>NC_091172.1:19455106-19462606 GCF_040958095.1 Procambarus clarkii | reverse complement strand
TGATTGGTAAGGGGACGCGGTCTGTTGGTCGTGTGGCCACCCTGACTCCCTAATAAGGCAACTAGACGCTCTTTGATAGTTGCTACAACATCTCCTGATTGGTTAGCGAGGCAGCCGGATGCTGGCTTGTTATAGCGATGACTGGGTGAGAGAGGGGGGGGAGGGTGTTGGTGTGGTATTTCCGCTAATTAAACAAATACAAATACAGCGTTTTTTTTTTTTTTTTGCTTGTTCTGCCTTTTGGTCGAATACCTTAACTGTCGAGTGTGTAATTGAATTTGCCATTTTGCTCATAGATTCTCTTGTGATAATGGTCGTTACCTATTTGTTTAATGGTTGCTTGACTACTGATATCAAATAAGCGTCATGTTTTGTTTATTAATTTCATGGCTGCCGGCTGAAAGTTTCGTTATTTGTGAGATGCTGAACTTGAAGAGTTCAGGACAGTTGATGCTGAACTTGGAGGGTGTTGATGCAATGATCTGTGCTTAGGGGGTAGACCAGGTGTCTATAATGTTCAACCTAGGTATCATTTTCAGTCCAAATCCAGAGGTGCGTTGCCACAGCTATCACACACACACACACACAATTCCCCCACGTATTGCAAATAAATAATTCCCTCACTATCAAAGACTCCCCCACACAAACTTCCACAGGACTTGTTCTAGCCCCACTCTCGTTGCTACTGGCTACTCTACTACTCTACTTCACTCTTCTCCAGTCATGGCTACAGGCTACTCTACTACATAGCTCCTCTCCTCTCCTTTATAATTACCCATTTCTTTTCACATTCTCTGTTTCCTTAAACATTCAACTCACCCCTACTTCCTCTTGCCCTCTCATTTTTTACAATTACCCTCTTTTCGTCTGCCTTTCGGAATGATTGTTATGAGTGTTTTTCCACCCATTCCCTTTCCACATTTTGACCTTTCTCGCCAACCCATTTTCATATAATGAACTCTAGTCTCCGGGCATTATTGGGTTCGTTCCTATTCCACTGTTCCCTTCTCTCTGCCTCCCATCCCATCCCCTGCCTCTCTCTCTCACTCCCTGCCTCTCCCTGCCGCTCCCTGCCGCTCCCTCCCACTCCCTCCCATTCCCCTCTCACAATCACTCCCCCCTCCCACTAATCCTGCCCGCGCTGCACATTATTGGCGTCATGAAGCAGCGTATCCCACAAATTAGCTATTGATTTCCAGCATGATATAACGAATTATGTAATACTGTTGAGGCGTTAAGTGCAGGCCCTTGTTCCACTCAATCCTCCCTCTCATCTCACCTTTCTCTTCTCCTCAGTGACCCCTCTCTTTCTCTTCTCCCCCTCCTCCCTTGCTCCATACCTCTCATCTCACTTGTTTCCTTTTCTCTCATTGACCCCTTTCCCACTATCTCCTCCTCCCTTTCATTGTCTTCACCCCCAACTATTCTTCGCTATTCACTTATATTGTCTTCTCTCTCATCCTCTTCTCTTTCGCCTGACCCTCCATGCTGCTCTCATTCTTTCCTTACTTCTACTTATCCTACTTCTCTTCCTCTCCCTCCGCCTTCTCTCCCCATTATCCTCCCCTCCCCCCTTATCCTTCTCCCCCTTCTAATCATCTCCTCTCCTCGTGCCTCTCCTCCATCTCACTGACCTCATCTCCAGCCTGCCCTCACATCAGCATTGACCTGCCATTGACCTCTCATGTGCCGCCTGAACCAGCCAGTCGTTGACCTCGACAAGACTCACAAGGTCTCCAGTGTCTTGATCAGACTCTCTCTCTCTCTCTCTCTCTCTCTCTCTCTCTCTCTCTCTCTCTCTCTCTCTCTCTCTCTCTCTCTCTCTCTCTCTCTCTCTGTCTCTCTCTCTCTCTCTCTCTCTCTCTCTCTCTCTCTCTCTCTTTGGCTGCCTTAAGCCATGATTAACACAATCCATGATCCAATTTCAGTCACTTGAGGCAGAGGTTATGGTGATGAAGATGGCTTTAATGATGAGATGGTGATGACTATGATAATGATGGAGATGACTATGTGAGAATGATGGTGATCACGGGAATGATGATGAGGAGAGTGATGACTATGAGAATGATGAGGATTGTGATGAATATGATTAGAATGATGGTCATGTGGATGAACATGATAGTGGAGACTATGATAATGATAATGATGATGTTAATGATTGTCGTGGCTATGATGATGAGGATATGATTACTATAATGATGGTAATGAAGGGATGGTGACTAAAACGATAACTGTAATGATGATAACTATAATGACGACTGTGATGATTAAAATGATGATGGAAAATGGGTATCTGCTAATGGGAAGTGAAAACGGGGGAAATGAAAGGGGAAAATGTGTGGCTGTTGAGGGGAGGTGGAAAGAGAGGAGATGAAGAGAAGGAATGTAGAGAGTACTTGACAATCTGTGGAAAATAGATGTGAATGAGATTAAAGGATAAGTTAAGAGAAATGGAAGAGGAGGTGCAAAATAAAGCCGAGAAGAAAGGAATATAAAAATTTGGTCGGATTACAAGAATAAGGAGGGCAAGAAGGATTACAAATAAAAGGGCTATTGAGTTGAGTAAGCCGATTAATCTCAACAAAAGGTCAATAACTCCCAAAATTCTCGCTATACCCAAAAGCTACGAGACCTTCCATCTACTTGTAATTCTTTATCAACTTCCCTATCCTTCACCATTCATCTCTACGTCTCTTTCGTCTCACTACACTTTTTTTTTGTGTCTCCTTCATATCCCTTCGAATCATCCATCCTGGTCATTCTATCCCCTGTCTAACCTGTTAGTGACCCCTTCCCTCAATTTTATTTTTAATCTCACACATTAACGCAACAAAAATTTGTGTTTACATCCCACATCTGAACGCGGCCTCGACATTCTGTTTACATCTGACACCTGAATGTGGTCTCATCTCCGTATCTTGTTATTATCTTACTTATATTAACTTACCTCGTTATTATCGCCTTAGTTACAAGAACTGTCGTTCATTGACCTAACACCCACGATGCCAACTGGTGATTACAGTATTTATTGATATGACAATCATGATATTCTAGTCCGTTGACCCAACTACCATCGTTTGTTGACTTAACTATTATGTGTCTATCGATTGTGCCATTTTAGTAATTATAGCTCGTTGAATTATTAAAGGATGTAACTATTACATAGTTGTTTTTATTCACCTATTGTTCTTTGGCCTGTGGTGCCTTGTAACTACCACTCGTTCTGGTCGGTACAGCGACGGCCTCGCTTTTTTGTGGGTCGGCGATCGATCCCCCGTTGATCAAAGTGGTTGGGCACCGTTTCTTCACTCCGGCCTCCTATCCCGACTCCTATTCTATCCTCACGTCCCTTCCCAGTGCTATATAGTTATGATGGCTTGGAGGTTTCTTCTCGTAAATGACCTTCCTTGCCCGCCCAGTCCTATAACTCAGTCCTATATCTTCTCGTAAATGACCTTCCTTGCCCGCCCAGTCCTATAACTTTCAGTTCGAGGTCTTTGTATTGTTTTGTTTCTTTATTCTGTTGCTAATAATTGGTTTGTTTTAGTGCGAAAATAAATTACAACGGCTGCCTGCTTGATAAATTAGCCCGCAATATGTTAACTTTAAGCACCAAACTTTTTCATTTACTTTCACAGACTCGCTAACTCACCCCGCCAATATTCTAACTTTACCCCGCCAAAATTTTCACTCTGACCGCCAATACACTAACTTGGCGCGCTATTTTTTTTATGTTTTTTTTTTTGGCTACTTTCACGGTATATATAATATATTTTGGCGCTAGCATAATTTTTTTCAAATCTAGTAAATTTATTATCAAAAATAATTTTATAAATGACGACATCCGAGCTTGAACGCTTCAGTGTGTGTTAAGATCCTAAATAGGAATAACAAGACAGAGAGAGAGAGAGAGAGAGAGAGAGAGAGAGAGAGAGAGAGAGAGAGAGAGAGAGAGAGAGAGAGAGAAAGAGAGAGAGAGAGAGAGAGATAGAGAGAGAGAGAGAGAGAGAGAGATAGAGAGAGATAGAGAGAGAGAGAGAGAAAGAGAGAGAGATCAAAGATTCTTGCACGAATCTTGTGCATTTTTCGTATGTTTTTTTTCACTTGAGAAGAAAGTTGAAAATGAACTCTTCAAAGTTCCCTTTTGCAGTTATAAGATTGCTTGACACTATGAGATGCGTTTCGTTGACCCCTGTCAACATTTTCAAAGGCAGAGACAAGTGGATACTATTTAGGTTGGAGCAGCTGAATATATAACCGAAAGTGAGTCTGATAGTCCCAATGCTGACTACCAATCTCCTATATTTTAGTTTATGGCAGCGGCAGTGTGTTAGATATTTCGTCTTAGTCTGGAAGATGTCAGAGTGTAAACGGGTGATAAATGGCTCTTGATCGTCAATTGGGTTTGTTCATTATATATATATATATATATATATATATATATATATATATATATATATATATATATATATATATATATATATATATATATATATATATATATATATATAGAAAAGAATGGGGGTGGTAGGAGAAGATAATATTAGTGTTCAGTGAGAAACCACAAGGTCTCCTCTGAATACATTTTATTTTCTTCTCCGAGGCCATGGGTCCCCACATTGGCACCAGAGGTGGTACCCTCACAAACTTTTATATATATATATATATATATATATATATATATATATATATATATATATATATATATATATATATATAAATATATATATATATATATATATATATATATATATATATATATATATATATATATGTCGTACCTAGTAGCCAGAACTCACTTCTCAGCCTACTATGCAAGGCCCGATTTGCCTAATAAGCCAAGTTTCCTTGAATTAATATATTTTCTCAAATTTTTTTCTTATGAAATGATAAAGCTACCCATTTCATTATGTATGAGGTCAATTTTTTTTTATTGGAGTTAAAATTAATGTAGATATATGACCGAACCTAACCAACCCTACCTAACCTAACCTAACCTACCTTTATAGGTTAGGTTAGGTTAGGTAGCCGAAAAAGTTAGGTTAGGTTAGGTTAGGTAGGTTAGGTAGACGAAAAACAATTAATTCATGAAAACTTGGCTTATTAGGCAAATCGGGCCTTGCATAGTAGGCTGAGAAGTGCGTTCTGGCTATTAGGTACGACATATATATATATATATATATATATATATATATATATATATATATATATATATATATATATATATATATATATATATATATATATGTCGTACCTAGTAGCCAGAACGCATTTCTCACCCTACTATGCAAGGCCCAATTTGCCTAATAAGCCAAGTTTTCATGAATTAATTGTTTTTTGACTACCTAACCTACCTAACCTAACCTAACCTAACTTTTTTGGCTGCCTAACCTAACCTAACCTATAAAGATAGGTTAGGTAGGGTTGGTTAGGTTCGGTCAAATATCTACGTTAATTTTAACTCCAATAAAAAAAATTTGACCTCATACATAATAAAATGGGTAGCTTTATCATTTCATAAGAAAAAAATTAGAGAAAATATATTAATTCAGGAAAACTTGGCTTATTAGGCATATTGGGCCTTGCATAGCAGGCCGAGTACGACGTTCTGGCTACTAGGTACAACACATATATATATATATATATATATATATATATATATATATATATATATATATATATATATATATATATATATATATAGTTCAACTATAGTTATAGTTGAAGTTCCTGAAGGAATTGGGGGACAAATTGATCAGCGCTACAAAAGACCAGAGAGCAAAAAGTTTCTTGTTCCAGCGCCTCAGTGTTGCGATTCAGAGGGGAAATGCCTGTTGCGTCTTGGGCACTAGTCCAACTTCAGAGGAATTCGAAGAAGTGTTTGACTTGCAACAATGATCGAACCCGTCTGTGACATTCATCAATGTTTCCCATTGTTGTGTTTTTCAAGAGATCCATAACCTTTAAGCACCTTTTTGCATTACTATTTTTGTATCAACCCATGTATATCTTGTAACCATCAAATGCATAATAAAGCACAAAAAATAAAAAAGGAAGGGGGTGGTAGGAGAAAAGCACACAGAAACTGTATTGGAGGGGATCTAAACATTCCCTCTAATGCGTTATGCGTGGTTTCCTCCGAGGCTATGGGTCCCCCTTCTTCCAGCTAGAGGTGGTACTCCCTTCCATTTTTTCCTTATATATATATATATATATATATATATATATATATATATATATATATATATATATATATATATATATATATATATATATATATATATATATATATATAAATATATATAATATATATATATATATATATATATATATATATATATTATATATATATATATATATTATATATATATATATATATATATATATATATATATATATATTATATATATATATATATATATATATATATATATATATATTTATATATATATATATATATATATATATATATATATATATATAATTTTGTATCACTTTATCTCTCCAATGTACTTCCACTGCTTATCATTTTATTCATTTTGCTATGTTCTTCTTTCGCAGCCTTTTTTCTCGTTTTCGCACTCGTTTATTTTCATTTACTCCTTTTCTATTCTGTATTTTTATCGCTTCATTAGTTTTCCCTCTCTTCATTTATTTGTTGTTTGCGCTTCTCTTTCTTCAATTTATTCTTTCTCTTATCTCTTTTATTTTTCGACTACTCTACGTACTCTCTCTCTCCACCGTTTATTTCTTCTCTTCCTCCTAATCCTTTTCGTACTACTTCTCCTCTCCTTCTGTTCCTCCATTCATCTTGTCACCTCCTGCACTTTCTCCTCTCCTCCTCTTCCTCCTACTCCCCATCCTCTTCCTTCCCCTAACCATTCTCCTTCTCTTTCCGTCCGCTCACTATATCAAAGGAACTGAGAGATAATGCCATCTAATGAGAATTTTTTATCATCCCAGCAAAACCTGTAATCAGAGGGTGCTTACTGGGCTCATTTTGCCAGCCTCGGGCTTCTAATGACTCCCAGCTTGTCTCACAGGGCGCTCAACTCGCCGGGGGCTCCTGTAGAAGCCCACTGAAGCCGTCTCAGGGGGCTTCTGTGGGAGACCTTACATGTATTCTAGAGGGATGTTTGTCGAGGGAGATTTGGGTCAGAATAATTACTTGTGTGTCCGAGGAAGGAGTCCTTTGAGCATCTTAGGTTGTGAGTGGGTATTGGTGAGAGAGGGGGGGGCTCTTCTTGTACTGTTGCTGCTGTTTGGTGGTCCTATTGGACTACTGTTGCTGCTGTTTGGTGGTCCTATTAGACTACTGTTGCTCTGGCTGCTAACTGCTTGTGATGTTCTTGCTGTTTATGCTGCTTCTCCTGTTATTTGGTGCTGCTCTTGCCTGTTCTGCTGCTGCTCTTGTTGCAGGGGGCTCCTTCTGATGTTGATGATATAACAGCTGTGTTTACTAATATTTCTGTTCCTGCTGTTGCTCCTGTTGCTGCTACT
>NC_091172.1:19417606-19450106 GCF_040958095.1 Procambarus clarkii | reverse complement strand
GTCCTCATCCTTCATTCCACAATTTCATCTTTTACTCAATTATTCGCCCTGTTCTTCCTTCCTCTTTGCTGCTTTCACCCATCTATCACTCTCCGTAAACAAATATATTGACATTAAGTTCATTCTGGACAAGCAAAACACATTTTTTTCTCCATGCAGACTTAAATAATGGAGGCATGCAACTTTATCACATGCGGAAAAGTGACTATAATTATAATTGTGTATAGTCTGGAAACAATATTATAAATTATAGATATATAATTAGATTTGTCGTAAGGAAGTAAATATATGAACAGATCCACAGGAGCCGTGATGAGGGTTCGAACCCGTGCGTTGGGTGTTCCCAGATGCACACTCTAGTCAACTGACCCATGACATGGTCAAAAGAATTGCAACCTGGGGTACTACTGCACCCCTCAAGGATCCCGAGGCTTCCACTGAAGCCTAACCGGGGTTTCACACAATTCCCCCCATGCACTCAATTACACACAACTCCCTCAATTACACACAATTAGTGTGTAGGTAAATATATCTTTTTTAGGCTTGTATCAAGGTCCCTACCCCCTTCCCCCCCCCCTCCCTCACAAGGTCGAACCACTGACCTTCCCTAGGATGTTACCCCCCTCCCCCCCCCCCCACTACAGTTGCCCTTGCTTCCGGGTACCTATTTATTGCTAGGTGAAAAAGAGGAGGCATTAGGTGAAAGGAGATCAGTCCAACCATCTCTATCTCGCCCAGGAATCGAACCCTGGATCCCAGATTGCGAGTCAAGAACGAAGCCTATGCGAAGTTCTATGTGTAATACGTTTAATAATCATATCTTTATTAATACTAATTAAACAACCATTTCGGATTGTGGATCAATGTAAACACTAAAACTACGGGAACAAAATAGTCCTCGAGACGGATATACAACATGATTTACTTTAATATAAAAACAAATGTAGAAACCAATAAAAAAATAAAATTTATAAATAATATATATCTATTGTATCTTAATAGAAATAAAAACACATAGTTTTGTTCTGCATGAAGAGAGTAAAGATATCTGAGAGTTATATTTGCAGTACAGTTCGCAGGCTCACACGAGGAACCTAAAATCCTATTGAGTGAAGTACTTAAGGCTTCATTCTTCATTCTCATCAAGAACAACGAATTTAATGAATATGGTGTCAAGGCTAGTTAGTGGGGTGGAAGGTCGTGCCAAACAGGACAATGACGTCGCTGGGAGTGCATAGATTGGGTGTGGAAGTCAGTATATCGACGTCATTCTGATGATTTCATATAGTCATCATTTACTCCGAGAGATCTGAGTGTGCAAACAGAATAGATACAAGTTGTTTGTGATAGAATGCGGTCAAAATATTTTTGTCACGTTGAGTAAATCCTCCGATGTTTCTGTCAAAGGTTCTCTTTCTTTTATTTAGACGTTTGTTAATAATGCATTGAGATAATTTGATGTTGAGTCTCCTATGGAGATACGTATGAGGTTAATTAATTAACCAGCTCCTAAAATATGTGCAAGAAAATATTCTCGTTTTAATAGCAGCATGATGGGATGAGTATCAGTTAATGTTTTCGTTAATTCATCCTTCCCCCCTCACTCTTCACTCCTTATTATTCATTCTTTATTTTTCATTCATGACGCTTCATCTGTAACTTTCCATACCTCACTCTTCACCCTTCACTCCCCATTACCCCTCACTTCTCACCCCTCACTGCATACTTTTCATCCAACACCTTCCATCCAAACCAATCACCCCATACCCGTCACCCCACACCCGTCACCCCACACCCGTCACCTCACACCCGTCACCCCACACCCATTACCTTACACCCGTCACCCCACACCCGTCACCTTACACCCGTCACCTCACACCCGTCACCCCACACCCGTCACCTTTCACCCGTCACCTTACACCCGTCAC
The DNA here is from genome assembly GCF_040958095.1 of Procambarus clarkii. Taxonomy (NCBI): domain Eukaryota; kingdom Metazoa; phylum Arthropoda; class Malacostraca; order Decapoda; family Cambaridae; genus Procambarus; species Procambarus clarkii. The sequence goes on along the minus strand of NC_091172.1, from coordinate 19,448,178 downwards.
CTCACACCCGTCACCTCACACCAGCCACCCCACACTCTCATCCCCCCTTTTACCCCCCACCCAAGTTAAAAGGTTGCTGGTACCTTCCCTCGGTCACTTAAAGTGGACAGTATCTGACAGAAGCAAAGGTGGTGCTCTATGGTGCTGATGACTGACTATGTCTCTCTCTCTCTCTCTCTCTCTCTCTCTCTCTCTCTCTCTCTCTCTCTCTCTCTCTCTCTCTCTCTCTCTCTCTCTCTCTCTCTCTCTCTCTCTCTCTCTCTCTCTCTCTCTCTCGCTCTCTCTCACACACACACACACACACACACACACACACACACACACACACACACACACACACACACACATGCGCAGGATTCAACCCGTAGTATCTGTCTAACTTATAGACTGACACCTATTTGCAGCTCGGTGTACATGACCATCAGGTGAAAGAAACTGCTCATTTGTTTCTGCTTCTACTTGGAATCGAACTCGGACCTCTTGGACTACGACCCGCAAGTGCTGTCTACTCGACAAAGAGTACCTATGTGTGTGTGTACTGGCCTAGTTGTACTCACCTAATTGTGCTTGCGGGGGTTGAGCTCTGGCTCCTTGGTCCCGCCTCGCAACCGTCAATCAACTGGTGTACAGATTCCTGAGCCTACTGGGCTCTATCATATCTACATTTGAAACTGTGTATGGAGTCAGCCTCCACCACATCACTGCCTAATGCATTTCATCTGTTAACTACTCTGACACTAAAAAAAGTCTTTCTAACGTCTCTGTGGCTCATTTGGGTACTCAGTTTCCACCTGTGTCCCCTTGTTCGAGTACCACCCGTGTTAAACAGTTTATCCTTATCTAACCTGTCAATTCCTCTGAGAATTTTGTAGGTAGTGATCATGTGATCACCTAGTTGTGCTTGCGGGGGTTGAGCTCAGCTCTTTCGGCCCGCCTCTCAACGGTCAATCAACTGTTACTAACTACTTTTTCCCCCACACCACACACACCCCACGAAGCAGCCCGTGACAGCTGACTATCTCCCAGGTATCTATTTACTGCTAGGTAACAGGGTCCTTCAGGGTGAAAGAAACTTTCCCCTGTTTGTTTATGTTTGGTCCGGGAATCGAACCCGGGCAACAGAATTACGAGTTCTGTGGGCTTTCCACTCAACTACCATACCCCCAGTGTGTTTAAGTGTGTGTGTGTGTGCGCCCATCTAGACCCCTCCCCCCCCCCTTTACTGGTCTATATATTTACTGCTAGGTGAACATGTGCATGAGGAGACCGGAAACGCTGCCATCTTGTTGGCCGCGTTTATTTTAAAGTCGTTTGAACGATGGAGGCCCAGTTGTCTGGGATTGAATCCTTCTGGGGTGAGGAGATTTGAGTTGCATATTAGCTAGGGGACCATTCAAGTTTGCCGCATTCACATATATATATATATATATATATATATATATATATATATATATATATATATATATATATATATATATATATATATATATATATATTTATATATATATATATATAATATATATATATATATATATATATATATATATATATATATATATAATATATATATATAAGAGAGAGGGTCTCTTCCTGAACCCTTCCAAGTGTGAAGTAGTCTCCTCCAACCTAGACATCGTAGCTAGAATAAGGTCTGTCTTGCCTGGAGCCCATTTCATTAGGGCCGAGAACAGCACCCTCCTTGGAGCCCCCCTCGGCGTTATATGTTGTTTTATTAGATATTTAAAGGTTACAAGATGTACATAAGTTAATACAATGAGTGCTTTAAGGTTATGGATCTCTTGGAGCTCCTCCGCTTCCGGAAAGGAACCGAGGACGCAGCAGGCGTTTCCTCTCTGGATCGCCACACTGAGGCGCTGAAACAAGAAACTGGCAGCCCTTGGGTCTCTGGTGATTTCAATGAGCCTGAAACCCAATTCTTGGAGAAATTCAAAGGTACACCTGTCCCAGGGGCCACGCGGCTCAGACGCGATGGAATCAAAGGTGTATTGACCTCCCTGTCGCCTGTGTTTGACTGATTTTGCTATTTCTCTGTAGTTGGCCGCCCCACCTGCTTGATCAGCACCAACGTGTATGTAGGTGTCAGCCAGGGTGGATACACACGTTTAGTCCCCACACAAGCTTTTTACCCCTTTTCCAGGAATAAATTGTGATGCCAACTTGGCGAAGAGCGGGGTCATCCGGATTTTGGTCCCTTAGGATACTAGGTTCCCTCTCCACTGATCTGAGAAAAGGCTCCTCTTGATGTTATTGACCTCGTTGTGTCTTGCATGCCAGCCTTTAGAGCTTCCATAGCTCCATATTGGAATCCAAGGAATCCATATTGCTCTGCTTCCACCTCTGTTGCAATGTCACTTCTATTCGGTGTGAATTGGGGCACCAAGGCGGAGGGCCACTGCTATACGAAGGGATTCTGGATCTAGGCGCGTGCCCATTGCCGACGTGGGTACAGCCAGGAGGAAGTCCCCCCGCATGGGGTGCACCCACTGCTCTGAGGCGGCCTTTCTGCTTATCTGATGTTGCAGCGCTGAGCATGGCATCAGCTATTTTTTCTACTAGTGGATGGTCCCAGCTGGACTGTTTATGTTTTTTGGTTGGTTCTATGATGGGTGCCGGGGCTGCAAGAGCATTTCCACAGATTTGAACATTCAGTGAAAGCAGGATCATGTATTCCTGCTGAATCACTCAGGGGTTCAGGTAGAATATCTCTTACAAGGTCGTACGATGCATGGAAGGAGGAAAGGAAGGCTGGTAAAGCCATCTGGGAGGCTGTGCGGACACCAAGGCCGCTATGTCTTACCGGGAGGGTAGCTTGCTTCTACTAAGAGTCGTCCAACGGAAGATTCAGAACTTTCACCAGCATGAACCTCAGAAGGGTGTCATACACATTTAATTTAGGACTGTTGTAGAATGGAGAACACCTCAGAAAGTAGATCAACTTAGGGACAGATAGGCATCTTGTGAGGAGGAAGAGAGCATCATGGGCATCAATATTGTCAATCCTGTCCAGCATTCTCCTTATATCAGTGGCAATCTCCTTATATTGCAAAAAGGTAAATATGTTGTTTTTTGCCTTTTTTTGTTTGTTAGAGAATGCTAAAGTGTTTGATGGTCACATGCTTTTTATATTGTCAACAAATATTGATGTATTCATTGAAGATGAGTTTAACATTCCTGAATTTAATGAGGTGATGCTCCTGGTTCCTGAGATTGAGACAAACGTTATTAGTGTTATCGACAAGTATACATGCTTGTATTAGTAAACCCTCGCATCTAAGGTGTAGTCGATTTCAACCCATGTATACCTTGTAACAACTGTCACATGTATATTATACATCTCCGCCGTGGTGAGCTTGTTAGTTTGACTTTTAAAGAGAATTTTTGTTGATGGTGATGATGATTCTTAATCTCAATGTTGGTTTTAATGTGACTCATTCTTTTGCAGCTTGTTCTCTGTCATGATGAGTGAATGATGATCCGCCGCTCTGGTTCTACGCTGTTAATGTTGTCGTTGATAATCTAAGTAGATCAATTTTGATATTTCCTAACGCACGATATAGGGTACATATGATTTAAGAAAACACTATTTAAGTATTGGCATTAGTCTTCAAGCAACTGGCGGAAAATTAAATTAAATTGACAAATTAAATTAAATTGACAAATTAAATTAAATTGACAAATTAAATTGACAGATTAAATCACAAATTAAAATTGACAAATTAAATCACTGCACTTCGTTTCTTTATAATATATTGTCTAATCTACAGCTATACCAATGCAATGGCTCTTCGTCTGTTATGCTTTCTGTTCACGTACAGCACGTATGTATACAATCCTATTTCCAAACCAGTATGTATCTTGTTTTTTTCTGAACAAAAATTTTAATTTATCCTTTGCTCTGAATACCCCTAGATAACTGTTTACCTACTGGAAATGTTCCATCTGGTCCTGTGAACTTCTGGAATAAAAATGTTCTATTTATTTAATAGGTACTTTCCTGGTAACAGTAATCACATAATACACTCGTTTTCTTTATTACCTGCAGAAGTTTGTTCAACGTGTTTTCTAGTAATCAACGACACAAAAATATATATATTTCGAATACTACACAATTCTTCGTCATCAGATACTTTACCCATCTCATTTCTCAATGAGCCAATGTTCTCTCTGATATCTCTGTTATATCATAAGCTATAGTCTTCAGGAGTATTCTTTACTGACTCTCGCTGTCCCAACTTCCTCATTCAAGAAACTTTCAAGAACTTTCAAGAGTTGCCATAGATTAAAATCTCCATTCCTTATGTGTTTATATTTACTTTTTTCTTGTGAGTTTTTTCTATTATCAATTTTAGATCATTATTATTTCACTTATTTATTCGGAATATTGCGTTTCTGGACCTCACTTGTCACCTCACTAGGACAGTCCTTCCCTACCCAGTCATCTCTCTCTCCGGTAACTTACCAATTTGTCCTTGTTAGATTTAAAGGAATCTGGAACAGTTTACAAAGTTGTATCTCAGACAACATTCTCATTCAATGTTACAATGAGTACATGATGCTCAATCATTCCTACAGCTCCTCACCACCACCAACTCTCACAATCCCCCATCACTACAATCTATTCTTCACAGTCATCACTACCTTCAATACCACCGCTCATTGCAACAATCCATACTCAGCACTCATCATCACAACCCATGGCAACCACCCCTCATCACAACCCACATTAACCACCCATCACCATCTGTCCCAGTTACTTATTACAATCACCAAACGCCACAACCCTCCCCCCCCCCTTCCCATCATTCACGACAGCACTCACCACCGCACATCACCACAACCATGCTCATCATCCCTATTTCACACACACCGATCACCATTCACACCCCCTTCCACTTGCCCCTGTGTTCTCTCTCTCTCTCTCCCCCCCCCCCTCCCTTCCCCACCCTACCCCCTTCCTTCCCCCTTCCATACCCCTTATACCACATACCACATCAACTACGATTCCCTCCCGTACCTCCAGCATCGTGTTCCATTTCTCTCACCCTCCACCCCCTTCTACTCTCTACCCCTCCTCTCCCCTCCCCCCCTCTACCCCTCCTCTCCCCTCCTCGCCCCTCTTCCCCCATACCCTGCCGTGTAGATTTAGAGGGCATGAACGAGGGTAAAGTGAAGGGAGAGGGGAAAAGTGTGGTAGGAAATGTGATATAAGAGATGGGTGGTTGTGACGGTGAGGCAGAGAGAGAGAGAGAGAGAGAGAGAGAGAGAGAGAGAGAGAGAGAGAGAGAGAGAGAGAGAGAGAGAGAGAGAGAGAGAGAGTGAGCTCCTCAGTATTGACCGCCCGATCTCCCCGCCTTACTCTCCCTCCCCCTCAAACATTCTCTCTCCCTCCATCACTCACACTCCCTCCCTCCCTCCCTTCCTCCCTTCCCTCTGTCCTTCCCTTCATCCATCCCTGTTTCCTTCTATCCCTCCCCCTTATATTTCCTCTATCCCCTCCCTATATCTACCTTCAGTCCTTAGTGCATTTCTCCCTCCTTCCTCCTTTCTCTCTTTTACCTTTCTTCTCATTCTCCTTTCCATCCCTTCCTCTCATCCTCTCTTCTTCCCTTCCTCTCTCTCTATTCTTACATTCCTCTCATTTCGCTCACTTTCCCTCTATCGTCCCCTGCTTCCTTCCTCCCTCCTTCCCTTCCTATCTATACCTGCCGTGGTTCAAATATTCCTGCAACTCTTCCAATCTTCCACATTTTTACTGTCTGTCTGTCGTCCCCGGGGCACCTCTCTGTCTACTGGTCTACCCTAACACAGGGTAGTTGGTAGTCTTCCCCCTCACTTCCTATCCTTCTCTGTCCCTTCCCACTTTACCTGTTCTTCCTGGTGTTCCCTACTTTCTATTCTCACCTGGTCTTCTTTCTCTCCCTCTTCCTTGTTCATTGTGTGATTAGATTACGTTATTGTTATTATTATTATTATTATTATTATTATTATTATTATTATTATTATTATTATTATTATTATTATTATTATTATTATTATTATTATTATTATTGCTGCAATTCTCACCTTTGTAGGGTTGTATGGCATACTGTCTTTCACACACACACACACACACACGCGCGCACACATACACACACACACACACACACACACACACACACACACACACACACACACACACACACACACACACACACACACACACACACACACCGAAGCACCACCATACTTCAGTAAGCTCCCTTCATCAGCAACTACCACCGCTTCAGGAGGCCAGGTGTTCAGTGCTCATTTTGAGCGCCTTGTGACCTGGTGTACAGTGTTTCGTATGAGCTCCGTAAGACCAGGTGTAGAGTGCTCTTTGAGCTTCATAATACCAGCTATACAGAGCTCCCTGAAAGCTATCCTGTCCACACTGCTGTCAACCTGTCCTCACACTTAATGCACTGAGAATTTAAAGCTATCGAACAGTCTCAACATTTCAGGGCTTTATTAAAATTAACAGCACCATAGTATTGACGCTTCCGATTAATGACCATCGTTATCGATAAGTTAGTGAGTGGGGGGGGGGGGAGGGGTTGTCAAAGTTGATTACCCTTCTAGTTAAACTAGACCACTTAGAGCACTTTGGGGATCACAGTGAAGATAGTTTGATAGACTGTGAACAGCCTGTTGATGTTGATCTTAACGAACTATGTAGTACATTTAAACTGTAATTTACTTAGCTAAGCGAAAGATTGAGTTTCTGAGACGATTATCTCCCTCTATAACCAAATCAAATAAAAAACTTATTTAAAAAAATAATAATGGTTTTTACATATATACTTGGAAACATGCTCACTACCTACAAAATTCTCAGAGGAATTATCAGGGTTATCTTGAGGTTATCTTGAGATGATTTCGGGGCTTTAGTGTCCCCGCGGCCCGGTCCTCGACCAGGCCTCCACCCCCAGGAAGCAGCCCGTGACAGCTGACTAACTCCCAGGTACCTATTTACTGCTAGGTAACAGGGGCATTCAGGGTGAAAGAAACTTTGCCCATTTCCTTCTACCTCGTGCGGGAATCGAACCCGCGCCACAGAATTACGAATCCTGCGCGCTATCCACCAGGCTACGAGGCCCCAGCATCATCAGCAAACATATTTATTTAATTCTGTATACTAACTGGTAGATCATTTATGTAGGCAATGAACGTCACTGGTGCAAGAACTGAACCCTGTGGTACTCCACTTGTGACATTTCTCCAGTCCGATACATTGCCTCTGATTACTGCCCTTATTTTTCTATCAGTCAGAAAATCTTTCATCCATGTTAGCTTACCTGTCACCCCTCCAATATTTTCCAGTTTCCAGAACAACAAATAGAGCATAGGTCATGATTTGAGTAATTAGTTTGAAACCTAGTACTGTATTATTTTATAATGCAGTTAATTTCCATAGTTTAGCTATAATGTGTATCTATTGGCTAGTCATTAAAACTTGTAATTCCACTCGGTGGTAGTGACTACGACCCAAAAATGGGTTGGCGTGTGAAACGGTCATCATTCAGGATTATGAACATTGATCTGCCTGGGGGGATCTAACATGACAAAAATAAAATGTATTGCACAAATTTCAGAAGTGCTGTTCATTAATCCTTTGAACCCTTACACTTCTCCAGTCACTGTTTACAGTTTCCTTCTGTGCCCATATTGCCATATATAATTTTTTTTCCTCCATGTGATTTGGTGACTTTTTTTTTTTTGTTGGACACAAACTGTACTTTTAAACGGCTGAACACAGTTCAAAGATAAACTCCAGTAAGCAGCTGAGTTACTGACACAATTCGCTGTACTAAACCCACAACTAAGAATGGGGAGGGTAGATAAGGATAAACTGTTTAATGCAGGTGGTACGCGAAGAAGGGGACACAGGTGGAAACTGAGTACCCAAATGATCCACAGAGACATTAGAAAGAACTTTTTCAGTGTCAGAGTAGTTAACAAGTGGAAGGCATTAGGCAGTGATGTGGTGGAGGCTGAACTCCATACACAGTTTCATATGTAGATATGATAGAGCCCAGTAGGCTCAGGAACCTGTACATCAGTTGATTGACAGTTGAGCGGCGGGACCAAAGAGCCAGAGCTCAACCCCCGCAAGCACAACTAGGTGAGTACAACTAGATGTGTACACACACACACACTCTTCCCTATTCCTTCCTTTTCTGAAATATTACATTTGTCACTTTCACTATTACTAATTACCTCTCACATACACCAGGTAAAGCTTCACGAGGAGAGCGAATTAAGCACGGACGACTATACAGCCCATGTATGGTCTACAAGGACAGATAAGAGCTGGGGTTAGGGCAATGGAGTGAAGGAACGTAATTCAACAGCAGGGGGGGGGATAGTAATAGCCTAATCTACTCTACCTCTTTGAGAGGTATTTTATTGTCTCAATAAACGTACTTGAACTTGAACCATTACAACTTTGAAACACTCAATATAAGTCAATAATTCTCTGCTAAAAGAACATCATCCACAAAATGAATCAAATATGCTCAAGTCACTCCCGTAATGCACTGTAGTCAAACCTTTGTTCAGGAGCCCATTTATTTATATAAATATTCCCTCAGAGTAGAGCATCAAACAACCCTCATGTTCACTTCTACTGACATCAAACCAGTCACCTGCAGCCACCTTCGTAGCGTTTACCAGGACTCCAGCGCCTCTATTCATGCTCGTAATTAACTGTCATATACTTTTGTCCAGGTCCACAAAGGCCTTTTGCATCTTGCTAACTTTTCCACGTGCCTTCACTAGGTTCTCTTGTGGCTTAATCTGTTCCACCCAGTTACGAAATCGGTCCTATGACGTGTATGATACACTATATAATATCAGTGTATTAAATTTCCCCTCATTCTCTTGCCATACACCTTTATTCACTGTACTCAGCCGATTCGAATATAGTTCGTACTCAATACACTTGGCTGGTCTATGTTTAGATAGATCGAACATTCGTTTTTATCGTCCCAAATATTTTCACAGAGGTGCAGGCACAGCTGTTTCCCAATCATCTGGTACAGTCCCGCTTCCAACATCGAACACCTGTCAAATTCCTCACCCCAACTTTACTCCTATTTCTTCTCCCTACATTTAGTCCTTCAGCATATTCCTCATAATTCGCATCTTTTCCATACGTCAGCTCCTTCGCTGTTTCACTTACCTTTCCATACAGATATCTGCTGGTATTACTATTGATCGTCATTATTATTGGCAATAGCCATGTTGAAATCATTATTATTATTATTACTAAAGTAATATTTTATAGTTAGTAATAATACTTGTATACTCTCCATCGCGTTTTTCTCTTCTTTCTTCCTTTACCATTTTAATTCACTCTCTTTCCATATTTTTCTCTCTCTCTGTCACATCCCTCCGGGATAAGGAACGCAAAAGACAAGATGTACAGAGGACTACAAGCCGAGCATTGGTAAATGTATCAGAGCAACTCGTGAGTTAATGGAGGCCCTGGCTGATGGAGGCCTTATAGTTTATCGCTCTGAAGAAGTAAGTGGGTGGAAACGGAAAGTCCACTCTTGGTTCAATGACAATATAGGACAGGGCAGGGAAGAGGCATTACAACAGGGACAATAGAGAGGCATTAATGAGAGGCAGAATTAGGTACACCAGAGTCAGGAGGCGATCTGAAAGGCAATTTGAATACGACATAGAAGCCGTAGCTAACGACACACACACTGAACCGTTGCATGGACAAATACGGAGGAAAACAAGAATTAGTGATTGTGATCTGGCTGACGAAACACTGTGGTGTTCTCAAGGGAAATAACAATGTATGTAAAGACCTGAACCAAACACGTTTAAGGAGGAATACAAATAAGAGTGTAGGAGCCCGAGGGTGGGTGACAATAGGTCCCCAGAAGCCAGACAGTCACAGAGAATTAGATAAAATAACACTTGGCGGAACTAGTCACAACAAGAGCACTAGAACAGGGCTGATGAAGGTGGCTGCAGGGGGAAGAAATCTTGTTATTTCCAAACTAAAACTTTAATAAGAAGCACCAGTGTCACTGACATGCCTTCCTTGCAAACTGCTTGCGAAAGCAATCAAAATGAGAATACTGGAGCACGTGGAAATGATGAACTTTGTACCATGACAACGTGAATTTTATAAGAGGAATTCGTGCTTAACAAACTTGATCAAGTTCTAAGACAAGTCCATCAAATTACGGCTGCATCTTCCTAGAGTGTCAAAAATAATAGGCCAGTGTTCCCAGTGAAGGGCTGATGTACACAACACCAGAAGTACACATAAACCAGATATCATCGGCAGCAAGCCGGAGAGTTAGCAAAAAAATCAATTAATAACCTAAATAAGAACGCTTTCGAGGCAATCTACAAAGCCTATGTTAGACCTTCGCTTGAATATGCAACACCGGACTGAAATCTCATGAAGCAAAACCAAAAAGTTAAAAGTGCAGATGTTTCGCAACAAGATTACTGACAGAACTAACAAGGTTGAGCTACGTGGATAACAAATGATAATTAAATCTCACAACCATAGAGGAGAGTGGGAAACATTAGGGACATGATCATAACATACAAGATATTGAGAGGAATCGACATGGTGAATAAATACAGCATCCACGAGAGAAAGAAGAATATATAAATGGAAGCTGAAATTGTAAATGAATAAAAAAGAATGAAATTAAATATGCGTACCTTACACGGGTGGTAAACAGGTGGAATGCACTGAAAGAAGAAGTTGCCACCTCAATCTATAATTTTAGAGATAGATTTGCAACAGGTACAAGCTTCTTAATGTCCTACCGGAAGTTGGGGCATAAGGGGCTATGCCTCAGTTACACGTAGTCACTTTTAGGTAAGTACCGTCACCACTACCACCACTACTACTACTACTACTACTAACACTACCAACGCCACCCTCACCACGACAATCACCACTACTACTGCTACTAACTATACCACCACCACTACGCCTGCCATTACCATTACCACTACCATTACTATCTCCACTACACCACCATCACCAATACCGCTATCACTGCCACCACCACTATCACCGCTCTCATCACCACCACCACCACTACTACTTGCATCACCACCACCATCACAATTACCAACTTCATTACCACTACTCCCAACAACATCACTAACTCTATCACTACCACCACCACAACTACAATCACCACTTCCACCCTCAACACTATCACCACCACTACCACCACCACTATCATCACCACCACCATCACCACCACCACCGTCACAACCATAACTATCACCACTACTACCACCACCACCACCACCACCATCACTACAACAACCACCACCACCACCACCAAAACCATCAAAACCACCACCACCAATACCACCACTACCACCACCACCAACACCACCACCACAACCACCACCAACACCATAACCACCACCACCACCATAACCATTACCACCACCATCATCACAACCATCACCACCACCACAACCACCACCACCATAACCACCATCACCACCACCACCATCACCACCACCACCATAACCATCACCACCACCACCACCATCACCACCACAACCACCACCAACACCATAACCACCACCACCACCATAACCATTACCACCACCATCATCACAACCATCACCACCACCACAACCACCACCACCATCACCACCATCACCACCACCACCATCACCACCACCACCATCACCACCACCATAACCACCACCACCATCACCACCACCACCATAACCATCACCACCACCACCACCATCACCACCACCACCATCACCACCACCATAACCACCACCACCATCACCACCACCACCATAACCATCACCACCAGCACCACCATCACCACCACCACCATCACCACAACCATCACCACCACCATAACCACCACCATCACCACAACCATCACCACCACCATAACCATCACCACCGCCATAACCATCACCACCACCATAACCACCATCACCACCACCATCATAACCATCACCACCACTCAGCTGGTGCCCCCCATCACACCCTCATTATCTTCGACACCAATATAGATGTGAGCTATCATCCTCCGGCCGGGGCCGGGTGCCCCTCTCCCTTCTCCTCCTTCTCCTCCTCCAACTTATCCTATTCCTTCTCTCGCTCCTCCCCTCCTCATCATCTTCCTTCTTATTTTATTCTGTCCACATATATCAAATTTGTTCTCATAATATTCCTCGTCCTCACAATCCTCCTCCTCATAATTCTTCTCATTTTCCTCCTCGTCATAATCATCCTGGTTTTTAACATTATTCTCATACTAATAATTTTCCTCATCATCACTCATCTCATCCTCACCCTCGACTCATTTATCAAATTTTGGAACAAACTCATAATCCTTAATGACAGTGTAGATAAAACTTGCTTTAAATCTCTCTCTCTCTCTCTCTCTCTCTCTCTCTCTCTCTCTCTCTCTCTCTCTCTCTCTCTCTCTCTCTCTCTCTCTCTCTCTCTCTCTCTCTCTCTCTCTCTCGTTCTCTCTCTCTCTCTCTCTCTGGTTCAGCGGTAGTCTGAGGATAATTGTCCCCAGGGCGGCGGGTTCTTAAGATGCTGGAGAGGCGGCGATACCCAGCTCCGGATCAATAGGGCAGACGCTATCAATTATTAAGTGCACTCTCCTCAGGCTGAAGTGTCTCTCCTGTCCCTCGCCAACACCAACACTCCACCACCACCTCCTCCTCCTCCTTCCCCACCTGCTCCCCTTCCTTTTCACTCTCCTTCTCTCTCTGCCTCCTTACCCTCTTCTGCACCTCCTCCTTTCATCTATCTATCGTCATATTGTCAGCGTTGATGTCTTTGCATTTTAGTGTTAATAGTGATGGTATCAGTGCTACTGTTCACTGCGGTTGTTTGCTTCTCTCGTTAGATTTGTGTCTGATGTCCGTAGAGCGACATATCCTCGCTTCTTGCAAGGTCGGCATTCGATCCCCCTCGATGGACCAAGAGGTTGGGCACCGTTTCCGTCTTCACACTCAAGCACCTTGTTCTTATTTCATGCCTTTACATCCTCATATCTCAACTCCTTATCCTCTTATCCAAGCATTCATGATTGGACAAGGGGCTGTATTCAGGCTCTGATTAACTGAGAGAGTCTTGAGACATTCTTCAGCTGGTCTAAATTGTTGTTGAGTCTGAGTGTTCTTGCTTCAACATTTTGATGTTTCCTTGAAGCTGGCCTGAGGTTACATAGAGTACGCTTGCCTGTAGATCAGTGCCTCTTGCCTGTCGCTTTTTTCTGTATATTGGGGCTACATTAGCTGTCTTCCATATTTCAGGTAGGTCTCCTATTGTTGTTCTTGTGTTTTTTAGATTCAGGTACTCGGAACAAAATTTCCATGGATCTCCTATTTCCAGTGACTTATCATATAATAATGAGAGTGATATGCAAAGTGCTTCTGCACGCTTTTTTTTAGTATCCATGGATAGACTCCGTCTGATCCAACAGCCTTTCTCACCTCCCGACCCAACATATACCTCGTGTGTGTTTACTATTTGTGTCTGCAAAATCGATCATTTAGCTCTTGGACCCGGCCTTTCTAACCTATATTTCCTTAATTATATCTACTACACACATTTCTCTTACACACACACATATCCCCAGGAAGCAGCACGTAATAGCTGTCTAACACCCAGATACCTATTTACTGCTAGGTGAACAGGTCCATCAGGGTGGAATAAACTCTGCCTATCGTGTGTGTATGTGTGTGTCATAAGCATAATAAGGAACGAACTAATCAATACTCTCATAAAGCATCATAGTCACGTGATATAAATAGTGGAACCCAGTAATGAATATATACCTCACTCTCTCTCTCTCTCTCTCTCTCTCTCTCTCTCTCTCTCTCTCTCTCTCTCTCTCTCTCTCTCTCTCTCTCTCTCTCTCTCTCTCTCTCTCTCTCTCTCTCACTTTCATTCGAGGAGAAAAATTCAAAAGCGACACAATTTCCCTCTCGATATGAGTCCATCCTCGGTAATGACGAGGGGGAAAAAAAAGCCGGTGAGGTAATGGGGAGGGGAAAGGAAGGGGAAGATAGAGGTGGGGTAATGGGGAGGGGGAATGGAAGGGGGAGATAGAGGTGGGGTAAGGGGCTGCTGAAGGTGATTGGGGAATGTAGAGATGATAAAGAGTGGGTGGGGCGGTGAAGAAAAAGGAAGAGATAAGAGCATTTAGGAGAAGGAAGCTTTCAGGTGGCTTATTAGGATAAGAGAACTGAAGAGTACAGATGAGGAGGAGCATCCTGTGTCTTCCCTTCATCCCTTCAATATACACCATCAACCCCTCGCGGTCTCTAGTACGTCGGTCTCTAGTACGACGGTCTCTAGTACGTCGGTCTCTAGTACGTCGGTCTCTAGTACGTCGGTCTCTAGTACGACGGTCTCTAGTACGTCGGTCTCTACTACGTCGGTCTCTACTACGTCGGTCTCTAGTACGTCGGTCTCTAGTACGATGGTCTCTAGTACGATGGTCTCTACTACGTCGGTGTCTAGTACGTCGGTGTCTAGTAGGTCGGTCTCTAGTACGACGGTCTCTAGTACGACGGTCTCTAGTACGTCGGTCTCTACTACGTCGGTCTCTAGTAAGAAGCTCTCTAGTACGTCGGTCTCACGTACGATGGTCTCTACTACGTCGGTGTCTAGTACGTCGGTGTCTAGTACGTCGGTCTCTAGTACGACGGTCTTTAGTACGACGGTCTCTAGTACGTCGGTCTCTAGTAAGAAGCTCTCTAGTACGTCGGTCTCTAGTACGATGGTCTCTAGAACGTCGGTCTCTAGTACGTCGGTCTCTAGTACGTCGGTCTCTAGTACGTCGGTCTCTAGTATGCCGGTCTCTAGTACGTCGGTCTCTAGTACGTCGGTCTCTAGTATGCCGGTCTCTAGTACGTCGGTCTCTAGTACGTCGGTCTCTAGTACGTCGGTCGGCGTCTTCTTGACCAATGTTAAGGAGACCTGGACCGCGAGGGTTCGAGACCCGTTGAGTTTTGGAAGCACCGTCCTCTCGCTCTGCTTGGACTCATTATAGTGATGGTTTAGTTAAGCGATGGTGTATGCTAACTGGGATGATCATCCTGTCATTATCATCACTGATGATGATGATGATGATGATGATGATGATGATGATGATGATGATGATGATGATATACTTCATCATCATCATCATCATTACTAAGGTCAGCACCGTCAGCAACAGCATCACAATCGTCATTATCTTCATTACTATATAAAAAAAATCACGATTGTAGTCACATTTACCATTGTTTTCATTGTAATTATCATCGTGACATTCATTATCTTTATCGTCATCATGACCTTCATTTCTTAATATTATTTTTTTGTACAAGATGAACACTTGCTTGACCTGATCTTCCCGTTGCTTGACCTGATCTTCCCGTTGCTTGACCTGATCTTCCCGTTGCTTGACCTGATCTTCCCGTTGCTTGACCTGATCTTCACGTTGCTTGACCTGATCTTCACGTTGCTTGACCTGATCTTCACGTTGCTTGACCTGATCTTCCCGTTGCTTGACCTGATCTTCCCGTTGCTTGACCTGATCTTCACGTTGCTTGACCTGATCTTCCCGTTGCTTGACCTGATCTTCCCGTTGCTTGACCTGATCTTCCCGTTGCTTGACCTGATCTTCACGTTGCTTGACCTGATCTTTACGTTGCTTGACCTGATCTTCCCGTTGCTTGACCTGATCTTCCCGTTGCTTGACCTGATCTTCACGTTGCTTGACCTGATCTTCACGTTGCTTGACCTGATCTTCACGTTGCTTGACCTGATCTTCCCGTTGCTTGACCTGATCTTCCCGTTGCTTGACCTGATCTTCCCGTTGCTTGACCTGATCTTCACGTTGCTTGACCTGATCTTCACGTTGCTTGACCTGATCTTCCCGTTGCTTGACCTGATCTTCCCGTTGCTTGACCTGATCTTCCCGTTGCTTGACCTGATCTTCCCGTCCTGCGCCTCAAGACAGGAGTGAGGTGAGCGTAAAGGTCACACGAAGCAGACCGTCTTGAGCGAAACATTTCAACACCAGTGACAGCATCGAAGGAACGCGATTGGTCCGTAAGATCCCGACAGGAATCCGGCGAGTTTTATTGGCCGGCGGATTGACGATCAGGAAGGCATAGAATGTGATTGGTTCGTGATATCTTTGCTAGCTAGACAAGGATTTTTGAGTGGTTCTTGGGGTGGGGGGGGGAGGGTATTTCATGTGCTACACAACCAGGTTTTGATTGGTTCGGAATGTTAGAGGGGGGGGGGGAATGATGTGTTATCATTGATTAAAGAAATTCTAAAGTAATCGTCGATTTTTTATTATTATTATTATTATCAGGCTACGGGGTTCGGGGAATGGAAAGGTATTTCCGAGAGTTAATTGGAATCTAATCACTTGGCGCGGACGAGGTGAAAATATCCTCCCGCTTAATTGGCCGCTGAAATTCTGGGTGGGGGAAAAATCGAGGAACACTTTTGATGACTCGTTCAATCTCGATGAAAGTCTCTTGGACTCAAAGTGTCCCAAAGGATTTATCTGAGAGGGATTCAGACTTGAATTGGCGTTGGAGTCTGGATAGGAAGATTGTTTTCAGTCCGTCATGGAGTTTTGGGGAGCAGTCATTAGTCATAGGATTTGAACGGCAATCAAAAGCTCTTCTCTTGGTTAAGGGAATTTGGCGGTAACCAAGTGTTCTCTTATTGGTCAAGATATTTTGGCGTTGATAAAGTGCACTCTCATTGGTCAATAGGTTGTGGGTGGGTATCTGGTGCACCGATGATGGCTGTAGAGAGTTTGGTGGCAATCAATGGCTCTTTCTTCGGTCGTAGAATTTATGCGAAAATTAAGAATTCTTTCAATGATCTAAGGATCTTTGCAGGAATCATGTGCCCTCTTATTGGTCACGATATTTAACTGGTAAGTTAATGTGTATTTGTCATTAATATATGAGTATTTCTGAGAATTTTACATTTTATTTTGAAATTTAAGCTCGTTGATCTTTGTGGCGAATCTATACTTATGTATTATTTATTTGCTAATCAATTTTGCTGTATTTCTTTCTTTTTTTGTCTTAAAAAATAAAACCCACCGTTGATGAAGACAATGGCCTCATTTTATGGATATTAGTGTGCTTGCCCATAGGCAACATTTAATGAGATATTTAATCTTCTTTCCCTTCTAAACAATTGTCTTTCAAATTATTTTGATATTTTCCCACCCATCATAAAAATTTACCTTTGGTTACTCAGTTGTATAACGCTTTATTATGTTTGGAATTTATTGCGCTCTATGCTCTATGTGATTGGTTATAGTGATTTAACAGCAGCCTGTGATTGAGCAATAGAATACTGTATATGACACGTGATTTATCAGCACGATATTGTATATATCATACAATTGGAAAATTGGTTCCTGTACATGGCATATTGTTTTCCTCGACTAGGTATTGTATGTGAGATGAATGGAAGAGAGTTTGTACATGGCACTGGCCTTCCCAACACTGGGTGGATGAATTCTGTTGTCACAAGATGCTCCTCAATCTTGTACAAGTCTTTTGTGTGGCAGAGGGTCGAACGCTGTTAGTGAACATGTGAAAATACAGTCAACCCAGCCTTCCTTTTTCTGTCTTATTTTAGTAACCTTTTCATAAAATACGAGTTGGTCAGGCTCGACTTTCCATTTCTAAATCTATGCTGATAATTTTGGTCGCAAAGTTGATCCTCTCAAGATGCTCAACTATTCTCGACCTGATTACTTTCTCCATCACCTTACACAGAATACTTGTCAATGACACTGGTCTGTAGTTTAGTGCCGCCTTTCTATCACCCTTTATGAATATTATGTACTACGTTTGCCTTTTTCGTGACATCTGGGAGATTTTCTGTCTCAAGCATTTTATTAAAAATTTAGACAACAGGATGAGAGACTTCTTTAGCAGCCTATCGAGATTAGATCTGGCACCACTTGACTTTGACACATACAGTTTCTACAAGATTCTGTTTTGACACATCCAGTTTCTCCAGGATTTTGTTTTGACACAATGACATCCAGTATTTTCTCCGACCTTTCATCATGTAACCTGGGCCTCGACGCTGGTTCTAATGTAAAGATCTGCTTAAATCTTACGTTGAATCGCATACCTCCTTATCGTTTTCTGAGAGAGTTCCCTCTTGTTTTCTCAATCTGAGTACATGGTCTCACAATGTCGGTTTTCTCCTCATATGGTTATAGAACATCTATGGTTTTGCAGCAATGTC
Organism: Procambarus clarkii; assembly: GCF_040958095.1. NCBI lineage: Eukaryota > Metazoa > Arthropoda > Malacostraca > Decapoda > Cambaridae > Procambarus > Procambarus clarkii. Next base: position 19,429,853 of record NC_091172.1, on the reverse strand, counting down.
ATTTTCAAATAGTCTCTCAGCTTCTCTAACTCGGGTGTATTATTTTCTGGTTTGCTTTAGTCCCTCTCTGTTCTTAGTTTTCTGTACATTTTGCAAGCTATTTTTGCACTGTGTGAGTGTGTGTGTGTGTGAGTGTGTGTGTGTCTGTGAGTCTGTGTGTGTGTGTGTGTCTGTCTGTCTGTGTGAGTGTGTGTGTGTGTGTTGTGTGTGTGTGTGTGTGTGTGTGTGTGTGTGTGTGTGTGTGTGTGTGTGTGTGTGTGTGTGTGTGTGTGTGTTGTGTGTGTGTGTGTGTGTGTGTGTATTTGACCTTGGTACTAGTCATTTATAGACACAAACACACACTGTAGGATCCTGTACCCATTCCTGTTATTGGTTACCGTACCATGTAACCCTTGTGATAATTGGTTGTGAGGCCCTGTAACTGTTCCTGGGATTGGTTGTTGGGCCGTCTAAGCCCTGCTGTAATTGGCTATCAGTGGACGTTTGATCTTGATAAAGGAGGACCGAACGATGAAGCCAACCAATCATTACTCTTTCATCAGTTTTTCTCATTTATCTCTAATCTAATCGGCTAATTGACAGTGCTATTTTGTAATTGTAAAACAGCGAGCACAAGCACACTGGCCCACACACACATGAATGTGTGTTTCACACACACAGTTCGAAAAGCAGGGTCCGAAAGCAGAGGCACATAGAAGACACATAAAAAATAAATATACACTCATACCCTCACACACATACACACACACACACACGGTTGGCCTCGTAGCCTGGTGGATAGCGCGCAGGACTCGTAATTCTGTGGCGCGGGTTCGATTCCCGCACGAGGCAGAAACAAATGGGCAAAGTTTCTTTCACCCTAAGTGCCCCTGTTACCTAGCAGTAAATAGGTACCTGGGAGTTAGTCAGCTCTCACGGGCTGCTTCCTGGGGTGTGTGTGTGGTGTGGGAAAAAAAAAAAAAAAAAAGTAGTTAGTAAACAGTTGATTGACAGTTGAGAGGCGGGCCGAAAGAGCAAAGCTCAACCCCCGCAAAAACACAACTAGTAAACACACACACACACACACACACACACACACACACACACAGTATCGCACATGAGTACTGCTGTTCAAGCTCGAGAGGCAGACGGGGGTGGGGGGAAAGGTCCTAGCATGGATAAGAACTACCTAACAGGAAGGAGCCAAAGAGTTACGGTAAGGGGCGAGAAGTCGGACTGGCGAACAGTAACAAGTGGAGTACCACAAGGATCGGTGCTGGGACCAATTCTGTTTCTTGTATATGTTATCGACATGTTTAAAGGCGTAGAGTCCTACATGTCGATGTTTGCGGATGATGCAAAGTTGATGAGAAGAGTTGTGACAGATGAGGATTGCAGGATCCTCCAAGAGGACCTGAACAGATTGCAGAGATGGTCAGAGAAATGGCTACTAGAATTCAACACGAGCAAATGTAAAGTTATGGAAATGGGACTAGGAGATAGGAGACCAAAGGGACAGTACACAATGAAGGGGAACAGCCTACCTGTAACGACGCGTGAAAGAGACCTGGGGGTGGACGTAACACCTAATCTATCTCCTGAGGCACATATTAATAGGATAACGACAGCAGCGTACTCTACACTGGCAAAAGTTAGAACATCATTCAGAAACCTAAGTAAGGAAGCATTTAGGGCGCTTTACACTGCCTACGTAAGGCCAGTCTTAGAGTATGCCGCCTCATCATGGAGTCCCCATCTGAAGAAGCATATAATGAAACTGGAAAAGGTTCAGAGGTTTGCAACGAGACTCGTCCCAGAGCTACGAGGGATGGGGTATGAGGAGCGCCTGAGGGAACTGTGCCTTACGACACTAGAAAGAAGAAGGGAGAGGGGGGACATGATAGGAACGTATAAGATACTCAGAGGGATTGACAGAGTGGACATAGACGAAATGTTCACACGGAATAGTAACAGAACGAGAGGACATGGATGGAAGCTTGAAACTCAGATGAGTCACAGGGATGTTAGGAAGTTTTCTTTTAGCGTGAGAGTAGTGGGGAAATGGAATTCACTTGGGGAACAGGTTGTGGAAGCAAATACTATTCATAATTTTAAAACCAGGTATGATAGGGAAATGGGACAAGAATCATTGCTGTAAACAACCGATGCTCGAAAGGCGGGATCCAAGAGTCAATGCTCGATCCTGCAGACACAACTAGGTGAGTACACACACACACACGGCAAACCGACATGTAAGTAGGGCATCAGGCGGTAAACCATATATATTCGTAGTCAATGTTTCATAAGCATTCCTTTTTTCTACTTCTCCACTTCCCCCTCCTCTTCCTGCTCCCCCTGTTCCTCCTCCTCTTCCTCTTCCTCCTCCTCTTCCTGCTCCTGCTAATCCTCCTTCTCTTTCCTCCTCCATCTTTCTTCGTTAAAATTCCACATACGTATAAACTACTAATCGCATCTTCCCCTCCTTCGTTATTTACTTCTCAGTCAAAGTTTTCGTTTTCGCTTTTTTAATGCATCTGTTATGCTTTCTCTTCTTCATTCACTCAAGCAACCGGGTTTTTTTAATTAATCGCTTATATGAAAATTATACTAGTTGATCTATGCCAAAAAACCTGGCCGTGTACAAGGATCTGGAACCGGAACCGGTTATGCTATTCGTTGCTTTAATTGCTTAGAACATTCACGGTCCACCGATTATTTTATATCCGGATTCCTAATGGCTATTGCGTTCCCGGGGGGCGCACGGGGGTGGAACGGTGGCGTGTCGTCGTTCTCCCCTCCCTGGCGTGGGTTCGAGCCCCCCCATGGTCACTTTGCTGATATATGGTTGGTGTGTTCAAATAGTTCGGTCGCTTGGTTTTTATATGTGATAGTTCAGAATGTTACATGTTGCTGCAGTCAATAATGAAATGGTGTTACTCGATATTAGTACATCTTAGTACATGTTGTAATTCGTTAGTACACCAAATTAGAGGTTAGTACATTCACTTATACTTGGTTACACCAAACAATATGTTAGTACACCCAGATGTACGTTGGTGCCCAAAATTATATGTTAGTTCACCCTATTATATGTTAGTTCTTTTTTATGCTATATTTAAACGCTTATTAATATCGCCTTGTAAATAAACATCCATAGAGACTGAAAGAGGGGAGAATGGAGTGGAATGTAATTATCAGGGAGGAAAGCGCCAAGCCATTACGACTATATAGCACTGGGAAGGGATCATGATAAGGATTTGAGATGGAACGGGAAGAAGGAATGGTGCCCAGCCACTTGGTCGGTCGGGGATTGAACGCCGACCTGCACGAAGCGAGACCGTCGCTCTACCGTCCAGCCCAAAGAGGGAGAGAAGCAAAGGTCGACATTCGAAAACTTTAAAAAGAGACCAATTTCCCATTTAGCAGAAGCAATTAACTCGTTCATAACATGGCCAGAATACACTCAGAACGCAATAAAATGCTCTTTGTATTGAGCGTTGTGAAATCTGTCTAAGTGAGGCGGCCTGGGTAGGACAGTTTTGTTTATGATACATGGCTGGGACGCTGCCTATATATGTGGAATATTTAAATTTGTTCTCACAGGGGACTTAGCGAGGGTTATTGATGAGGACTTGGGTTAAACGATGAAGGAATGGTAGTGGTAGTGTGGCCTTAATGGTGGTGGTGGTTGTGATGCTGGTGGTGGTGGGGATGGTAGCAGTGGTACTGTTGGCGATGTCAATGGTTGTGGTGGTTGTCGAGGCGGGGTGTTTGATGGTACTGCTAATAATATAAGTGTTGGTGGTTCCGGTGTCAGTGCTGTGGTTGGAGTGGCGTCAGTGGAAGGTGTGGTAGGACTGGCGATAAATGGAGTTTCTTGGTGGTAAGGCTGGTGACCCAGGCTGTGTTGGTGGCAGTGTTAGAAGAAATCAAAAAATTATCTGCAGCTCTTGTCAATGTAAGATTTGTTTATAATATTACTAGATACTGCGGATGTCAGCAGTATTTCTGCCACCAACAGCAAAAATGTAAAAGTTAGTGTAATAACAGCAGAAGTAGTAGTTGCAATGGTGATATTTGTGGCAGAATTACCTGTGGTATTAGAATTGGTACTATTATTATTGCTAGTAGTTCAAGTAATAGTTAACAACTTCTGTTAATCTCGGGAGGATTATTAAGGCCACCACAATAGATAATTTATCAATCAAGTATACTTTAGTCCTGAACATAGTCAAGGACTAAAGTATTACTCTGGTGTGTGTATATATATACACCGAGAAGTAGACTTCGCTTCTCCGTGTGCAGACGACGAGTCACAATAACATGGCTGAAGATATGACGACCAGACCACACACCAGAAGACGAAGACACGACGACGTTTCGGTCCGTTCTGAACCATTATCAAACAATTGTCAATAGATGAAGAAACGACGACCGAAACGTCGTCGTCTCTTCATCTCCAGATGTGTGGGTAGCTCATCCACTTCTCCATCTATATATATCTCTCTCATTCTGACCCCTATTATATAGTTCGTATAAACACTACATCAAAAACATCTACTGTATGCACGGCTAAAATAATGTTACAAGCAAAATGTAAAAGATTACACTCTTCCATATCCTTCCCACTAGTTCTCCCTACAAAAAAAATATATTACTAAACAGAAATAGTCTCTTCAAAAGAGGGTGGAAAGGGTCTGCTCTATACAGGGAAAGTTCAAACGAATACAGGACAAATAAACTGGAAATGGCTGCAGTTTTATTGCCCCTCAGTCTCGTTACGACCTATCACCGCAGCGGATCTTTGTCTGTCTATCTGTCTGTTTCTCTCTCTCTCTCTCTCTCTCTCTGTGTCTCTCCATCCCTCTCTCTTACTCAGCGGACGTCTTCTGACTCCTGAGACCTTTATCTTCACATATCTCATCGTAAACTTAAGCTCTGAGAAGGGAAAATTTTCCGCCTGCAAACAGGAGTCAGAATGCGTCTACCACTAGTTTATATCTGGAACACGACCCAGGTCAAAAATTTCTGCTGAGTGAATAGGGGCGAATAGTTATGGATTGGTTCCCAGTCAATCCTCTCTGATTTTTGTCACGGGGCGAGAAAGTATATCATATGTGTGTGTGTGTGTGTGTGTGTGTGTGTGTGTGTGTGTGTGTGTGTGTGTGTGTGTGTGGGTGTGTGTGTGTGTGTGTGTGTGTGTGTGTGTGTGTTTTATGTGTGTGCCAGAGAAATATATTTGTATTAGATATGGTAGAGAAAAATAGGTCGGATGTTTGAGTATTTGACAATCGACTGTTAGAGATACGTGGTCCAAGAATTATTTGTTTGATCCTTTAGGCAAAAATGGTAAGTACATACATATTAAAATAGACTGAAAATTCCTCTACTGTCACAATGTATTTGAAAATATCACACACACACACACACACACACACACAGGGGCCTCGTAGCCTGGTGGATAGCGCGCAGGACTCGTAATTCTGTGGCGCAGGTTCGATTCCCGCACGAGGCAGAAACAAATGGGCAAAGTTTCTTTCACCCTAAGTGCCCCTGTTACCTAGCAGTAAATAGGTACCTGGGAGTTAGTCAGCACTCACGGGCTGCTTCCTGGGGTGTGTGTGTGTGGTGTGGGGAAAAAAAAAAGTAGTTAGTAAACAGTTGATTGACAGTTGAGAGGCGGGCCGAAAGAGCAAAGCTCAACCCCCGCAAAAACACAACTAGTAAACACACACACACACACACACACACACACACACACACACACACACACACACACACACACACACACACACACACACACACACACACACACAATACACATATACTAAAGCTCCAGAAACAAGCTGATGTGTTTGGAATTGTTTTATAATATGTAAGGGAGTACCTGACAGGATGGAACTCAAAGATCATAGTTAAAGGTAAAATGCCAGAGTGAAGAGAAGAAGCAAGCAGAGTACCGCACAGTAACAACTGGGATATTTTACAGATCAAATCACCTTTCTGCCTATAGAATATGGTCGTGCTTTCATTGATCTGCCCTGTATGATTCATGTGAAGTGGAAGCGTCTGTTTCAAGGCCAGTGGACACATATTACGAATAATTCAATTCCAAAAACTAAGAACCAAATATTAATCCAAGTGTCGATATGCTTTATACCGTACATGAATGTATTACTTTTTTATTTTCAAAATATATGGGATGCAGTTGTAAATAACAGATTGTAATATCAAGTTCCAATAATAAGAAAAATGACAAATGTGTATATATGCTGGAAATAATATTGTAACACAAAGTGTTCGATTTGTTGTTTGTAAATATGTGAGGGAGTGTGTATTCACCTAGTTGTGCTTGCGGGGGTTGAGCTCTGCTCTTTCGGCCCGTCTCTCAACTGTCAATCATCTGTTATTAACTATTTTTTCCACACCACACATTCACACACACACCAGGAAGCAGCCCAGTGACAGCTGACTAACTCCCAGGTACCTATTTACTGCTATGTAATAGGAGCATCAGGGTGAAAAAAAACTCTGCCCATTGTTTTTCGCCGGCGCCGGAAATCGAACCTGGGACCACAGGATCACGTGTACAGCGTGCTGTCCAGTCAGCCACCGGCCCTGGAGGACTAGGGGTGAAGGCCATTTTGTTTTACAGTAAAAATTAGGTTCAATAGAACAAATCCACAAGGGCCGTGATGAGGGCTCAAATCTACGTCCGAGAGGATCCCAGACGCGCCTTAATCGGCTGTGCCACGACATGGTAAAAAAATGAGGTCAGTTAAACTCCCGGTTGCAATTCTTTACTATACCGTAGCACAGTCGATTAAGGCGCGTCTGGGATCCTCTTGGACGTAGGTTCGAACCCTCATCACGGCACTTGTGGATTTGTTCATTTGATGCTGCACGCTCTTGTGATTTCTGTTTGTAATTAGGTCCAGTCCACTGAAATATCTTAAAATCTAATCTGGAAGGGAGGACGAGGATATACTGCTTACTAATATCTTCTTCTTTATATATTTTCATATTTTTACTAAAATCAAGTTACCCCATAACTCTTAAATTTTCTAGATAATTTAAATTAAGCCTTTTTAATCTAATTTTATATCCGGACATGATATCTTGTCATGTTTAATACATGTAGCGATTTTGATTTTGGCTTAACATCCCAACTAATTTATGCTCAAATACTTTTTAGCATTCAGATTTCGCAAGTCAACATTTTCCAGCGGCTAACATTAGAAATGTGACCTAACGAAATCATCAGGTGCATGATGAGTATGAATGTGGGTGATCTGAGCATGATCTTAGAACCATATGAGCTACAGAACGGTTCTCCTTCTTGGTCCATCGTGGTTCCCAGTTACGGTCCATCGTGGTTCTCCCTCCTGATTCATCGTGGGACTTCCTCCTAGTCCACCGTAGCTCTACAGGTCCTTTACAAAGTCAGACACAAAGCACGACTGGAGTCTCACGGCCGACATCCAGACGCAGGGATCCCACACTCACACAGTCAACCTCAAGGCTACAACCTTGAATATCATTTGTGAAGGGGATTTGCCCAAGCTTGGGTGAGCAAAGGCTGGACACCAGGAATGGTGAAAGAGAGCGCCTTTCTCTCTCCTAATTCTCATTCTGAGTCTTGTATACTGTATTTACATCAATATATATATATAGACAACCACTTTCTCGGTGCGATTTTTTCTCTAACTTTGACAGAAACTTCCTCAAACATTATAGTCACCTTCTCTTTACTAAGGAATATTCGAGTTTGAGAAGGGAGTTATTTAATCACAGGTGGGTACAGAAACAGACGATGGCGGTCTTCTGTTAACAGGCTGAGAGCTTTCCCATCCCATTGCTCGTGGTAAGCCTTACCCACTAGTTTTCCTGGAGTACGTCCTGTCAATAGCTTAACAACCAAGTACCCAATCACTGCTGGGTTAACAGAGGCGTACAGATAAGGATTGGCGCCTAGTCAATCCTCCCCGGCCAGGACACAAACCTGAGCCCAATTTCTCCTTCCATATAGCAATAATCGCTTTCTGGCCTTCTAGAATATGTATTCTGCCCGCCTTCTCTTCACTGCTTCATCGATGTAAGATAATCTTAGTGCTCTGGTCCCCTTGGCTAGGCAAAACGTTTCTCCCTTAAACCCATAATTTAATCCTCTTAAAATGTTTCACTAGTCATGTCTTCGGTACTCATTTTAGAACCTTGAGAAGTATGTATATCAGTGGAACTAGCCACGCTTACCACCTATCCGTCTTCTTTCTCACAAATACACACTCCATTTGCTTGTTTCAAGCTTCCTGACTGCTTTCGAAACTGTCAGTATATCAAGATTAATGCATTTGGTGTTCACAGTGCTTCTACAGCTTCTTTCGAGTACACTTGAAGATATTACGTCGGGCCCTGTTACATTTCTGCCATCCAGTTCTTCTTTGGGCTTCTTGCGTCATCTACTCACACTTCTATGTCCTGCTTCTCAATTGGTGTTGACCTTCCCTCAGGAGCATGGAAAAGCTCTGGGTCTCAAATACCCATTTTCAATCTTATCACTTTGTCATTGACCGACATTTAGCTCTTTCTGTTCATGCAGGTTAGCGTTCAATCCCCGACACTCCTCGTAGTAGGGCGCCAATCATTCCCCTCTCGTCCCATCTCAAATCCTTATCCTGGTCTCTTCTCAGTGCTCTATAGTCGTAATGGCTCTGAGCTTCCCCCCTGATAGTTTCTTTCCTTCTGTGGTTCGGTTGCATTTTAACTTTGGGTGAAATAATATTTTCATATTGCCTCTCGGTTTCTCATCTGACTCTTATGTATTAATTTCTCGCTTCTCACCGGCTGTTCATATTTTCGGCAAGCATTCACGCACTGTATCATTCCCAGGACATCGTACGAACTGGCTTCCCAAATCCGATTTCACCCGCTTGTTTTGAACAGATCTTACCTTCTCCTATTACCTTATAGATCCCCCCTGGTAACCTCAATGATTCCCTTAACCTTTAATATCTCTTTCCTTCCCTTGGGGCAAACATCAAAGAGCCGTGTGTGTGTGTGTGTCCTCCACGAATATTGGGATAAAAACTGTGTTTTCGTTTGATGTCATAAAGGATAAAGTCTCTCCTTATGCGCCCTATTTTAAATATTTTCTGGAATTGACTATCGTTATCTGTCGTCTCAGTCAGCTACCTCGTGATGCAAGGGTGGTTCGTTGTTTCGGTTATTCCTTGTAAATAGGAATGGTACTGTTTTGTACGTGATGTTGTGACGCAATACTTGGTGTTATCATGCTATACACGTGGTGTTATGATGTTTTCCGTGGTGTTATCATGCTTTCCGTGGTGTTATCATGCTATACACGTGGTGTTATGATGCTATACTTGGTGTTATGATGCTATACGGGGTGTTATGATCCTATACGTTGTGTTATGATGCTATACTTGGTGTTATGATGTTATGCACGTGGTGTTATGATGTTATACGTGGTGTTATGATGCTATACGGGGTGTTATGATGTTATGATGCTATACGTGGTGTTATGGTCCTATACGTTGTGTTATGATGCTATAATTGATGTTATGATGCTAAACGTTATGTTATGATGTTATACGTGGTGTTATGATGTTTTACGTGGTGTTATGATGCTGTACATGGTGTTATGATGTTATGCGTGGTGTTATGACGCTATACGGGCTGTTATGATGCTATATGTGGTGTTATGATGCTATACGTGATGTTATCATGTTATACGTGGTGTTATGATACTATACAGGGTGCTATGATGCTATACATAGTGTTATGATGCTATACGTGGTGTTATGATGCTATACGTGGTGTTATGATGCTATACGTGATGTTATGATGTTATAAGTGATGTTTTGATGCTACATGGGTGTTATGATGCTATATGTTGTGTTATGATGCTATATGTGGTGTTATGATGCTGTACGTGGTGTTATGATGCTATATGTGGTGTTATGATGCTATATGTGGTATTAAGATGCTATACGTGGCGTTATGATGCTATACGTGGCGTTATGATGCTATACGTGGTCTTATGATGCTATATGTAGTGTTATGATGCTATACGTTATGTTATGATGCTATATGTGGTGTTATGATGCTCTATATGATGTTATACGAGGTGTTATGATGCTATACACGTGGTGTTATAACGCAACGTGTAAAATATTGCGGGTGTTTTGTTACTCACGTCTTTGTTTTTAGAATGAAATATATTCATGTTTTGATGGAAAAGATATTGATAATGGGAGTGTGTGTGTGTGTGTGTGTATATGTCAGAGGTAAAGAGACAGACAGAGACAGATAGAAAAACAGAGAAGCAGATATACAGACAGGTGGAAGGAACAGAATGGGAGACAGATAAACACACACACACACACACACACACACACACACACACACACACACACACACACACACACACACACACACACACACACACACACACACACACACACGGACGGGATTCCAACAGCACACAACAGATATTGAAATACCAAAACCACAATCCTACCCACCAACCCCTTCCCTCCCCCCCTCCCCCCCACTTGGACCCCCAACAATCCCGTTATAAGCAACAGTTATTGTGCCACTGTTCTTGCTCTTGCTACTGTATTTGTTGCTCTGTTGTTAACCCGTTTTTGTTATTCCTGTTGATGTTTCTTGTTATTCCTGTGGGTGTTATTTGGTTCCTTTGAATGATGGTGTTCTTATTTATTGTTTGTACTGATGTTCTGGTTCTTTAACTTGTTTGTTGCTGTTAATGTTTTTGTTAGAGATGCTTTTGCTGTTTTTTTTTTTGTGCTTTTTTTTATTTCAGTTTCTTCTGATTCTGTTGTTTCTGTTGATATTTCTGCTTCTGTTGTTGTAGTTTCTGTTGTCATTTCTGCTTCCGTTGTTGTAGTTTCTGTTGACATTTCTGCTTCTGTTTTTGTAGTTTTTGTTGACATTCCTCTTGATGGTGTTTGCTTCTGTTTTTCGCGAGACTGCTTTCCTGCAGTTGTTATTGTTTCTGTTTCTGCCCCTCCTGTTGTAGATGATTCTGTTGCTGCTGCTAATCCTTTTGTTGTTGATTCCGTTATCGCTCCTTCTGTTGCTGCTTCTCGTGTTGTTACTGTTTGTGTTGCTGTTCCTCTTGTTATTGCTGCTCTTCCTCTTGTTATTGCTGCTGTTCCTCTTGTTATTGCTGCTGTTCCTCTTGTTATTGCTGCTGTTCCTCTTGTTATTGCTGCTGTTCCTCTTGTTATTGCTGCTGTTCCTCTTATTATTGCTGCTGTTCTTTTTGTTATTGCTGTTGTTCCTCTTGTTATTGCTGTTGTTCCTCTTGTTATTGCTGCTGTTCCTTTTGTTATTGCTGCTGTTCATCTTGTTATTGCTGCTGTTCTTTTTGTTATTGCTGTTGTTCCTCTTATTATTGCTGCTGTTCCTTTTGTTATTGCTGTTGTTCCTCTTATTATTGCTGCTGTTCCTTTTGTTATTGCTGCTGTTCCTTTTGTTATTGCTGTTGTTCGTAATGTTGCTGCTCTTTATGCTGCTGCTCCCGCTGCTGTTGCTATTTCTTTTGCTGTTGGGGTTTATGCTGTTGTAGCTACAACTCTCACTGTTTTTCCCTGTTGTTATTTTTTCCGTTTCCTGTTGTTGCTATTAACTGTGTTCTTGTTTTAAAGGGGACTGTTTCAGGTAATGCTGTTGACTTGTTTACCTTCCTGTTGAAGCTGTTACTTCTGTTAATGCTTAATACGTTCTTGCTGTTCCCGTTGATACGGTATGTTTTAACTCCTTATTGGTTGTTATATTGGGTGTAATTATTGGCCACGTTAGAACAGCAACTGTTATAGTTGCTGTTCTAACGTGGTGCCTAGTGCGCGTGCCCCTTGTGTTAAATAGCCTGTCTTTAACTACCCTGTCGATTCCCTTGAGAATCTTGAATGTGGTGATCATGTCCCCCCTAACTCTTCTGTCTTCCAACGAAGTGAGGTTTAATTCCCGTAATCTCTCCTCGTTGCTCATACCTCTCAGCTCGGGTACTAGTCTGGTGCCAAACCTTTGAACCTTTTCCAGTTTAGTTTTATGCTTGACTAGATATGGACTCCATGCTGGAGCCGCATACTCCAGGATTGGTCTGACATATGTGGTATACAAAGTTCTGAATGATTCTTTACACAAGTTTCTAAATGCCGTTCTTATGTTAGCCAGCCTGGCATATGCCGCTGATGTTATCCTCTTGATATGAGCTTCAGGG
>NC_091172.1:19335106-19415106 GCF_040958095.1 Procambarus clarkii | reverse complement strand
AGGGAGGGAAGAAGGAAGGGGAAGAAGGGAGGGAGGGTACAGGAGAGGGAGGGAGGGAGATATGAGCCGAGCATGTGAGTATAACATCTCCTAGGCTATAGATTGTGCTTATGACCCGGGGAGCAATATTGGAGGCTATCGAACACGGTGAGGAGGGAGGGATATGGTGGTGGTGGTGGTGGTGGTGGTGGTAGTGGTGGTGGTGGTGGTGATGCAACTGGTGGTAGTGGTGGTGGTTGTGGTGTTGGTGGTGCTACTGGTGATGATGGTGGTGCTGGTGGTGCTGGTGGTGGTGCTACTGGTGGTAGTGGTAGTGGTGGTGGTGGTGATACTGATGGTGGTGCTGGTGGTGGTGGTGGTGGTGGTGCTACTTGTGGTGGTGGTGGTGCTACTTGTGGTGGTGGTGGTGCAACTGGTGGTAGTGGTGATGGTGGTTGTGGTGGTGGTAGTGGTAGTGATGGTGGTGGTGGTGGTGCTGCTGCTGGTGGAGTGGGTGCTGGTGGTCTTGGTGGTGCTGCTGCTGATGGTGTTTGTGGTGGTGCTAGTGATAGTGATTGTAGTTATGATAGCGATGTTGCTAGTAGTGTTGCTGGTGGTGTTAGGTGGTAGTTAAGGTGGCGGTGCTGTTCATAATTTCACTATTAGCAGAAGCCGCAGTTGTGATTATATGCGTGAATATAATAATAATAATATTATTAACATTTTCTTCATCAATCTCCATGATATAATCCCAGAGTCTAATGTTTCTGTGGACTATAAGACTCAACAGATTATATATTTATAAAAGAACCGTAAATCCGGTTAAGGAAACCCACAACACTATCTCTGGGACGATGAAAGTAGGTTACTGTTGTCCTCAAGACGCTCCTTTGATGGTCGTCTTTTGGAGTCACTTACCCTACCACCTTCTTTTATTGCTACACAATAAGTGTCTATAAACCATAGAAAATCATGGGCAGAGATTAATGAAAATCATTTTAGTATCCATATGAAGGATATCTGCAGAGTGGTTGTGAATCATCTAGCAATGATGAGGTACCAAACTCTAGTTCTAGGTTAGGGCAACACATCACTTGGAAGCTATAGGATACGAAACACTTGTTTTAGAGTTTAGCTACACATCACCTACAAGTTACGGGGTACCCAACACTTCTTCTACAGCTTTTAAATAAAGTTTTATTGTAATGACTCAACATCAAAATTTATATAAGGCTAATTAAGTCCAGTTTAACACCACTACAAATAACTTGTAAGAGTCAACCTACAAGAATAATAATAATAATACTAATAATATTAATAATAATAATAAGAAGAAGAAGAATAAAGGGGAAGGAAAGACCCAATATATGTGAAGGTCCTTCCTTCACCTTCATTCTAGCACTACGGCATTGTTGTAAGTCTCTCAATAATAATAATAATAATAATAATAATAATAATAATAATGGCAATAACAATGATAAAACTCAGACAACCTTAATCATATATCGCAAAATATATGCCTTTGCTATGTTTAGTTAATGTTAAGTGTTTTAATCAGTAATATTTACTTGGATTAAATGTGCATTAGCAGATCCTAATATCAAATCCCTCCTTGATTCCTTTCTTAGAATAAAAATACATCACAAACATTTTTTATCTAATATTTACAAAAAAAATAATCTGAAATCAGAAGCACTGACAAAATATGTATGGCGCGAATGTGTTCGAAATATCGAATATGATCATGTCTGATAAGAGGTTGCCGCTTGTGCCTTAAGCAGTCTCCATCGCCACTATAGAGGAACTGGCTATATTGTGTTGACCAAAGCGGTCAATTTATTGTTCATTCTTTCTGGTGACACATGGCGAACGTGAGAAAAGTGGCAAGGGACGCCGAAGCCCTGGCCTGAGAAATCACCTGAACACAGACAGGTGATGAAGGAGTGCCAGATGTGAATAATTGTTCATATTAACCGTGACATACATTTTTTCATTTATTTAACAAAAATAAATGTAGACGATCATGTTCAAAAAGGGTCTTTACAAGTGAGCAACAATTGCACAAGAATTTTAAAGCAAAGTCGACATCTGTTGTAAGAACTGGGAATACCTGTCGACGCCAGGCCTCAGACTGTCATTTGTAAGTCCTAAAATAAACTTATATGTTCAATTAAAACTTATGAGGGAATTCTAAGAGTGAGGAGAGGAGGCTCCAGTACCAGACGTCTGGCCGCTATGAGTGCACTTCCGTCATCTTCCTCACAATTAACTCCATTAACAAGATTAATCAAACAAAAGAAAATACAAGTCGGGTAAAGATATTGTAGAGGTGAAGAAGTAGATAATGAAAAAAGGAGAAAATACAGAGAAGGTGAGGAGGTAGATGGAGATGAAGGGAAGATAAAGACGAAGAAAAACAAGAGATAAATGCCCAGTAACGAAGAATTCATCCTGGCAGAAAATTTAAAGGGTTTGCTTTATGGGGTAATTTAGCAAATTAGAGAATGTTTTGTGCTGAGTGAGCACTGTGAGAGGTGCGGGGGGTGATGCTGTGGAGTAAGGGGTGGGGGCGGGTTGGGGAGGGGGGGTTCTGTGGAATGAGGAGTTCCTTTCGGGTTTAGGAATATGTGTACCGCTTAATGAGGAGTAGGAGGGAATGGCGGTACGATCATTTGTGAGTTATGGGGACTTTACAGGAAGAGGATAGAGCTCAGGAAATGGGACTGGCACTCACTCGGGGATGGGGTAACGGGGCTAGTGCCTAGCGATCACTAGGAGGTCTGGATAATGAGGGCGCTCACTCAGCGGTCAGAGAGAGCAGGATGGCACTCACTCGGGGTGAGAGGTAGAGCTCATTCTGGGGGGCACTGTAGGAGGAGCTGGCTTGGAGATTTTGAGGAAAGGCACTTACTTGGGAGTCGACGAATGAGGCCAGAGCTCATTTGGGTCCGTGCAAGGGAGCAGGGGCTCACTGGGGGTGGCGCTCTCTTGGGTACGGGGAGGGGCAAGGCACTCTCATGCTTTTCTATATGGAAAAGGTCGAGCTCATTCTGGGGTCAGTGGAAATGAATGGAAATTATGCAGCTGAGGTCAGTATAACTACACAGCACCTGGAGAAAATGTGAAGACAAGGGACAAGGGACACCAGAGACATGGAGCTGGGATATGAGGACGGCATGAAGGAATCGTCCTCATCCGCTTGTACCATCAGGGCTCGAACGACTAGTACAACAAGAAGGAGAAGTCGAGGAAGAGGGCTTGTGACGTTCCCTTGGTGTTCGCAAAAGAAGATTGGCGTTTACCCATGGGTCATGAGAAATAGAAATACCCATGAGAAATAGTAGGAAGCCTTCACTCACAAGTGTGGGGTGGTGGGGTGGAGAGAGATATAGGAAATATTGCCAGCCAAGAGCCCTATTTTGCTATTTAAACGGTATATTGTGTATGTGTATGACGTTTTACCTCATACATCCCGAGAGTTAAAAGATCTCTCATTTTTCATGGCATTATACTTATCATATTTTACAGATAGATAGATAGATATATATAGATCTACATAGATATATGCGAAAAACCATCACAGAAAAAACTCTAGCGGTTCAGTTAGGTACTGGAAATTTTTTATCCAATTCTGGAGGTATAAATACTAAAGAAATAGTGGCTACAGTTGTTTAAGCTGAAAATCCCACAAATACTTGCACAGACAATAAATAAAAGACGAGGCTTATATATGTTATTCTCAAACATGGTTCTGTGGTATTTAATATCCGCAGAGTTATTGTAAATTGTTTCCCAATATCGTAAACAGATAAAGTACAAGAGATATTGCCTTGAAAATTTTCCGTATTTCACAAACGGAAATATATACATGGAAGAGGAGAGTTTTATCGATAACGAACACTCTTCCACAGACTCGACCCTTCCCATCCCAGAACTCCCCTTCCATCTCGTGCTCTATCTTATCATATCCCTTTATTGATCTCTTCTTTACCCCCCTCTTACATATCCTTATCTTCTCCCTTTCTGCTTCCTTCCTTCCTCCAACTCGAAGAAAAGTCTCTTATCTATCTCCCAAAATTATTGTAATTTTTCCATCTCTACTTCTCCAGGTTTTCCTTGCTACCTTTTCCAATTCCGAATTCCCTTTCTTTTCTTGCTTTTCGTCTTCCCATCCTACCCCCTTCTACCTACTCCTATCCCCCTTTTCCTCATTGCCCATTAATACAATTACTGGATACCGATTATTTTAATGATAATTTAAAAATAAATGTTATTATAAAATTTTATCTTTTTCTCCACTTCTCTATTTCTTCCTTAATCTCTTCTACAAGCTCTTCTACTTTTTCTTTAACTTTATTTACACTCTATTATAAATCCTTCCTCCTTTTATTATTATTAATAATAATATTAATAATATTATTATTATCATTGATATTATTATCATCATTATTATTATTTATATATTTATTATATTTATTATGTTTATTATAACTAATATTTTTATGGTCTTTATTACAATTAATATTATTAACAGTAATGCAAAAAAAAATTTTTGCATCTCACTGTATGATTATTATTATTTTGCCATTATTATTATTATTATTATTATTATTATTATTATTATTATTATTATTATTATTATTATTGACTAGAGCGCGTCTGGGAACACCCAGCATATAGGTTCGAACCCTGATCAAGGCCCTTGTGGATTTGTTAATTTTTATTATTATTTTATTCACATTATTGAGCACTTATGACATGACAGACAAAATATATAAAACCAATATTTTTGCAACTCGCTGTTCGGTATAGGCAAGGGTGGAAAATATGCCTGGCGACGGGTGACAGGCGGACAGTAATTGGCAGAGAGGACATTTTGGCGCACTAATTCGCGATGTCAAACAAAAGGTTCGTTATTGGCGGGAGGGTTGAGTTGGCGGAGGTTTTGGGCCGTTGTGTGTGCAACCTGAAATGTATTTACTTTGTAATTGGTTGGTTGTATGGTGGTAGTGGTTGTAGTGATGGTGGTTGATGGAGGGTGTGGTGGTGGTGGTTGTAGTGATGGTGTTGATGGATGGGGTGGTGGTAGTGGTAGTGTTGATGGAAATGTGGTATTAATACTAATGGTGGTAGTGGCGTTGTGGTATTTTAAATGTAATGTAATTTTCGTCAGGTATGCATTATATGTTTTAATACAGGAATGTATACCCACCTACAAAACACGCCTACGTAGACTTGTAAAGCAAACTTTTGTTCATAGGACCTATATAGCCATACCGCTGTCAATCACATACTACAAAGGCTACCGACCCCCTTTTTTTTGGCCAAACTCTTCACACTGTTCAAAGCCTCAACCAATTCATTTCTTGCTCGCTCCTCTTGCTCAGACACTGAGGCAGTGCCTTTTGACACCTCTATGACTCTGGATATTAATTTTCTAACTCCAATATCAACTTAATGTACGCTCTTATTTGATCCCTAATGCTCTAAAGCTTTTATTATAGTTCAACCCCTTTGGTTAAGAAACCAATCTCATAGCTGACCTCTAAACTTCATGTGGATTCACTCTAATGTTATTCATGTTCGGGACTTTATGTTGGAGCTGCATATGCTAGTACTGGTCTAACATACGTAGCGTGCAATGTACTGAGGGGTTCATTGTTATGGATCAAACCATTATAGTAGGAGCAAGCAGGTGTACAGCTGTGGTAGGAGCCAACAGGTGTACAGCTGTGGTAGGAGCCAACAGGTGTACAGCTGTGGTAGGAGCAAACAGCTGTACAGCTGTGGTAGGAGCAAACAGGTGTACAGCTGTGGTAGGAGCAAACAGGTGTACAGCTGTGGGAGGAGCAAACAGGTGTACAGCTGTGGTAGGAGCCAACAGGTGTACAGCTGTGGTAGGAGCCAACAGGTGTACAGCTGTGGGAGGAGCAAACAGGTGTACAGCTGTGGTAGGAGCCAACAGGTGTACAGCTGTGGTAGGAGCCAACAGGTGTACAGCTGTGGTAGGAGCCAACAGGTATACAACTGTGGTAGGAGCCAACAGGTGTACAGCTGTGGTAGGAGCCAACAGGTGTACAGCTGTGGTAGGAGCCAACAGGTGTACAACTGTGGTAGGAGCCAACAGGTGTACAGCTGTGGTAGGAGCCAACAGGTGTACAGCTGTGGTAGGAGCCAACAGTTGTACAGCTGTGGTTGGAGCCAACAGGTGTACAGCTGTGGTAGGAGCCAACAGGTGTACAGCTGTGGTAGGAGCCAACAGGTGTACAGCTGTGGTAGGAGCCAACAGGTGTACAGCTGTGGTAGGAGCCAACAGGTGTACAGCTGTGGTAGGAGCCAACAGTTGTACAGCTGTGGTAGGAGCCAACAGGTGTACAGCTGTGGTAGGAGCCAACAGGTGTACAGCTGTGGTAGGAGCCAACAGGTGTACGTATATGGCTGGAGTGAACATATGATAGCATAAAAACTTGCAAATTACAAATTAGAACATTGAGATTTATACTGGTAAAATTATTGGTAGAATTAGAAGGAATAAAATACACTGTGAGAGCAAACTAACATTCACTAATTATCTCTCATAAAGCAGAGATTTTCAGTGATGAAAATACAATATAAAAAATGACTAACAAACTTACTACCTGCCATGCTAATCCGTCCTACTCAACTAATAGGCTGCGTTATTAACGTGATCGTAATCATCCCTACAAATTCTACCTATTACAAAAAAAATTTCCAAATATATATATATATATATATATATATATATATATATATATATATATATATATATATATATATATATATATATATATATATATATGTATATATATATATATATATATATATATATATATATATATGTATATATATGTATATATATATATATATATATATATATATATATATATATATATATATATATATATATATATATATATATATATATATATATATATATAGACACCATCTGGCGGCTCGCTGAACGAATTCATCAACAAAAAACTCGACAACATTCTGAAGAAAAGTCTTGTGCATCTTTTCGAAAAGTCTCAACTTCTGAGCTCCTCAATAATTTTTTCTTCATATCAAATTAAGGTATTCATTTATTGGTTAATTAGCTGCCTTCCTTCTTTCATGGTCTTCATTTCATTCCTTATTTCTTACTTTCTCTATATGTCTCCCTTATTACCCGGATTCTTTCCACAGTTTTTCAAATCATTTTTTTTTTGTAAATAGAATGAGAAGCCACTGCTCTCTCTCTCTCTCTCTCTCTCTCTCTCTCTCTCTCTCTCTCTCTCTCTCTCTCTCTCTCTCTCTCTCTCTCTCTCTCTCTCTCTCTCTCTCTCCCTCCTTCTTTCTTTCCCTTTGTGAGTGGATGGAGAAATAACAGACAAGCAGGAGTGATTAATAAAAAAAAAACTTACGAAATAACAAAAAAAGGAAAAAAGAGAAAGAAAGGATAAAAAGGTATGTTACAAAGACGGAAAACTAGAATGAAAATGTAATGGAATGCGAAGATAGACGAGAGAGATGAATAAGAAAGGAAATGGAAAGCTGAAAACAAGTGACAAGGAGAACAAAAAGTGAAGGGGGTAAACAGCGACAGAAATGACAAAGGGAAAGATGAGAATGGGTGAAAAAGAGGTAAGAAAATATAAATATAAAAGGGGGTACGGAAATGAAAGAAGTAGAAGAACAAAACGAAGTGAAAGGGGGAAGAGAATGAGGTTAAAAGTAGAAGCGAAGGAAAGAGCAACGGGACAATAAACAATACAAGCGCTAATTAAGGAAGCAGTAAGAGAAATAATAATATCAGGGGATGACTGATGGAAAAGGATAACGAAAGAGAGAGAGTAATAAGAACAGATAACAGCCAGGTTCTATTGTCCTTACCAAGGCTTATCTTCCCGGAAGAGACATTCGACGAAAGCAAATGGAGAGAAAGATACCAACTCAGAGTTAGATACAGTAACAGGAAAACACACAGAGGAGAGAGTGGACTTATCTTTTATTTAATCATGATGATTGATTCACATTCATGCAAACACACACACACACACACCGGGGGGGCTGGTGGCTGAGTGGACAGCGCTCTAACTCGTGGACCTATGGACCGGGGTTCGATCCCCTGCGCCAGCGGATAAACAAATGGGCAGAGTTTCCTTCACCCAGATACACCTGTTACCTAGCAGTAAATAGGTACCTGGAAGCTAGATAGCTGTTACGGGCTGTTTCCTGGGTGTGTACGTGTGTGTGTGTGTGTGTGTATGTGTGTGTGTGTGTGTGTGTGTGTGTGTGTGTGTGTGTGTGTGTGTGTGTGTGTGTGTGTGTGTGTGTGTGTGTGTGTGTGTGTGTGACAAAAAAAATTAAAAAATTAGTTAGTAGTAACAGTTGATTGATTGACAGTTGAGAGGCGGTTCGAAAGAGCAGAGCTTAACCCTCGCAAGCACAACTACGCGAGTACAACTAGGTGAATACACACACACAAACACACACATTGCTTACGTGAGGCCAGTCTTATAGTATGCCGCCTCAACATGGAGTCCCCATCTGAAGAAACACATAAAGAAACTGGAAAAGGTTCAGAAATTTGCAACGAGACTCGTCCCAGGGATACGAGGGATGGAGTATGAAGAGCGCCTGAAGGAACTGTGTCTTACGACACTAGAAAAAAGAAGGGAGGGGGAGGGGGATATGATATGATATTTTATACTGAGTATAAAATACTCAGGGGGATTGACAGAGTGGACATAGATGAAATGTTCACACGGAATAGTAACAGAACGAGGGGACATGGGTGGAAGCTGGAAATTCAGATGAGTCACTGAGATGTTAGGAAGTTTTCTTTTAGTGTGAGAGTAGTGGGGAAATGGAATGCACTTAAGGAGCAGGCTGTGGACGCAAATTCTATTCATAATTTTAAAACTAGGTATGATAGGGAAATAGGACCAGAGTCAATTCTGTTAGCAACCAATGGTTTGAAGGCGGGATCCAAGAGTCAATGCTTGATCCTGCAAACACAAATAGGTGAGTAGAAATAGATGAGTACACACACACACACACACAGGGGGTCTGGTAGCTGAGTGGACAGCACGCAGGACTCGTAATTTTGTGGTCGGGGTTCGATTCCCGGACCAGGCAGAAACAAATCGGCAATGTTTCTTTCACCCACTGATGGCCGAGTTACCTAGCAGTAAATAGGTACCTGGGAATTAGACAGCTGTTACGGAGCTGCTTCCTGTGTCTGTGTGTGTGTGGAGGAAAAAAAGTTAGCAGTTAGTTACAGTTGATTAAAGGTTGAAAGGCGGACAGACAGAGCAGAGCTCAACCCCCACAAGAACAACTAGGTAAATACACACACACACACACACACACACACACACACACACACACACACACACACACACACACACACACACACACACACACACACACACACAATCCTGGAGTATGCAGCCCCAGCATGGAGTCCATATCTAGTCAAGGATAAGACTAAACTGGAAAAGGTTCAAAGGTTTGCCACCAGACTAGTACCCGAGCTGAGAGGTATGAGCTACGAGGAGAGACTACGGGAATTAAACCTCACTTCGCTGGAAGACAGAAGAGTTAGGGGGGACATGATCACCACATTCAAGATTCTGAAGGGGATTGATAGGGTAGATAAAGACAGTCTATTTAACACAAGGGGAACACGCACAAGGGGACACAGGTGGAAACTGAGTGCCCAAATGAGCCACAGAGATATTAGAAAGAACTTTTTTAGTGTCAGAGTGGTTGACAAATGGAATGCACTAGGAAGTGATGTGGTGGAGGCTGACTCCATACACAGTTTCAAGTGTAGATATGACAGAGCCCGATAGGCTCATGAATCTGTACACCTGTTGATTGACGGTTGAGAGGCGGGACCAAAGAGCCAGAGCTCAACCCCCGCAAACACAACTAGGTGAGTACAACTAGGTGAGTACACACACACACACGCACACACACACATTCACGACTTTTGTTAGGCCAAAGCTAGAATATGCAGCGGTTGTGTGGTGCCCATATATTAAGAAGCACATTAACAAACTGGAAAAGGTGCAAAGACATGCTGCTAAGTGACTCCCAGAACTGAAGGGCAAGAACTATGAGGAGAGGTTAGAGGCATTAAATATGCCAAAACTAGAAGACAGAAGAAAAAGAGGTGATATGATCACTACGTACAAAATAGTGACGGGAATTGATAAAATCGATAGGGAAGATTTCCTGTGACCTGGAACTTCAAAAACAAGAGGTCATAGATTTAAACTAGCTAAACACAGATGCCGAAGAAATATAAGAAAATTCACTTTCTCAAACAGAGTGGTAGACGGTTGGAACAAGTTAGGTGAGAAGGTGGTGGAGGCCAAGACCGTCAGTAGTTTCAAAGCATTATATGACAAAGAGCGTTCGGAAGACGGGACACCACGAGCGTAGCTCTCATCCTGTAACTACGCTTAGGTAATTACACACACACACACACACACACACACACACACACACACACACACACACACACACACACACACACACACACACACACACACACACACACACACACACACACACACACACTCACACACACACACACACACACACTCACACACACACACACACACACACACACACACACACACACACACACACACACACACACACACACACACACACACACACACACAGTACACCGAAGAGCACGGCGGTATATCAGAGGGACAGGAATGAGTACATGGGCATAAGAAGAAAAGCGGAGAAACATTATAAAAATGGCATGACAAATATAGAAAAGACCTTACCAAAACTGCTGCACAGCCACATCAGAAGGGAAAATTATAGTGAAAGATTAAGTGGTGAACCTGAGAATTAAGAGGACAGGTACACGGAGGTGTGTGAAGAGCTCAACGAGAGATTCCAGGAGGTCTTTTCAATAGAGCAAGGAGACGTGCCTCAACTAAGAGAGGTAAACCCAGTAGCAATGGAAGAATTTGAAATTTCCAAAAATGAGGCTAAAAACATCTGCTGGAACCGGACACGACAAAGGCTGTTGGACCTGAGAGAATCTCCCCATGGTTACTAAAAGAGTGAGAAGAAAGATTATGAATGCCACACTCGATAGTGTATAATAGGACAGTGGAAACAGGAGACCAGCAAAAAAGTTGGAAGACAGCTAATATAGTCCCAATATATAAAAATGGGGTGAAGTACATCTAACTGGTATACCGTAAAAGTTGATGAAGACAATCATGGGAGAAGGCAAGTTGCAAATCTAGAGAGACGGAACTTTGCTACAAACCACCAACACAGGTTCAGAGGTTGTAAATCTTGCCACACGGGTTTAATATAAATTTTTGGACCCCCTATAAATTTTCCTAGGACCGAACAAAACGTCGTCACTTGCATATAATTCCATGTGTTGGTTTAGTTGTCGGTTGCAACAACGTTATTGTGACTTGTTTCATGAATTAGGTGGTGAAATTGATGATTCGCAAGGACATGGTCCAGAGAGTGACAAGGACGTGTGTGAGAAACTTAGCAAGGGATTCCCGAAGGTCTTCACAATAGAACAAGAGGAAGTGCTTGTTCCGGATGGGGGAGTAACAGACCCAGCAACGCTCACGGACTCTGAGACAAGAGCTATACAACCAGACAGGATCTTACAATGAATACATAGAGGGCTGAAGCACTGTGCTGGCAGCTTTCTCTTATAAAGAGACGCTGTACAGAATGAGAGGGTGACAGACAGAGAGAGATAGAGAGCGAGAGAGAGGCAGAATGAGAAGGAGACAGAGGGACAGAGCGAGAGAGAGAAAAGCACAGAGTGAGAGGTAGACATTGAGAGAGGGACGACCCGGCTGGGTAGTGAAGGAGAAAGAGAGCAGGGGGAGCCCCAAGAGAAGGGGAACTACAATACAGCTGTGTCAGGGAGCAACCTCTCCTTCCCTCGACCTCACTCCCTCTCTACCTCCTCTCTCCTCACCATCCCTACCCACCTCATTCACTCCGTCTCCCTCTTCATCTGTTCTCCCTTAAGAGTCCCCTCCCCATCCTCTCCAGCTCTCTCTTCAGCATCTATTAACTAAGTTAACATTCTCTCTCTCTCATTGACATCCTCCTATCACTGTCTATAATTCCCTTCCTCCTAGAGGTACCTAGTTGGTACCTGAACTGACAGACATGCTATCAGCATGCCTCCCAGAGCTGAGAGGCATGCTCCTAGAGTAATCCCTGAGCTGAGAGGCATGCTTAACTAATAGATAAGGGAGTATCCGAGTAACAGAGAAAAGAGTTACCCAGAGGAAGGAGACTTCAGATCGACGACAAGTCACCGAAGGATTCTGAACTCGGACCCATCCTGTTTCTGATATATGTAAACGATCTTCCAGAGAGTAATGTTTGGATTCATTCCTCTCAATGTTTGCTGACGATGCTGAAACGGTCAGTTGTGGGGTGCATGGGTAAGAGCCATTTAGGTCTTGACCAGGCCTCAGTGGTCATCAGTGTGGCCCTTGGACTCGATCAAGCCACAGTGGTCAGCAAGGGCCCGCTTAACCTGGCATCAACCAGGCCAGGGATTTCAGCAGTGTTGGCCCCCCCTAGTAGTCTACCAGACCACGGGGATAAGCAGTATGGGGTCCCCCTGGTAGTCTACCAGACCACGGGGATAAGCAGTGTGTTCCTCTTGGTCTCGACCAAGAGACAAGGGACTGCGATATGTCTCCATTGGTCTCCACCATAGAGCGACGGCGGCTAGAAGCAGATAATGCGAGTTACTCGAACGAGCAACAGGTGACGCAGAAAGAGTAAGGGGGTCCAACGACAGCGGCTGCATCTGTCTTTTATTTTTCACCAAGGCGACAGGAGTTATTTTTGGTCTTGGTAAAGACGGGCCATGAGGCTCATCCTGGGACATCCTAGACGCCAGTGTGAGGGATATAATCCAGCCATCTGCCCGTGCCAGGTCCTGGAGTGGTCGCAGCTGCAAGCTCATTTCATGCAGCTGCTGCGGCGTGTCTTTTGATAAACCACCCTTCTTCCTGCTTCAATAAATGGCATCGTTTTCTCGTTCGGTTGGTACACACACACACACACACACACACACACACACACACACACAATCCTGGAGTATGCAGCCCCAGCATGGAGTCCATATCTAGTCAAGGATAAGACTAAACTGGAAAAGGTTCAAAGGTTTGCCACCAGACTAGTACCCGAGCTGAGAGGTATGAGCTACGAGGAGAGACTACGGGAATTAAACCTCACTTCGCTGGAAGACAGAAGAGTTAGGGGGGACATGATCACCACATGATCACCGTGTGTACACACACACACACACACACACACACACACACACACACACACACACACACACACACACACACACACACACACACACACACACACACACACACACTTCCTCTACTATGCTACTAGACTAGTCCCAGAACTAAGAGGCATGAGTTATGAGGAAAGGCTGCGGGAAATGCACCTTACGACACTGGAAGACAGAAGACTAAGGGGGGACATGATCACAACCTACAAAATTCTCAGGGGAATTGACCGGGTAAACAAGGATGAACTATTCAACAATGGAGGGACGCGAACAAGGGGACGCAGGTGAAGCTGAGTACCCAAATGAGCCACAGAGACATTAGAAAGAACTTTTTCAGTGTCAGAGTAGTTAGTAAATGGAATGCACTAGGAAGTGATGTGGTGGAGGCTGACTCCATACACAGTTTCAAATGTAGGTATGATAGAGCCCAGTAGGCTCAGGAATCTGTACACCAGTTGATTGACGGTTGAGAGGCGGGACCAAAGAGCCAGAGCTCAACCCCCGCAAGCACAATTAGGTGGGGTACAATTAGGTGAGTACACACACACACACACACACACACACACAAGGATCTAGGGGCTGAGTGGACAGCGCTTGGGGGTCGTACTCCTGAGACCTCGAGTTTGATTCCCGGCCGAGGCAGAAACAAATAGGGGTGAGTTTCTTTCACCTGATGCATCTGTTCACATAGCAGTAAATAGGTACCTGAGAGTTAAACAGCTGCAACGGACTACGTCCTATGAGTGTGTGTATATATGTTGCAGAGACAAAGATATGTAGTAGATATGATAGATGAGAATAGGTGAGGAGTCAGTACATTACACAACTAATAGTTAGAAAGGCGGGTGTCCAAGTTCTGGCTCCTGGTGGCCCTTGTCTGGCTCCTGGTGGTCCTTGTCTGGCTCCTGGTGGCCCTTGTCTGGCTCCTGGTGGCCCTTGTCTGGCTCCTGGTGGCCCTTGTCTGGCTCCTGGTGGCCCTTGTCTGGCTCCTGGTGGCCCTTGTCTGGCTCCTGGTGGCCCTTGTCTGGCTCCTGGTGGCCCTTGTCACTCCCCCACGTGACAGCTGTCTTTCAGGAAATCAGTTACCATGAAGCCCTCATCGCCTGCACCTGAGGCAATGAACGATGCAAAGAATGAGAAGCATTGTCCTAACTTTCAGATATTATAGTCTTTCTTGACTCAATCTCCACTTCAATTTTAGTGGTCTTTGCTATACTATATTTTTTGAAGGGGGGAGGGGGGAAATGGGGGGAGATTTTATTGATTTCACACTTTAATTTTTGTTTTTCATAATCGCTTTGTCATCCACCACCGTTAATAGTGGGAATTTTCAGTGTTCCATATCTCATCTCATGCTTTTTGTGATGTTCAAATTATGTTAATTTCCTTTCAGCCACAATGTGTTCGAACTGGTTAGCCTCGCTGCCCGCAAAATATAGAGAGAAAACCCCTTAGGATAATTGTAATAATAAGAGCTGAGATGCTTCCGCTTTATCATGTTTTCCCCTCGCGTCTGCCGGGGCTGCCAGTAGGAGACAGGGGGTTATGCTGAAGGGAACTATGCTGAAGGGAACTATGCTGAAGGGAACTATGCTGAAGGGAACTATGGGGTCTTTTAGAATCACCATCATCGCAGCAGAGTTCGTCACTTAAGGATTTACCAGATGCGTGAGGCTCATGGGATTTATCACTCGAGTCTCATAGGACGAACTTGCATACAAGTGCATTGTTTAGCGTCACTTGCCAGCCAAGCACTGTCACCCACAATGGTACCCAACATCTCCTAGCACAAGCACAGTGAGGGCGCTGGGAGTCCCTGGGGGGGGGGGGACGAACATACACAGGTGTCCACTGGATGCTCTATATAGTATTGTCCTTAAGGTCGATTCGAAGACCAATCTCCCAATCCCTGCTTGACGCGTGCCAAGGATTAACAGACTACAAGTTAAAAGTTCTTAGCATATTTGCTTCATTAGAAACACATAACTCATATTTAAGAAGGCAAGACTCCGTACAAAAAAACAAGAGAAATGCCCCAAAAAAAGAGTGGTAAATAGACAGACGAAACTAATTTAAAAAAGAACTAGAAAGTAGGGCGATTTAGGAAGGTAAATCGGAAACAAACAAAAGTCGATCGTTCGAGAGTAGTTGCACCGTCAGACACAACGGGAGTTTAGAGCCAAACAAAAGGAAACAGAATAACAGGAGTTTGACGAGCACTAAAAAACATTTCACGAAAGAGAATTACAGTTTGAAAGTTTGAAAATGATTAGCTAGCGACCAGCAAATCAATTTGGAATCTATCTGAGAGTGTAGTTTGCCCCGTTAAATGGATGTTTGTTGGTGGTAAAAATATTTTAGTTGACTAATGTAAAAATTTGGAAGACATGGTGGAAACAAGTCATTTTACAGCTAGGAAGGCAATTTAGTTTCTATGAGAGACTAACTTATGATAACAGAACAGTGATGTTTGGCGACTTGCAGCGAGTCAATTTGATTGTAGAAAAGTTTAATTTGGGTAATAACACAGCAGTTTGGTGCTTGTAAGTAATTGTTTGCTAAAAGGAAAAATTTAGGCAAGAAAACGTCGAGTGAGAAGAGTTGGTAGACGTCCCAGACGGTCTCCGACACACCTGGAGAGATAGTTTGGCGAATCTAAGGAATTTGAGAGCTGAGGGAAAGGCGAACGGAAAAGTTTGCAAAAAAGTTGTTAAACTTTGGAGATCAAGGAAATTTGACGTTAGAGAGATAGCGGCTGGAGGTGTAATCTGCTTGCCGGAGAAGATAGGAGATAGACTGATAGGGATGGATTGAAGGCAAGGAAGAGGGAAAGAGATCGATTGATTAGGAAGAAGAGGAATTGATAAGAGAGAAAGATTAAGAGAAACGCTGAGAAAAAGAGAAAACTGAAGAAAGGCCGAGAATGAAAGTCAACAATGGAGAGATAAAGAAAGAGCAAATAAAAGGGAGATGAAAACAAATATATGTAAAAAAAAAATCGAGAAAAGTATTTTAAAGAAAAGGGAAAGGTAAGACGAACGTGATTAACGAAAAACTTAACGAAATCAACACTTAAGAGACAACGAAATAAACCAGGGGGAAAAAGCGAGAAAGTTAAATATATATATATATATATATATAGAGAGAGAGAGAGAGAGAGAGAGAGAAAGAGTGGAGAGAGAGAGAGAGAGAGAGAGAGAGAGAGAGAGAGAGAGAGAGAGAGAGAGAAAGAGAGAGAGAGAGAGAGAGAGAGAGAGAGAGAGAGAGAGAGAGAGAGAGAGAGAGAGAGAGAGAGAGTTGCGCTTACGGTATTGATTTTCCTGTGTATTTAATGGGTAGCGGGTCTGCATTGCGCAGGGGGTGGGGAGTAGAATGTGGGGTGAGAGAGAGGGGGTGAGTAGAAGGGGATGGGGGAGTAGATGAGAAGGGTGTAGGGATGGATAGAGGGGGATCGAAATAAGAGAAAGGGGAGGACTAGGGGGGGGGCCAGTTGACACCTTCATCGGTAATTGTAAAGTCTGCACTCCCCCACAATCAAGGAGTGAAGAGTTGATTAGGGGATGATTGCACTCCCCAGGGGAATAGTGATAGAAAGTGGGGCCGGGAGGGGGGGAGTGTTAAGAGGTTAGGTACCGGTGAGGAAGAGGATTAGTGCCGTGTCTGGGTGTCAGGGGTCATTGACCTCTCTCTCCCTCTCTCTCTCTCTCTCTCTCTCTCTCTCTCTCTCTCTCTCTCTCTCTCTCTCTCTCTCTCTCTCTCTAGGGATAAAGATGGAGAAGAAAGGAAATTGTTGCCGTCTTGAGAGAAGAGTGTAACTTTTTGCCTTCTCTTAGGCGATAGAAACGGAAAAGGAAGGATTAATTTGCCTTATTTTAGAGAAAAAAAAAACTATTTCCCCTTGAAGGAAGAAGGAAAAATGCCCTCTCAGAAGGGTAAGAACTTGTCCGATTGGAGATTATTCCCCCTTTATGTTTCAGGGATGGAACGGTGGCACTTGATACTGTAGGTGGGACACATGAGCGCCGGGCAGCCATGACGGCATGATAACTCCTTATCAAGAGAAAGCACTAAGCCAGTGCGAGAGTATAGCACCTGGACGGGAGATAGGAACAAGGATCTGGAATAGCACGGTGGGAAGGCCGGGGAGTGAAGCCCATGCACCCTTCTTGCAGGTACACCACTGACCCGCAAGGAGCAAGGCCGTCGTTGTACCGACCAGTCCAAGTGGATGGGCAAGACACTGACTGACTTTTCTCTTTTCCTAGCAAAGAAAGATCATTAAGAATGAGATTATTGTTATCTCTCTGCAACGTTGGGAGAATGACGGGGGGGAGGGGGTGCTGTTGCCTTCTCCAGGAATGGGGAGAAGGTATTGATGTGACAATCTGAGAGGTCATAGAACCTATGTTTAGAAAAAGGAATGTTGGGAGATCGTTGCCTCCTCAAATGGAAAAGATCTATTAGGAGTCGTTGTCCCAATAAACGATCACAAACGTGGATGGGAGTATTGTCCTCACTGAGGGCAAGTGGTCAGGAAAGTGAGGGAGGCGGTGAGGGGGGGGGGGTAGGGAGGGGAATTGTTGTGAGGGGTAGGAAGTGTCTTGAGTAACACTTTGTGAGGACAAATGGCTACATTCCTCTTTCGTAGTGACAGGAGAATTTGAGACTCATTATAATAATTTGGTTTTATTAGTGTAAGAAGAGTGTCGGACTCTTAATAACAAGGAAAATTGGACTTATAGAGGCAGAGGAATTTTGAACTCCTAGGAGCAAGAAAGTGATGAGCTCAGTGGCAGTGAAGAGTTGGACTCTTACCTTCACAGAGGTGATGAAATGGTAGTGGCAGGAACCTTTGGTGAGAGATCTGTCACACACACTTCTGACACGCATTATGAATATATTTGTATATTCTGTTTTACATCGTGCTGTATCGTGGCCCTTTGTTATGAACCGTAATGCATTGTATTGTACCATATCATAATGTATCGCAGCGTCCTGTATTACGGATCAATATTTTGCATCCATATATCATCATTTGGCTCAGTGATGAGTTCATTCAGGTTACTTCCAAGAGATACCCGGGTGAATCTCGCCGTAGGAGAGAAGCGCTTTGCAAACGTGTCCTTTCAGATGCGGACAGCGTCTCAATAACGGGGCTGAAAATTAGGCACCAAAACAAAGACGTACCAGTTCATCCTTGAGTCATTCAACAAGCAGTAAATAGGCATCCTGGAGTTAACCAACTATTGTGGATTGCATCCTAAGAAAGGTCAGGACCTATGACGACTTCGATAACTCTAAAAGGCTTCATATCCAAGACTTTGGAATAAAAAAATAAAAAAAGAAAACTCAGGCCGTAACATGCGGCATATATGAAGTGGCTTTCAGTAACCACCAGCGTATGAACCTTGGTGACTTATCTGTCCTATCATGGTCGAGGTTCCTTAGCCTTACTACCGTCAGTATCTTGGTGCTCCTTACTCTCACGACGTGGGGGCGACAGCATCCGTGTCGCTGTCGACTGGACAATACACCATCAATTCATCCGGAAAGTTGCAAGGCGAGACAATATATGTATCCATTTGGAGTTAAACGACAAGATATATATATATATATATATATATATATATTTATATATATATATATATATATATATATATATATATATATATATATATATATATATATATATAGTAGGTATAGTAGGCATCCTTCAGTCTCGGGAGACTATGGAGTTGCGCCCTAGTTGTCAATCCTGGTGCAGCGTCTGGTGTGACTGATGAGGCCAATCCGAGAGTGGCAGTCCATCCCACACCGAGCACAAACGAAGTCCGATTCTGGTCTGTCTTCCTGGTTACCGGCTTTCCTTCTCTGTCTCTTTGCCTCCGATTCCTTGGCAAGTGACTCCTCGAACTTGGAGAGACCTCGTTGAACAGACTGCCTCCAGGCTGAACGGTCTGTAGCCAGTGTCTCCCATATAGCAAGATCGACGTCCATGGCTTTCAGGTCCCTTTTGCATACGTCTTTGTACCGTAGCTGGGGCTTGCCTACTGGACGCTTTCCCTGCCTCAGCTCTCCATACAGGAGATCCTTGGGGATCCTGCCGTCGCCCATTCGCACAACGTGCCCGAGCCAGCGCATTCGTCTCTGTTTCAGCATTGTGTACATGCTGGTGATTCTTGCTCTCCCCAAGACGTTGTTGTTTGTCACCTTGTCCTGCCAGGTGATGTCCAAGATGTGTCGAAGGCAGCGCATGTGGTAGGCATTCAGCCGTCTTTCCTGACGGGCGCGGAGTGTCCAAGACTCACTGCCATAAAGGAGAGTGCTCAGGACACAGGATCTGTAAACCTGAATCTGAAGACCTCCAACGGCTCATAACCCGCTTCAGCGAGGCCTCTCAGGCTTTCGGACTCACCATCAGTCTGAAGAAAACACAAGTCATGGGACAAGGAGTGGACTCCCCACCTAACATCGGCATCTCTGATTCCAAACTGGAAGTTGTTCACGACTTCGTGTACCTGGGCTCCACAATCTCTGACTCCCTCTCTCTTGATACGGAGCTAAACAAACGCATCGGTAAGGCATCTACTACCATGTCCAGACTGACAAAGAGAGTGTGGGCCAACAATAGGCTAACTGAGTATACTAAGATTCAGGTTTACAGATCCTATATATATATATATATATATATATATATATATATATATATATATATATATATATAAATATATATATATATATATATATATATATATATATATATATATATGTATATACATATATATATATATATATATATATATATATATATATATATATATATATATATAAATATATATATATATATATATATATATATATATATATATATATATGTATATATATATATATATTTATATATATATATATATATATATATATATGTATATACATATATATATATATATATATATATATATATATTTATATATATATATATATATATATATTTATATATATATATATATATATATATATATATATATGTATATATATATATATATATATATATATATATATGTGTGTGTGTGTGTGTGTGTGTGTGTGAGTAAATCACGAAGAAATCAGCACGTGATGTACAATATGAAAATGTTAGTCCACGAAGGAAGGATTATGACAGGAATTTCATTAAGTACTTTTTTATTTAATAATTCATCTTCAGAAGGATGGATTTACAGTTCAGTGTGTGTGGATATGTATGTAGGAAAGAGGTGAGGGGAGGTACAATATCTTTAATGAGATATGGTGATATTAATAAGGTATTAGTGAGATAAATATGCATCAATGATCCTACTCAAATCGCCCTTTAACTGATCAATCAAAAATGGATCTAAATTATTAAAAAACTGTTAATGTTCAAATTACATGATTTTGCCATCTGTATTAAAGCAGATTCAATAATGTTCCTATTGTAAATGATTTTTTACAGTTCGTTATTGAAGAAGTCATTTCCCCATAAATTTGGTAAGAACTTTCTAACAAATGAACAAACAAAGCATTATATAACTGGCCGTGTCTTATAGAGTATTTATTTTGTGAAATTCTAAACTTCAAATCTGTTGATGTTTGCCCAACATAGAACCTATTACAGTCTTTACAAAGTAGTTGGTAAATGACGCAAATTTTCAATTAAAGACCAGTTTCTAACTATTAAAGATTGTAATAGGTTTCTAGGTATTAAAGACTGTAATAGATTTCTAACTATTAAAGACTGTAATAAGTTTTTAACTATTAAAGACTGTAATAGGTTTCTAACTATTAAAGAATGTAATTGGTTTCTAACTATTAAAGACTGTAATAGGTTCTATGTAGGGCAAACTTCCAAAGATTTGAAATTTGGAACTTCCCAACATAAATACTCAGTAAGAAATGGCCATTTATCTAATGTTTTGTCTGTTCATTTGTCAGAAAGCTCTCACCAATTTCAGTGGGATGAACTTGGTGAATTGTAAAATAACGAATTGTATAATTCGAATAACGATTTGAAAATGCTTTTTCAATAGGAATATTATTGAATCTGCTTTACTCTCTCAGTCATCTTCTCAACCTCGCTTCCACCATGTTAAAGGCTTGAATTTCAATAAAGAAAGTTCGGTCTCTAAGCATAAACAACTATAAATCTTCATTAGTCTAATCACTAATCACAAAATTCGATTCGCCGACAAACGGAAAAATTAACGTCCCAAGACCATGAACAATTCCACAAGGGCCGTGACAAGAATTCGAACCTGCGTCCGGGCCAACCCAAAGACCATATCTTAAATAATGGCCAACTAATCTAGGTGTTAACTAAAGGAGCTCTGGGTATCTAGAATGGGAATCTTCGTCTATTGTTTTTTTCAATATAGACATGTTTGGTGTGAGTCTTAGTCGACTGACCAGACTGAACCGTTTATTGTGACTTGCTGGCAGTTATAACAACAATCGACAATCATCAAATTGTCGGCCAAAACAACTCGACAATAGTTGTCGTGTTATGGTCAGATATGGAGCAAACACCTGGTCAGAGGATCAAAATGTCTTCCATCTGACAATGCACCGACTCAACACAAACAAAGAGTGTTTTTTTCCGACGGAACTTGATCTACCATCGCTCTGACACTTTGTCAACTGAGTTAGTGTCAACTTAACAGTCTGTTGTTATCTGTCCGTGAATCAACACCTCTACCAATATGTCGACGTAACTAATGTGTCGACGTATGCATGGGCCGATTGCCAATCCAGGTGACTATCTGATCATGCATTGCTGTCTGACCATATGTCGACACCCTTCCCATGTGTCGATCTGACCGTAAGGGGTGCTGTCTGTTCAGGTGTCGACACCCCAGCCATGTGTCGACCTGACCAAGTAGTGCCTCTTAAAACGGCGGACTCGAAACTGCCAATGGAGAGACTCCTTTGACCTTTACCTGCCATTTTTAATATTTTAAAGGGACACCAGCCTGGTGTGGCCTCTCTCTCTCCCTTCTCCTTCCCAAACCCACACACTCTACGCACAAAATCACAGAGCAGCAGACAGACAGCAAGAGAGGCATGTAGACAGACAGACAGACATACAGACAGACAGACAGACAGACAGACAGACAGACAGACAGACAGACAGACAGACAGACAGACAGACTGAGTAGTAATGGCAGGATCATTATGATCAATAAGACCTATCACGACCTAAGTGTTGACCACTAAGGAAAATTAAAGCCAAATAAGCGCTTGGGGACATTATTGGATTTCGAGCACATCTCCCCAAAGCAAGTCCTTCACCATAGGTAGCAAAGCTGTTTCATATGAATTTCACATGTTGAGATTCAACATATTTCATATGTTGTCTTTATTGAATGGTAAGCCTTTGTCAGTTTGACTAATATATATATATATATATATATATATATATATATATATATATATATATATATATATATATATATATATATATATATATATATATATCGTACCTAGTAGCCAGAACGCACTTCTCAGCCTACTATGCAAGGCCCGATTTGCCTAATAAGCCAAGTTTTCATGAATTAATTGTTTTTCGACTACCTAACCTAACCTAACTTTTTCGGCTACCTAACCTAACCTAACCTATAAAGATAGGTTAGGTTAGGTTAGGTAGGGTTGGTTAGGTTCGGTCATATATTTACGATAATTTTAGCTCCAATAAAAAAAATTGACCTCATACATAATGAAATGGGTAGCTTTATCATTTGATAAGAACAAAAATAGAGAAAATATATTAATTCAGGAAAACTTGGCTTATTAGGCAAATCGGGCCTTGCATAGCTGGCCGAGTACGACGTTCAAGCTACTAGGTACAACATATATATATATGTTGTACCTACTAGCCTGACATATATATATATATATATATATATATATATATATATATATATATATATATATATGACAATGTCAGACCACGGAGGAAAAATGAAACAGGAAATTTCCTTAAGTACTTTCGTATATTAAATACATCTTCAGAAGGTCATTTTACAGATCGAGTGATGGGTATAAATAGGCAGGAGAGAGTGGTGAAGTAAGGTGAGGTACAATACTTGGACAAAGCAGAAGGCCCATTGGCCCATCAGATGCACCCAATTGGCCCATCCGATGTAGCCCAATGGCCCATCTGATACAGCAGACATACAAGCATAATGCATAGGTAATTATAACATAAAGAGGTAAATATATACAATAAATTAGTGAGACAAATGTTTTTCAATGATTCTACTTAAATCGCCCTTTAGCTGATCTATCAGTCTTGTTAAGTTGTGCATTAAAGAATGTAAATTTACCTTTAATAATGAGTATTATTTACAGACTTTTGGAATGGCAATGGGGAATCCTCTATCGCCATTGCTCTCAAACCTGTACATGGAATTCTTTGAAAAGAAATTTGTTTCAAAAATAACTCCTGGAATCATTCCTTGGTTTAGATATGTTGATGATATCTTGTGTATTTGGCCTTCAGATGTAAACACAGACGAATTTGTAGCCAAACTTAATGACCAAGTCACCTCCATAAAATTTACTATGGAGACTGAAATTGATAAATGTTTGCCATTCTTAGATGTGCTTATTCATAGGGAAAACTCTTCATTAAAGTTTAGTGTTTACAGAAAACCTACGAACAATTTATCTTATGTTCATTATTTTTCAGGGCATAAATACAATGTAAAAAAGTCAATTTTTTCTTCAATGTATTTAAGAGCTCTTCGAGTTGTGAGTCCAGAATTCTTAGACGAAGAATTTAAGAATATTGATTCGATTGGTCTTAAGCTTTGTTACCCACTGAATTTTTTGGAAGTTTGTCGTAACAAAGCTCGTCGTACATATTATAATAATGTATGCAGTGAAAGGATTCGCCCAAAGAATGTGTTATGTTTACCATATTTCTCTGGGTTTGAGAATATTGTCAAGGCCTTGAAACTTTTTAATATAGATGTAATGTTTAGCTACGAAAACACTGTTGGTAAGCTATTAGTAAGGAACAGCCCTCGTAGTGATAATTGCGTCATTTATAAAATACCTTGTAAGGAATGTAATAAGTTCTATGTCGGGCAAACATCTAAAGATTTAAAATGTAGAATATCGCAACATAAATACTCTGTAAGACATGGCCAATTATCTAATGCTTTGTTTGTGCATTTGTCAGAAAAAGCTCACCAAATTGATTGGGAGAGTGCGTCTTCAATAACAAATTGTAAAAGCACCTATAACAGAAACATAATTGAATCCGCTTTGATACAGATCACCAAAGAAAGTAATTTGAATATTAGCAGTGGTCTATATAACTTAGATCCATTTCTAATAGATCAGCTAAAGGGCGATTTAAGTAGAATCATTGAAAAACATTTGTCTCACTAATTTATTGTATATATTTACCTCTTTATGTTATAATTACCTATGCATTATGCTTGTATGTCTGCTGTATCAGATGGGCCATTGGGCTACATCGGATGGGCCAATTGGGTGCATCTGATGGGCCAATGGGCCTTCTGCTTTGTCCAAGTATTGTACCTCACCTTACTTCACCACTCTCTCCTGCCTATTTATACCCATCACTCGATCTGTAAAATGACCTTCTGAAGATGTATTTAATATACGAAAGTACTTAAGGAAATTTCCTGTTTCATTTTTCCTCCGTGGTCTGACATTGTCACATTCTTAATCACGTGTTTATTTTCGTGATATACACACATATATATATATATATATATATATATATATATATATATATATATATATATATATATGGGGATACCACCTCTGGTGCAATTGCAGGGACCCACATCCTCGAAGAAGAAAACAAAGAGCATTCAGAGAAGTTCTTGTGGATTCTCACTGAATACTTTAATCTTTTCCTCTCCTACCACCCCTATTATCTTTTGTATGTTTTGCTTGATTTTGTTTTATGTTATTGCAATGCTACAGTTTACAGAGAACACACATACACACAAATATATAACAATTAAACAATCAGCGTTCGAAGACCTCGTCCAGCTCCTCGGAGGTTGGGTGCGTACCCAGGATACAGCACGCATTTCCCCTCTGAACTGCGACACTGAGGCGCTGGAACAGGAAACTGGCCGCTCGTGGGTCTCTAGTTTTCCCAATGAGTTCCTCACTCACCTCCTTTAAAAACTTGAGTGCACATTTACCCCAGGCGCCCAGAGTCTCAGAGCCTATCGGCACGAACCTGTAACAACGTTCTAGGTCTCTGTACTTGTTGATTTTCTGGGTCTCCTTGAAGGTGGGTGCCCCACCTCCCTCCGCTGAGCTGTGACGTAAATAGGTATCAGCCAATGTAGATGTACAGGTGTAATCCCATACGACCTGTTTACCTTCCCTCTACGGCTGCAGGGTGACTCCATCTGGGCGTTTTTGGCTGTTGTCAGGTCTGCACAACTGAGGTTCCCTTTGTGCTGGACACCCAGCTGTAGCCAAACTTCTCTTGATGATGTCATTGACTGCTTCATGTCTGGCAATCTTTTCCTGTGTCTTACGACAGATGAGACCATGGCTGCCGTATTGGTCTGCCCGTGCATGGCCGCAAATACACCGGTGCTCGGTGGAGATAGGGGCGGCAAGGCGCAGGGCACCACCAATACTTAGTGTCCGATGGTCCAGGCGGGTGCCCAAGGCGGAATTAGGGACTGCCAACAGGAAGTCCCCAGCATGGGGGGCTTGCACAGCTAGGAGACGCGCTCTGTCCCTCTGAGAAGCTGCCTCCAACAATGCTTTGGAGATGTTCTCCACTATGAGGGTATCCCATTTGGCCTGTTTACCGTCGTTTGGAAAAGTTGGTCGAGTGTGTGAATTGGCATGAGTGTCCCACTGACCTGCTCCTTCCACAAATTTGGGATCACGAATCCCAATGGAGTTCCTTAGGTATTCTGGTAGTATTTCATTCACTAACTCACTTGTAGCACTGATCGAGGGTAAGAATGCCGGCAATGCTAACTGTGCCGCCTTGCGAATAACTATACCCCCGAGTCTAACTGGGAGCGTTGATTGGTCCCACTGGTCATCTTGCAGGGAGAGGTTTAACACTTTCATAGTTATTGTCTATAGGAGTGAGTCGTATTCGTGAGCATCCAAAGCCCCTATTCTCACCTCCATCCTCCTCAGGTCTTTAAGCTTTTCTTCCAGGACTACCTCAATGGGGTTCGAGCCCAGAGGTGCCCCTAGCAGCACACTGTTGGTGGGAGCGATCACTGGGGCTCCTGGCAATATGATTCGTACTGCATCTATTATTGGTTGGCTAGATGAGATGATTTCACACTTTGATGGATATATATATTTATTTATATATATATATATATATATATATATATATATATATATATATATATATATATATATATATATATATATATATATATATATATATATATATATATTATTAAATATGACCGAAAAAGTAAGATTAATAATTCTAACACGAATTTTCTCAATCTTTCGTACATTACGCTTCACTGTTGGAGGTAAATCAAAAATCACTTCTCCAAAATTCATTTTTATTTCTAGTCTGACGCGACACGGGCGCGTTTCGTAAAACTTATTATATTTTCAAAGACTTCACAAATACACAACTGATTAGAACTTGCGTTTCCCTGATTTTATATCTACATTTGAGTGAGGTGGGAAGGGTGATGTGGCATTACATTTGAGTGAGGTGGGAAGGGTGATGTGGCATTAACACAAGACAGAACACTAGGGGATATTAATAGGGTATTAAAAGTATCAACACAAGACAGAACAGAAACAATGGGTATTGAATAGAAGTGTTTGTAGAAAGCCTATTGGTCCATATTTCTTGATGCTTCTATATTGGAGCGGAGTCTTGAGGTGGGTAGAATATAGTTGTGCAATAATTGGCTGTTGATTGCTGGTGTTGACTTCTTGATGTGTAGTGCCTCGCAAACGTCAAGCCGCCTGCTATCGCTGTATCTATCGATGATTTCTGTGTTGTTTCTTTTCCACAGCTCATAAAACAGAGGAAAGGGTCCTGAAAGATATTGTTAATAGAAACGTTATCCCTACAGACAAAAATCAGAGGATACAACTGACGATTTACTATAAAACCAGAAAAACGGCCAGCCTACTCATGAGAAACTCTCCAGACACAAAACAGAACGCTTTAAAAGAGACTAACGTCGTCTATGCCTTCAAATGCCCACTTGGGGACTGTAAGCTCCAAAAAACCCAGTATATAGGCAAGACAACAACATCTCTTTCTAGGCGTTTAACGATGCATAAACAACAGGGCTCCATTAAGGAACATATAATCTCTTCCCATAACCAAACCATCGCCAGAGAAATCCTAGTAAACAACACAGAAATCATCGATAGATACAGCGATAGCAGGCGGCTTGACGTTTGCGAGGCACTACACATCAAGAAGTCAACACCAGCAATCAACAGCCAATTATTGCACAACTATATTCTACCCACCTCAAGACTCCGCTCCAATATAGAAGCATCAAGAAATATGGACCAATAGGCTTTCTACAAACACTTCTATTCAATACCCATTGTTTCTGTTCTGTCTTGTGTTGATACTTTTAATACCCTATTAATATCCCCTAGTGTTCTGTCTTGTGTTAATGCCACATCACCCTTCCCACCTCACTCAAATGTAATGCCACATCACCCTTCCCACCTCACTCAAATGTAGATATAAAATCAGGGAAACGCAAGTTCTAATCAGTTGTGTATTTGTGAAGTCTTTGAAAATGTAATAAGTTTTACGAAACGCGCCCGTGTCGCGTCAGACTAGAAATAAAAATGAATTTTGGAGAAGTGATTTTTGATTTACCTCCAACAGTGAAGCGTAATGTACGAAAGATTGAGAAAATTCGTGTTAGAATTATTAATCTTACTTTTTCGGTCATATTTAATAATATATGTCTACAGGAAAGACTGCTACCAAAATATACTAATATATATATATATATATATATATATATATATATATATATATATATATATATATATATATATATATATATATATATATATATATATATATGAGTTGTCTTTATTAGCAACTCAGTCTTTGCCAGTTTGACCAATAACTATATTGTCATTAATAGGTCTTAGGGCTAAAGTAGTTTGTGAAGAGAACCTGCAAGATGTTAGTTGAACGTATTTGCAGTTCTCATTAAAAAAATATAGCACAAATGATTAAAAAAATTAATTAAATGACTATGTAAGCCTTAAATGTTTGTTTTTCTTCTCCATATCTCGTGCAACAATCAATGATTGTTTTAAGAGATAATATATATATTTTTTTTATTTATGTATTTCCATACATAAATTATTACATTAAAGTTTGTGCAAATGATTGACAGTTAGACTACTGTTTGTCTAAGAGTCTCTCCCTCTTCATCCTGTTTATCATTACATAAGCTTCATAGATTTCTGTTTTTGCATATTTATTGACAGCTAACTTGTTTATGACTGGTGAAGTGTTGCCAGATTTTGTTTGTTTTTGTTTTTTATAGCTCTTACATGGGCTAAGTGGAACTCCAGCCTGGTTTGCGTTTGCATAGTAGTTTTGTTCGTTCTTAAAATATTGATTCGCCTAACACACCAATGGGTTGTGTTGGTAATTATTGTGGCTGAGATTTGTTGTCATAATTATCACATTTATGACTGGCATCAGCTACACGTCTGTCTATCTGCACCAGCTTAACGCCAAACGTGTTGCACCAACTATACATCTACCTGGCTGTACATCTATCGACATGAACCATCTGTGCATCTATCTACCTGCACCAGCTGTATGTCTATCAGCCTGCACCAGCTGTACATCTATCGACCTGCGCCACCTGTATGTTCATCGACCTGCACCAGCTGCATGTCTTCCACTAACCTGCACCAGGTCTATCTGGATTTTCATCATTCAAATATTTTTACGGAACTTCCACCCTCGCAACTCGACTGATGGCGTCGGAAAGTTCTCCAGTTTTCTCCAAGTGTCTTTTGACTTTCGCTTAAAAAAGTTCAGCTGTGTGATGCTGACACCGCTTGAAGGGGGTGGAGGGAGAGGAGGAGGAAGAAGGAAAGGAGAAGGATGAACAGGAAGAGTAGAAGTAAAAGGATGGAGGTAAAGAAATAGAGAATGAAGAGGGACAGACAGAAGAGCGGGAGGAAAATGAAGAGGTGAAAGTAGTGAATGAACCGGAGGAGCAATATTTTTTTTTCTGGCACAACTCACTCTTGAGACTGAGAATGGGAGTAGCGGATGGAAGGAGAGAGAGAGAGAGAGAGAGAGAGAGAGAGAGAGAGAGAGAGCCTTCATGCAGCTTTTAACTCTACCCAACTCTCAGTTGGTTCCATCTCATTTTTGAATGTGTTTGCATAGTCATAAGAAATGCTGATTAATTAATAACTTTATTATTTGCGTGTATTCTTACATATTTACATTGTTGCTTCCCTTCGTAAAGTCATGCTGTGTTAATGATGACCTTTTTATCAGAAGAGTGGAGAAACCACGACGTTTCGGTCCGTCCTGGAGCAGCCACGGCTTGGTACTGGTCCACCACGGGCCGAAACGTCGTCGTTTTCTCCAATCTTCTGATGTGTGGGTTTTGTCATCATATCTTCACCGTAGTTATTGTGCCTCGTCGTCTGTTCATACTTTGTTTGTTCCCGTCGCTATTCTTCTTTCTTTATTAATATCTCCTTTTTGTATGTTACTTTTTATTCGTTATTTCCCCCCCCCCTTTATTTGCTCTTGTCCCCTGTTCACTAGTCTCATACTTGCATCCCCTTTTCGTATTTATTTTTTTTATTTATTTTATTCATCTGGTTCTCATTGAGCTTCTTTTATATATTCACGGTTATTATCCCTTTTTAATTTCTCCTCTTTCTGTATTATCGTTCCTGTTTATCCTGTCTTCTCCGTACTTCACAAACAAATCCAAACAATCACTCACCAATAGATAACTTCCTATTATATAAAATAAAACAATGCTTTGCATATTCATTTAAAAACTAATCCGCTCTTAATGTTGCCTACTCAACAATTATTAAAGTGATTTTGTGCTCATGTGTACGTCACCCTGAGAGCGGTTTACACGATGAAAGGTGTACACACATTGCGCACACTCACCTGTATTTTCCACTGGGGGGAATATTTTAAGGTGGAGGTGTAGCAGGAGGGAAAGGTGGACTAGTGGGAAGGGGGAGGAAAAGGTGGACAATGTAGTGGAGGTGGATAAATGGGAATTATCTGTCTCTATAGTTATATATGCAGAGAAAGAAGCATGCACACACACACACACACACACACACACACACACACACACACACACACACACACACACACACACACTGTGGAGCGCTCTGTGGTAGTCCTCAGGGTCCTGATTCCCAGCCCCAGACAAAAACAAATATGCAAAAATGGCTTTCACCTGGTGCCTCTGTTCACCGAAAAATAAACAAGGTACCCGAGAGCTAGTAGAATTGCTGTGGGCTGCATCCAGGGAATGTGTGTGTGTGTGTGTGTGTGAGAGAGAGAGAAAGAGAGAGACAGAGAGAGACAGAGAGAGAGAGAGAGAGAGAGAGAGAGAGAGAGAATGATAGAACGCAATAACACCCCCGACCCCTTCACGTAATTTGACTAACGACTGTTCTTAATTCCTGCTTTACACGCACTCCTCCGCCCATCACCAGGTCTGTACCACACGTGTCCTTATTGGTATTCTGAGTGGATGCCTCTGTGATACCATCTTAGTGCTAGGTCAAGTATATGTCGTATTGTCTGCCTGTGTACGCATATATATACACACACACTATATATATATATATATATATATATATATATATATATATATATATATATATATATATATATATATATATATATATATATATATATATATATACATATAATTTTGTTTAGTTTACCATGTCTTTGCCCTTTCTTACTTATTTCAAGTCTTAACATTGTACATTAATATAATCTTCTATGTAGGATATATAATACATTTTTTGGTATTTAATTTTATTTAATATTTGAGTTTTTTATAAGATTTTGGTTAGTACTTTATAATTGTCGTTTATTTTGTTTGTATTTTACATACATTTTTTGTAGATTTGTAGACATTATATAAATATTTGTTATAGTGTTTAGTATCTATGTGTTAGGTATCAAGTTTCACTTTTGATCACTTCACGTAAGTTTAATAGAATGGTTTGTTTTAGTAGTTATAAATTTCATCTTGTAGTTTAATGGATTTTAAATTAGTTTTAATATATGTGACAGTTAATAAGTTTTATTTGTATTGATCACTTTAAGTGCGCTTAAGTGTTTTGTTTTTTAAGCTTTTTCCTTTCTTTGATAGGCAATTATATTCAGTATGAGTTCTTTGTTTACCAGCTATTTGACTGTGATTTCTGTTTTTCTTTTAGATCTGATGATGAATACGAGAAGTATTCGAAACGTTATGTTTTTTAAAGTAAAGATTCTGATACAAGATGTTCAGTATATCCCTGGTTTTCCTATTCATCTTAAAATTAAGATTCCCGAAGGGAACATCGATCATAAATATACATATATATATATATAGATTATAAATTTGTGTGTGTATATCACTGTTTCGTCAACAACGTGTCATCAGGAATACAATGCATATATTTACTGATATCATAGCATTATTCTGCGCAATTATTCTTCTATGGTGTAAATAACACTTGCAATGGTCGGCGTCGCTTCTTACAGGACAGCATTCGATTCCACGATGGCCCATGTGGTCGGGTACCATCTCTGCTCTCCTGGCTGCTGCAATCACAGCTGCTACAATCACAGCTGCTATCACAGCTGCTATCGTGCCCACATCCTCTTCAAGTGCAGCGTGGTCACTATACTGGCTGTGCGTTCATTCCTGATAATTACTGTACCTTTAATACAAGGGGTTCTCTATCCTATGTACCGTGGTTCACTGTACCGTTCACTGCATCAGGCCGTTAACTGTACTGTGTTCA
Source organism: Procambarus clarkii (assembly GCF_040958095.1). Classification (NCBI taxonomy): domain Eukaryota; kingdom Metazoa; phylum Arthropoda; class Malacostraca; order Decapoda; family Cambaridae; genus Procambarus; species Procambarus clarkii. The sequence goes on along the minus strand of NC_091172.1, from coordinate 19,382,744 downwards.
TTGCGTTAAGACGTCGACACCGTGCCGTTTATGTTGTACCGTTCCCTGCTTCAGGCCGTCATTGTACCGCTATTGTTGCACTGTTCACTGCGTCAGGTCGTCACTATACCGTTATTGTTGCACCGTTCACTGCGTCAGGCCGTTATTGTTGCACCGTTCACTGCGTCAGGTCGTCACTGTACCTTTAATGTAGTAGCATTTATTGTGTCGTGGCTGTTGTACCATTACCACTGTTCTACAGTACACGGTACCATGGTTGCTTAGTACCGTTCACTGTACCACGGCTGCTGTACCATTCACTGTACCGTTGATGTAGTACCGTTCATGTTGTACCTTTCATTGTACCGTTACTGTAGCACAATACACACAGTACTGGGCACTTGAACCGTTCACTGTACCGCGGCTTAGGGGGGGACTACCTTGTTACACCTACTTGTTATACCTTAATACGGCTACATGGTCAAGCTGAAGCTCTTAGTCATCCGTGCAAGATCAAGCTGAAGCTCTTAGTCATCCGTGCAAGATCAAGCTGAAGCTCTTGGTCATCCGTGCAAGATCAAGCTGAAGCTCTTAGTCATCCGTGCAAGATCAAGCTGAAGCTCTTAGTCATCCGTGCAAGATCAAGCTGAAGCTCTTGGTCATCCGTGCAAGATCAAGCTGAAGCTCTTAGTCATCCGTGCAAGATCAAGCTGAAGCTCTTGGTCATCCGTGCAAGATCAAGCTGAAGCTCTTAGTCATCCGTGCAAGATCAAGCTGAAGCTCTTGGTCATCCGTGCAAGATCAAGCTGAAGCTCTTGGTCATCCGTGCAAGATCAAGCTGAAGCTCTTAGTCATCCGTGCAAGATCAAGCTGAAGCTCTTGGTCATCCGTGCAAGATCAAGCTGAAGCTCTTGGTCATCCGTGCAAGATCAAGCTGAAGCTCTTGATCATCCGTGCAAGATCAAGCTGAAGCTCTTGATCATCCGTGCAAGATCAAGCTGAAGCTCTTGATCATCCGTGCAAGATCAAGCTGAAGCTCTTGGTCATCCGTGCAAGATCAAGCTGAAGCTCTTGATCATCCGTGCAAGATCAAGCTGAAGCTCTTGATCATCCGTGCAAGATCAAGCTGAAGCTCTTGATCATCCGTGCAAGATCAAGCTGAAGCTCTTGGTCATCCGTGCAAGATCAAGCTGAAGCTCTTGATCATCCGTGCAAGATCAAGCTGAAGCTCTTGATCATCCGTGCAAGATCAAGCTGAAGCTCTTGGTCATCCGTGCAAGATCAAGCTGAAGCTCTTGATCATCCGTGCAAGATCAAGCTTAATTTCTAAGTTCTCAAGAGTTTAAGTTAAGTTCTTGAGTTCTTACTCACATATGACTCTATAATGGTCCAGAACGGACCGAAACGACGTCGTTTCTCCCTCGTCTGATGTGTGTGTGGTTGGGTCAACGTCTCGCTCTTAGTCCCTGCAACTTTGATGTCGTTTTCGGTCATGCCTGCAGCTCTACATCTCTTCCATCATGTTTATGCCCGAAACGCTTTGCGTAATAGTGGCTTTAGGCATTGTATGTACTAGCTCTATCTATAAACCCATCAATCTTTGTAAAATCTCTTGTATGTATGTACCTTACCTAAATAAACATTTATTTATTTATTTATCTGTTACGTTGTGTAGTGATGGCATCTGCTGCTGCTGCTTCAAGGTCTATTTCATTCCAAAATCCTGTTCTCTATTCTGAGGAAGATGACTTCCCTCTGAAGGTCTGTCAATGACAGAGCAGATAATTATACGTCATCTTCACTTACAGTTATCAATTTGTCTGTTACGTCTTTTAGTCTCTCTCTCTCTCTCTCTCTCTCTCTCTCTCTCTCTCCTCCGGGTTGTTTCTGTACTTTTATTGCGCTGTGAATACTTTCTGGTACTTTGAGTGGATTAGTTCCCCACGTCTTTCATTTTTCTGCTTGTTCTTGTTCGATAAAGTCAATTTTCTCATTCTCTGAAACAATATTTTAAATTTAGCCTGGTAATCTTTGGAGATCATCCTTCACTATAGTAACTTTATCATTCTCTGAAACCATGCTTTTCACATTGTTCTGGAGCAGCGCTCTCTGTTTTATGGCATTGGATTCAATAGCATTTTCAGATCGTTTTTAAGTCCTTCTCTTCTGTTACTTATGTGTTCTTTCATGGCCATCCTGCATTTGAGTCGGCTCCTGTTTTTAAATTCTCTCACATTGTTCCAATTTCTTCTGCATTACACTTTCGAATCTTGGCATTGCTTATTATATATATAGGTTTTAAGTTATTTACCCTCGGCTCTTTGTGTCTTAATGGCGTTATGTATGTGTGTGCACTTAACTTCATGATGTTTGTTGTTTATGTTGGTGACTTCGTTATAATTTGATCTTTTGAAAATGTATTTATTTGCCATTGTTTTAGAGCTAAGGGAAGGATATATTGATGTCGGTTTCACCTATCTCAGAGGTTAAGAAGAAGGAGGAGGATGAAGTGGAGGAGAAAGAGGAGTAGGAGGAGGAGGAGGAGGAGGAGAATGTCGAGGCGAAACACGGATGAAAGAACCCGATAGTAATGTTCACAGAGTATTTTAGAAATGGGAGGGTAACTAGCTAAGGGTGATAGAAGGTGATGGGGGGATAGTTAAGAGAGGAGGAAGGAGGACTGATGGTAAGAAACAGATATTAAGGAAAAAGAAGCAGATTCGCCATGGGAAAGGGGGGGGAGGATGGGGAGGAGGGGAGGCTATTTTCAAGCCCAGAGTGATTAAAATACCCTTTGTCTTCCTGGGAGGATGGGTGACAGGCGACAGGGGGAGCTGGGGAGCATAGTTCATAAGTGGGGTGAGAGGGGAGGGGGACGAGGCCCGTGACGCCATTACGAAAAAAGAGATGGAGAAGAAAGAAGAGTAGCCGAGGATGGGGGGTTGGTGGCGTTACCTAGAAAGAATGAATAAAGGAGAGAGAGAGAGAGAGAGAGAGAGAGAGAGAGAGAGAGAGAGAGAGAGAGAGAGAGAGAGAGAGAGAGAGAGAGAGAGAGAGAGAGAAAGAGAGAGAGAGAGAGAGAGAGAGAGAGAGAGAGAGAGAGAGAGAGAGAGAGAGAGAGAGAGAGAGAGAGAGATGAAGTTTTACACACCTTTGCGGATCTTCCCACACAGCCTTAAATTATAGGATTGTTAAGTCTCTCAAGTGGTGCCTTAGGGGTGCTTTGCAGTCTTTTAACAAACTCTCTTGAAACACTCTTTAGGGGGAGCCTCTTAACAGTTTCTTACGGGAACACCACACTTTCTTATTTAGAGCACAACAGCTCTTAAGGTGGAAAGGGGCCGCAAGATTCTTCCAAGGAGTGTCTCAGTTTCAGATTGTGTTCCAAGGTTTGACCAGACCACACACACTAGAAGGTGAAGGGACGACGACGTTTCGGTCCCTCCTGGACCATTCTCAATTCGATTGAGAATGGTCCGAAACGTCGTCGTTCCTTCACCTTCCAATGTGTCGTCTGGTCAAACTACTTCAGTCACGTTATTGTGACTCATCGCTTTCAGGGTTTCTTAAGGGAATATGACAGTCTATTAAAGCCTATTTCACATTCACGAAACAAGCCTATTTTAGATTTTTGTTTTGCGTCCGATACCCAATTTGCCTTGCAACTAGCCCTGCCTTATTCTCAAGTATCCTACCTCAATCTCTCTCTCTCTCTTAGAATTAATTATAAAATACCATTTTTTTATCAATTTTCTTTGTAAGGAAGATTGATCCATTCTTCCTTCCTTCCTTGATTAATCCTTCCTTCCTTCATTTCCTCTCACTTCTGGGAGGGGGAACACACCCTTTTACTTATTGTCTGAGCTGCTTAAACAACCCTCTTCCTTCCTTGCTGCTAACACTCTTCCATCCCACCTAATTTTATCTCCCTTCATCCCTTTTTTTTGTTTTATCTACCATTTTCCAGTTTTTATGCTTCCTTCTATCATATTTTTATCTTCATTCCCTCTCTTTATCATTATCCTTCCCTCCTGTTTATCTTTAGCCTCAACTTTTGTGTCCCCCTTTTCTTCCTTGCTGTTTGCTTTCTTCCTTACCTGTAATTTACCCTCTCGTCTTTCCCTTCGACTTAACTTTTCCTTCCCTCCTGTTTGTACTATTCCTTCCCTCCTTTTTTCATCTTTTCCTTTCCTATTTTTTGGCCTCTCCATTTCTTCCTGATTGCTATTTTCTTTCACACCTGTTTTGCCTCCTTTCCTTCCTCCACTTTCACTTATTCCTTCCCTCCTGTTGATCTACTTCCTTCCCTCCTGTTGATCTACTTCCTTCCCTCCTGTTGATCTACTTCCTTCCCTCCTGTTGATCTACTTCCTTCCCTCCTGTTGATCTACTTCCTTCCCTCCTGTTGATCTACTTACTTCCCTCCTGTTGATCCACTTCCTTCCCTCCTGTTGATCTACTTACTTCCCTCCTGTTGATCCACTTCCTTCACTCCTGTTGATCTACTTCCTATCCCTCCTGTTGATCTACTTCCTTCCCTCCTGTTGATCTACTTCTTCTCTCCTGTTGATCTACTTCCTTCACTCCTGTTGATCTACTTCCCTCTCTCCTGTTTGCGTATTTCTTACTTTATCGATATCCACACCTTTGGGCGTGTCAAAAGTTGTGAAAAGTATTATAGTATAATAAATAGAAGTTTCAATAGCAGAACAATTTGCAGGAGCTGCAGCAGCAGCAGCAACAGCAGCAGCAGCTGGACCCAGACACTCGATGTGTAAGGCTGCAGCTGGCCTAATGTTCAGACACGGACATGAATATTCAGACAGATTTTTTTTTTTTTTTTGCGTTTATGAAGAAGGGCAACCATCCCTCTACCTCCCTCCCTCCCTCCCTCCCTCCCTCGTGATCTCATGCCCCCCCCCTTCCACCTCCCCCTCTCCCTATGTCCCTTTCCCCCCCCCCCCACTCCATTCCACTAATTCCTCACTCCCCTCCTTAATTCCTCACTCTCCATTTTCTCAACCCCCTCTCATTCCCTACAGCTTTACTCCCCTAAACAACTACCCTTCTTCTCCCCCCCCCCTAACTCATCCACCGACCCCCTCCCTACATACTTCCTCCCCCCCCCTTTCCCACCCCCGCTCTTCCCCCCACATCTCCCCTTTACACCTTCACCTCCTCCTCCTCCCCTCCCTCTCTCTAATCTTCTACACACACATTTCAGAAAGATCCAGGGACTATAGGGATTCTCGCCTCTGTGTCTGCCGTCCAGAAGGCTCTTTTTATCTCTGAATAGTCAAAGGGAGTGTATTTATCAATGAATAATTTGAAGGTGATGTGAGGACAGGAAAGTAGTGGGGGGGGGGATGGGGAGGGTAGGGGAGGGTAGGGGAGGCGAGATGAGATAATGGGGATGAATGGGGCCGTGAGGTTGGATAACGAAGCGGGAATGGGGAGGGAAAGGGGGGGTGGGTGGGGGGGCGAAATATTAATGTGAAGAATAGGTAGAATTTGGAGTTAGGGAATAGAGGTAAAGAGAACTTGAATGATCGTATATTATGTACCGAGGGGAAGAATGTAAAATAGGGGGTGATGGAGAATAGGTTGTTGGGAAATGGGGGGATGAAGGAGGTGATGGAGGGAGAGGGAGGGAGTATTTACACAATATTGAATGTCTGAGCCTTATCTCCCTCGTTATTTTAGCTCCCTCTCGTTACTTTTCGACCCTCTCTCGTTATTTTATGACTCGTTATGTTATGTCTACCTCGCGTTATGGTATGTCCCTCCTTCGTTATCTTATGTCCCTCCCTCGTTACCTTATGTATCTATCTCGTTATCTTATATCCCTGTCTCGTTATTTTATTTTTCTTATTGTCTAATATATCACTCTCTCGCTATCTTTATGTTCCTTTCTCTTCATAACATTTTCAGGTTATTATAATGTTTACCGAACTGTCTCGCTGTATAACCTTCACATTATTATTTTGTTCGGAGAGTCTTTCTCAGTTTTCTTTCCCACCTGAGCCTCCAACCTCTATATTATCTTGTTCTCATATTCTCTCTCTCTATCAATCATTTTCCATTTCCATCTCTCTTTTCAAACTAGCTATATCTTCCTACTGGCAGCTCTATCTCTACCTAGATGCACTTGTAAATCTACCTAGTGGAAGCTCTGTCTCTTAAGCTAACTGCAGCTCTCATTCTTTCTAACTCTAACTCCCCCCCTCTCTCTCCCAATGCTCTATTAGCTCTCCCTTTCCCTAACGCTCTCTATCCCTAACTCTACCTCTCTCCCTCAGTTTAATTTTTTAGTCCTCCCTCTTTCTTGCTTTCCCTTTCAGAACTTGACAATAGATGTAAAAAGAGAAGTCAAATAGACACAGACCATTAAATCCAAACGAGGTTGTTCACTAATGTAACGCTCAGTGCGAGGGAAAACACTATATTGGTCTCGGTAACTTTAGGGGTATATACGGAGTGGTCTTGGCTATCTTATGGTATAACCGGTGATGTTCTCAATGACTTTAAGGTATATATAAATGTACAGTGATGCTTTCAGTGACTTTAGGGTATATACAACAATGCTTTCAGAGACTTTATGGTATATATACTGTGATTCTCTCAGTGAATACAACGAAGCTTTCAGTGACTTTAGAGTATATTCGGTGACGATCTTAGGCGTTTATCTTTATCGTATAATCCATCTTTCTAATCCATGGAGAACACGAGAGGCATTTTCCAAGCTGAACTTAAATCGCTTTTTTTATCATAAATTTCGCCTCAAATAGCCTCAATTATTGTTTTCTATCCCACCAAGCTTCAATGTTATTTTGACGTTGTTACAACGTTTAACTGAAAACGTTCTGGGTGTCCGTTGTGCGTTCGCTGAGTGACGCCTCTTATTCCTATAACGTTTTAGAATGGAATGCATTTTTTATTTACTAACCTTGATATGTATATAGGCTCCTGCAGTTCAGGACCGACAGGTTATATAGGGTCCTGTAGGTTCCTATATGTAGAACTATAAGTTCTTCTTGTTCCTGGAGTTCCTGTATGATCCGTATATAGTTTCTGTGGACAAAATGATTAATTAAATGTAGATTTAGAGTGAATTTTCTCAGGTCGAAAATCGGCATCTATGTAAAGCCAAAATATGATTTTTGTGACCTCAGTATACTGCCTATACTACCTTAGTACACTGTCTACTGTGTCAGTATATTGTTTACTGCCTTAGTACACTGCGTACTGTTTTAGAACACTGTCTGCTGTGTCAGTATACTGCCTACTGCATTAGAACACTGTCTGCTGTGTCAGTATACTGCCTACTGCATTAGAACACTGTCTACTGTGTCAGTATACTGCCTACTGTCTTAGAACACGGTCTACTGTGTCAGTATACTGCCTATTGTTTTAGTAAACTGTCTGCTGTGTCAGTGTACTGCTTACTGCCTTAGTACACTGTCTACTGTGTTATTATACTGCCTACTGTCTTAGTAAACTAACTACTGTGTCAGTATACTGCCTACTGTCTTAGTAAACTAACTACTGTGTCAGTATACTGCCTACTGTCTTAGTAAACTAACTACTGTGTCAGTATACTGCCTACTGTCTTAGTAAACTAACTACTGTGTCAGTATACTGCCTACTGTCTTAGTAAACTAACTACTGTGTCAGTATACTGCCTACTGTCTTAGTAAACTAACTACTGTGTCAGTATACTGCTTACTGTCTTAGTAAACTAACTACTGTGTCAGTATACTGCTTACTGTCTTAGTAAACTAACTACTGTGTCAGTATACTGCTTACTGTCTTAGTAAACTAACTACTGTGTCAGTATACTGCTTACTGTCTTAGTAAACTAACTACTGTGTCAGTATACTGCTTACTGTCTTAGTAAACTAACTACTGTGTCAGTATACTGCTTACTGTCTTAGTAAACTAACTACTGTGTCAGTATACTGCCTACTGTCTTAGTAAACTAACTACTGTGTCAGTATACTGCTTACTGTCTTAGTAAACTAACTACTGTGTCAGTATACTGCTTACTGTCTTAGTAAACTAACTACTGTGTCAGTATACTGCTTACTGTCTTAGTAAACTAACTACTGTGTCAGTATACTGCTTACTGTCTTAGTAAACTAACTACTGTGTCAGTATACTGCTTACTGTCTTAGTAAACTAACTACTGTGTCAGTATACTGCTTACTGTCTTAGTAAACTAACTACTGTGTCAGTATACTGCCTACTGTCTTAGTAAACTAACTACTGTGTCAGTATACTGCCTACTGTCTTAGTAAACTAACTACTGTGTCAGTATACTGCTTACTGTCTTAGTAAACTAACTACTGTGTCAGTATACTGCCTACTGTTTTAGTACATACACAGTTTGCTGTCTCCGTACACGGCATGCTACCTCGTACACTGCCTATTCAGCATCAATATACTTACTCCTACCTTAATATACTGTTTACTCCCTGAATACACTTTCTCCTGCCTTAATATACTCTCCAGTACCACACAACACTGTCTACTGCCTCCTTATTCTGTCCACCAGCTCAGTACACTGTCTACTGCCTCAAAAGACAGTCGATGGATTCAATTCACTGTCTACTTCCTCTGTACATTGCCTACTGTGGACTTCTAGGTCAGTACCGAAAGGTGGTCGACGAGTGGGTGTGGGAGGTGGGTGTTGGAGGGTGAGCTGGGAGGTGGGTGTTGGAGAGTGAGCTGGGAGGTGGGTGTTGGAGGGTGAGCTGGGAGGTGGGTGTTGGAGGGTGAGCTGGGAGGTGGGTGGGTGGGTGGGTGAGCTGGGAGGTGGGTGGGTGGGTGGGTGTGGGAGTAAACAGCGGAACATGGGTGGCGAGACGCGTGCTGGTGTCATCGATTGTTGCTTTGCCACGCATGCCCAGCGGCCTGACTCCACTCCCCTGCCACCACCACCATCCATGCCACCACCACCATCCATGCCACCACCACCACCACCATCCATGCCACCACCACCATCCATGCCACCACCACCATCCATGCCACCACCACCACCATCACCATCCATGCCACCACGACCACCACCATCCATGCCACCACCACCACCATCCATGCCACCACGACCACCACCATCCATGCCACCACCACCACCACCACCATCCATGCCACCACGACCACCACCATCCATGCCACCACCACCATCCAATCCACCACCACCACCACAACCATCCCTGCCACCACCACCATCATCCCTGCCACCACCACCACCATCCATGCCACCACCACCACAACCATCCCTGCCACCACCATCATCATCCCTGCCACCACCACCACCACAACCATCCCTGCCACCACCATCATCATCCCTGCCACCACCACCACCACAACCATCCCTGCCACCACCACCACCACCACAACCATCCCTGCCACCACCTCCCACCACCATCCCTGCCACCACTGCCATCACCACCATAATCCCTGCCATCACCACCACCTCCCACCACCATCCGTGACACCATCACCTCCCACCACCATCCGTGACACCACCACCTCCCACCATCATCCGTGACACCACCACCAGCACCTTCCACCACCACCATCCCTGCCAATACCACCAGCACGTCCCACCATCACCCCAAACGCGTCCTACCACTATCTCTGCCACCACAACAATTCCATAGCACCATTACCCTTCCTGCCACCACCAAACGCGTTCCAGCTAGTGTTTATTCGTAAGCTTCGAGCCAGGCCCTGCCATGGTACCATAAATCTTTCACACCATCACAACATGGTGTCACCATACTCTCGGGAACTACCACAATAAAACCAGCAGCGGCACCATACCCATGTCAACCATGACTTTCGTAAGACACCATAAGCCTTCATCAGTAGCAAATAACGCCTATACCATCCCACTCTACCATACACCCATGGTTCCATACAACCATACTACCATAACAGCCACCATAAGAGCAGAAACGCCGTCACACTGAAACATAATAACCCAACTACGGACGCAATACGTGTTTCAAAATTGTTACATTTTTCTTGTCATTTCGTGTTATTTTTTTTGGTGCTTTTGCGTTTTTTTTTTACTTTGTTTTTGTGAAAGTGCTTTTCTATGACTTCATTTCTCTTTTTTTGTTTTGTTTTATTCGAATTTTTTTTCGTGATTGTGTTTCTCATGCTATATAACATATACAAATAAATCGTGTTCTTTACTGTTGGTATTCGTGAACTATTTAATATTAAGACTTTTGTTGCCTTTTATTGAATGTGTGTATACTCACCTATTTGTTCTCACCTATTTCTGCGTGCAGGATCGAACATTAGCTCTTGGACCCCCGCTTTTCTAGCCGTTGGTTGTCTAATGTAAAAATTGTTGACCTTTTTCCCAATCATACTTTTAAAATTATGAATGTAGGTTGCTACTGCAACCGGCTCCTTTATTTCAATTCATCCTCCCAGAACCCTTGCCTTAAAATAAAACTTGTTTACATCTCTATGACTGATCTGAGTCTCAAACTTCCATCTATGCCCCTCGTCTTCAATTGGAATTAACTGAAAACATTACTTTTTTCCACGGCCAATCTCCCTAAGTATTTTATACGTCTGTATTATGTCTTCTCCCTCTACCCTTTCTAGTGTCGGCAGGTTTAGTTCCTTCAGTCTCTCTTCGTATCTCATCTTTAGCAATTTTGGGACGAGTCTGACAACTTCTGAACCTTTCGTTGCTTACTTATGTGTTTCATAAGATGAGAGCTCCACGAAAGTGATGTATACCCTAAAGCTGGTCTCATATAGGCCGCGATCTGAAGGCCTTCTTATTTAGGTTCTTGAAGAATGTTCAGATTTTCGCTAGTGTAGAAAGCTGACATTATCCTATTTATAGGAGCCTATGGTTTTGTTCACTCCCAGGTACTTTCCTTTAAGTTGTTATAGGGAGGTAGTTTTCCTTCATCGTGCACTGTCCTTTTGATCTCCTGCCACTTATTCCCATTTTAATCACCTTACACTTGCTGGTGTTGAACTCTAGCAGCCATTTCTCGGAACAACTCTGCGGCTAGTTTAAGTCGTTCTTAGGAATCTTACAATCCTCATCTGTCACAACTCTTCTAATCAGTTTTACATAGTCTGCAAACATCGACTTATAAGACTCAGGACCTGAAGATAGTTTATTTATATAAATGACGAATAGTATGGATCCCAGCACCAACCTTTGAGGTACTCCTCTTGTTATCCTACACCCCTCACTGTTACTCTCTGACTCCTGCCTGTTTGGTAATTATTTCCCCATATATGCACTTTTCCGCTTATTCCCACCAGTCACTCGAGTATGAATAGTAATCTCCTGTGAGGAACTGTTTGTACTCACCTAGTTGTACTCACCTAGTTGTGTTTGCGGGGGTTGAGCTCTGGCTCTTTGGTCCCGCCTCTCAACCGTCAATCAACAGGTGTACAGATTCCTGAGCCTATCGGGCTCTGTCATATCTACACTTGAAACTGTGTATGGAGTGAGCCTCCACCACATCACCCCCTAATGCATTCCATTTGTCAACCACTCTGACACTAAAAAAGTTCTTTCTAATATCTCTGTGGCTCATTTGGGCACTCAGTTTCCACCTGTGTCCCCTTGTGCGTGTTCCCCTTGTGTTAAATAGACTGTCTTTATCTACCCTATCAATCCCCTTCAGAATCTTGAATGTGGTGATCATGTCCCCCCTAACTCTTCTGTCTTCCAGCGAAGTGAGGTTTAATTCCCGTAGTCTCTCCTCGTAGCTCATACCTCTCAGCTCGGGTACTAGTCTGGTGGCAAACCTTTGAACCTTTTCCAGTTTAGTCTTATCCTTGACTAGATATGGACTCCATGCTGGGGCTGCATACTCCAGGATTGGCCTGACATATGTGGTATACAAAGTTCTGAATGATTCTTTACACAAGTTTCTGAATGCCGTTCGTATGTTGGCCAGCCTGGCATATGCCGCTGATGTTATCCGCTTGATATGTGCTGCAGGAGACAGGTCTGGCGTGATATCAACCCCCAAGTCTTTTTCCTTCTCTGACTCCTGAAGAATTTCCTCTCCCAGATGATACCTTGTATCTGGCCTCCTGCTCCCTACACCTATCTTCATTACATTACATTTGGTTGGGTTAAACTCTAACAACCATTTGTTCGACCATTCCTTCAGCTTGTCTAGGTCTTCTTGAAGCCTCAAACAGTCCTCTTCTGTTTTAATCCTTCTCATAATTTTAGCATCGTCCGCAAACATTGAGAGAAATGAATCGATACCCTCCGGGAGATCATTTACATATATCAGAAACAATTTCTGGTAGCCTGGTTCTTGTTGTATATACACTGTGGATATGCTTTCGTATTTAAGGTCTTAAGGGTACGTGCTGGATGGTCAGCGAGCTAATGTTGTGGCCTTAAATGACCCAAAACGCGGTTGACATGCCTACTGAAGCGCAACCACGAACCAGTTGACTGATGATAGTCAACTCATCGTTAAGATAAGCTCGTTCAGTTTCTGGCAACGATCCTCTAAGCTGCGGTCAAAGGCTGACTCTGGTCAGGCTGACTGCGGTCTAAACCCATCGTCAAGCAGTGCTACTTTAATATTTTCGGCGATCATTAAGATACGTTCATCAATTTTATCCTAACAAACCCGATTTCTTCACGAACATAAATTTATATATAAATATGTATGATACAATTTTTGTGTCTAGTTAGATTTGTGATAGATCGTTAAGTTAGGTTGGGTTGAGTGTTTTAATTCCGCAAGCAATTCTTAGTATTTGCAATACTCTGGTAAATAATGTTTAGAGTGAGGCGATTTGAATAGAGCAAGGCACAGCTCAAAAAAGTGTGTAAAGTGTTTTTCATTAACAAAAAACAGTTAGTGTGTCTAGTAGGTAGATTAACTAGCATTTGGTCAATGTTGATGAGGGCGGTCAATGTGGCTCATTGCGGCCGAAAGAGAAACAAAACTCTGGTGAACAAGTTCCGGGAGAGTGCGATTCCGAGTAGCTTTGTTAAGATCGACTTTAATTAGGTCGCAATATTGCGGTCCTTGTCAAGTTAACTACCAAAGTTCGGTTAAGTTCACTTGAGTGCCATGGTCTTAATTAACTCAAGTTCTGGCTTCATCCAAGTGCTAACCTTAGCTTCAATTTATCTGAGAATTATTCAGTTCAGCATTGAAGTTCGTAAATGAAAAAAGGATAATTTACATATGACACTCAACTTGTTGTGTTCGAACTTCTCTTAGACAGGTCCTCACTCTCTCCTTACGTTCGAAATGTGCCTCTGTAAATGCTTCACCCACGTACTGCAAATAGAAATCATTTCCAACCGAACCTAAACCCCCCCCCCTAACCTAACCTAGGCCTAATTATACACCAAATTCTATAACATCGAGTAATAGTAATTTCGAATACAATGTTAAAATTCATTTTGACATGCATTTAAACATTCAGAGCCTGTGAATGGCTTGAAAGACCACGATAATCCGGCTTAACTCGTGAATTCTGATACGGACACTATCCGAATATCAACAACACCCGGATTTTCAAAGCCGTTCTTGTAAACTTTGTCCTTAAATTATGACGGCTTGCAAACAAGCTTCATAGATTGAGTCTTCGAGGTTAATTAAAAAGACAATTTTCTTAGGGGATTGAAATAAAGCAAAATATGAGTTATAGATGAACTTAAAATATTGAGGCTGTATAATGGGATCAAACTTGCGTCCATTGGTCTTCCCCCCCCCCCCCCACTCACCCGCACCGCCGACTGGACCATGAGGTGAGGTCATACGATGGTATCGAACCTGCCAATCTCTGACGTCCCCAGACACTACCGAAGCAGCTAGTCGAAAGTTCTCTGTGTTTCAGCGGTCATGGAGCGCAGTTTCAATCCCATCAAACGTCGTTAATGTATTCTCATAAGAAACGTTCCTGTGATTTAATTTTGCATGAATGAAAGCATGAATGCTTTATTTGGTATGTAATGAATGACATTGTATCATCATCATCATCATTATGATCATCATCTTGGTGTTTACAGAAGTCAACGTCAACCACAGCACCTCAACGGCCGTGTGCTTCAAGACACATAACAGTTTAGTGGACCACACCACCAGCTATAAGATGCAGCCTCCCTCATCTCTTCTCTTACCGGTCATGTGACCATCTCACACACTCTCGACGGTGCTTAGTGCTCTCCTCTCTTCTGCCTCTCTTCCTCTCTATCATATTCTTCTTTCCTTACCTCTTTTTTGTTCTTTTTTTCGTTTTCTCTTTCGCTTTTACTTCTTTCACTTTTATCTGTCTATTTTTTTTCTTTCACCTTTTCTCTTCTATTGTTTTTGTTCTTATTCTTTGCTCTGTTATAACTTTCCTGGTTTTCCTGTTTCTTCTCTTTCTAATCGCTGTGTTTTTCTCTTACATCTTGACTAAATTTTCTTAATATTCTTGCTATTTCTACTCCTCCTCCTCTTCTTCTACTCTTTCCTTCAACTTTTCCTATATTTTCCTTCTCTTCCTTCTGTTCTACTTATTTTCCTGCATTTTCTCCTCTTCTTCTTCATTATCATCTAATACCTCATGCTAACAACAGGAACAATTATGGAAACAATTGGCACCGAAGATAATTGCGAATGGGAATGGAATCAAACTACAGGAGAAAAGGAGAGAAACAGTAGAAGGAGGAGAAAAGAGGGTTAGAATAACAGGAGAAAAGAGGGTTAGAATAACAGGAGAAACAAGATGAAACGAGGAAGAGAAACCGCAGGGAGACGGACGATATAGAAGAATACAAAACGACTATATGTAGAGATAAACAAAAGTGAAAAGAAGAAAAAGACACAAACAAGAGAAAGATAAAAGAGAGGGAAGTAGAGCAGGCCGGAGTGACGGAATAGGAAGAGGAATATGCAGGCAAAGATAAAGGAGACGGAAAGGGAAGGCGAAAAAAAGAAGGAAGTGAGGGAAAGATGGGGAATTACGATTATTGTGAAGAGGAAGGGAAACAAACGCCGAGATCACAAGGGTGTTGGACGAATCATAATTATATACAATTACGACGTTATTATGAAAAAAGTGAAAAAGTTTGTTTGGAATAGATGATGAGAGGAGAGAGAACGGGAAGACGAGAGAAAGCAGGAAGAGAAGAGAAAAACAGAAAAATTAGAAAAAACCGAAAAAGCTAAGAACGGGAAGGGGAAAGAAAATGAGAATGGGAAGAGAAGAGAAAGCGGGAAGAGGGCAGAAAACGAAAGATGGGGAAAAGACGAGGAGAGGAGAGAAACGGAGAGAAAATGGGAAGATGAGACAAACCGGTAAAAGAAGAGGGAATAATAGGGAACAAAATGCATACATGAAGAATTAGACGAAGATCTCTAAGAAGAGAAAGATTTGGACAAATGGCCCAGTGATTGGTCAGTAACCGCTAGGATTTGAACAGAGAGCGCTGTAATTGGTCAGTAACCGCTAGGATTTGGACAGAGAGCGCTGTGATTGGTCAGGAACCGCAACAACGACTGAAGGACGGAGTGGATAGGGTAGGCGATAACTTGGATAAAGGTAACAGAGGGAAATAAAGGAAATGAGAAGAAAGAAATAAAAGAGACGGAAGAGACAATAAATGAGAAAGACAGATGAGAAAAATAAATGTACGAAGCAAAAGTTGAATAGAAGGGTAGACAGATGGAAATGAAAGAATAACAGGGAAGTAAAAAAGAGGAGAGAGAGAGAGAGAGAGAGAGAGAGAGAGAGAGAGAGAGAGAGAGAGAGAGAGAGAGAGAGAGAGAGAGAGAGAGAGAGAGAGAACGTGAAAGGAACTGGCAATCAGATAAAGACGGTGAGAACAGCTGACATAAATAACCAGATGAAATAGGGGCAAAAAAAAAGCCGATAACGATAATAATTTCAAATAAATGCAAAACGGCGGAAGCTTCGGAAAGAAAGGAGAATGAAAAGCAAGGAGAATGTGCGGCGTCGTTGGCAGGACCAAAGAGATGGAGTCGAGGACTTTTAATGTCAACACCAATAAATACTGAAGGAGCATAATGTCCCTGGGATGGGAGGGGGGCGAAGGGGAGAGAGGGGGAGGGATGGGGAATGGGAGGGGGGGAAGAAAAGTGGAGCGGAGGGAGGGGGAGAATTAGAGGGATAAAGATTGGGAGGTAGAGGAGAGGCGGGAGGGATGGAGTGGAAAGGTAGAGGGAGCTGGGAATTGGACGGATGTTGAGTGAGAGGGAACTGAGAGGTGTGGAGGAGAGGGAAGGAGGTAATTGGGCGTGGATAGAGAGATGCAGAGGAGACTAGGTGTAGTATGCATGGAGGAGGAGAGGATGATGGGCATGAAGGGGAGAGGATAGGATGAGAGGAGAGTGGGATTGTCACGACGATTTAGGAGAATCAGTGGAGGATAGTAGGGAAGTGAGGAGAGGGCAGCTGAGGAGAGAGAGGAGAGAAGCCAGGAAGAGGGGGGAGAGCAGCTGGGAAAAGACGAGAAGGCAGTTAAGACAAGAAGAGAGGACAGCTGAGAAGAGAGGAGATTGCAAATGAGAAGGAAGCTGGGAAAAGACAGGAGAGCTACTTTATAGAGAGGTAGCTAAGAAGAGAGGCAGCTTAGAAGAGAGGCAGCTTAGAAGCGAGGCAGCTTAGAAGAGAGGCAGCTAAGAGCTTAGAAAAGAGGCAGCTTAGAAGAGAGGCAGCTTAGAAGAGAGGCAGCTGAGAAGAGAGGCAGCTTAGAAGAGAGGCAGCTGAGAAGAGAGGCAGCTTAGAAGAGAGGCAGCTGAGAAGAGAGGCAGCTTAGAAGAGAGGCAGCTTAGAAGAGAGGCAGCTGAGAAGAGAGGCAGCTTAGAAGAGAGGCAGCTTAGAAGAGAGGCAGCTGAGAAGAGAGGCAGCTTAGAAGAGAGGCAGCTAAGAAGAGAGGCAGCTTAGAAGAGAGGCAGCTGGGAAGAGAGGAGAGTGCTGGACCATTATCAACACACGACCTAATAAATGTCAAGGACTGGCCGGAACGTCGTCGTTTCTTCATCGTCTGATGTGAGGTTTGGTCACCACAACTGGAGGAAATTAAAATTATGTAAACTGTCACAGGAATTATTTCAGTAACAGGAGCAAAAGTGATTATTGCTGTGATTTATTTCCCCTTCAGAGAGCCACAGAAACCCCAGACAAGAATATGAGCAAAGCTTTCGTTAATACCATTGAAGGTGTGGTTGGAACACTCTTAATATTTGACAAGTTAGCTGCTAGTAATGGAGGACTACAACCAAGGAAAATTTAACTGGAAAGCAATACATTCGCAAGGGGTAGAAGAGACATGGAGAGAGAAGCTGGTAGAAGTAGCTGAAAAGATTTTCCTAATGCACTATATCAAGGAAGAGAGAAAGATAGGAGACAAATTAGCGAGGATAGACCTGTTCCTCATTTAGCGAGAGCATTTTGCATGACATAGCAAAGGGGGCAGTCAACCTGCATTGATCTTTCATTAAGAAGTTATTATGAAGGTCGTGATAAGAGGAGATTGGAAGACTAGCTAATGTGAGCATTATGTAATAAATGTGAGTTCTGAGAGGGGAGCCGGTCGGCCGAGCGGACAGCACGCGGGACTTGTGATCCTGTGGTCCCGGGTTCAATCCCAGGCGTCGGCGAGAAACAATAGGCAGAGTTTCTTTCACCCTATGCCCCTGTTACCTAGCAGTAAAATAGGTACCTGGGTGTTAGTCAGCTGTCACGGGCTGCTTCCTGGGGGTGGAGGCCTGGTCGAGGACCGGGCCGCGGGGACACTAAAAGCCCCGAAATCATCTCAAGATAACCTCAAAATCTGGAAGATTAAACGCTATTAAGGAGAATTCCATAACAAATATATTTTAGAGAAAACCAACAAAAAGACGTATTTGATTACATAGCAAGTATATACAAAGCAACTGAAAGGGTAGTTATAACATCCCAAAGGAAAATATTATTATCCGTGATTGACAGTGTTTGGCAATAAACATGTAAATAATATATAAGAAATTTAGATATCACAGAATATAGTTAAACCACAACGTATATACATGAGAGGTGAATAAAGTTCTCAGGCTTCCATCCAGGGAAGGCAGATTCAAAGAGAAAGATAACCACATGTGCGAAGAACTTATTGTAGAGCTTCCAGGAAGTTTTAAAAATGGAATCAGAACTGCTTCTAGAGCTGCAATTTTCTAGGGGGAAAACAATCGCTCTCAGAAGATAGACTAACAGAAATATATAATTAGCAATATAGATACTCAATAACTAGCTATATAGATACTCAAAGAAGCACCTACAGCAGTATGTGGACTCCTAACTAGTTTTAGGTAGGAACGTTCATAGATTTAGAGAACAGCAGATGCGGTGTTGGTCCCAAAACCCTCTACACTCCATCCCTCAAAAAGAAATAGGTAAACACACAGAAATCACAATTGCGTGATGCATCAAATGAGCAAATGAACAATTAAGGCAACGTCTGGGATGCTCCCGGACGTAGGTTCGAATCCTCGTCACGGCCCTTGTGGATTTGTTCAAATAGGTAAACCAGCAAACATGTTAACACAGTCGTTGACAGGTAAAGACCAAGAACTGCACCTCACTACTCTGCAGACAAAGTCAGACAACAGACTCCTACGTTGAGAGGAAGACGCAAAGAATGAGATTTAACAAGAAAAGACTAAATGAACGAATAGCATAGAGAAAAGAGTAACTCAAGAAACATCAGATAAAAGAGAACAATGAACCAGGCAGCAAAAACTATGAAAAAAGGCACACTTAGATGAAAGATAAAGATAATTGAAATAATGGAGAGAGAGAAATCGGTTGATCACACAGATTTGGGGAGATTAAGAGATTTATCAGGCTGACAGAAGAAAATTTACGAGGCTCTGTGACAGTGATATATGAAGAAAATGAAAGAGAGAGAGAGAGAGAGAGAGAGAGAGAGAGAGAGAGAGAGAGAGAGAGAGAGAGAGAGAGAGAGAGAGAGAGAGAGAGAGAGAGAGAGAGAGAGAGAGAGAGAGAGAGAGAGAGAGAGAGAGAGAGAGAGGGTTGGTAGCGGGTGAAAGTGATATGACTGGGAGACAAAAAGTCATAGGAGGAGGATGGAGACACCTGGAGAAAAATGCTGAGAGGCGCTAACGAGGAGGGCGGAGAAGAGAAAGAGAGAGGGAGGAGTCTGAGAGAGAGAAAGGACAAGGAAGGAATTGGTGGAGGAAGGAAAAGAGAGAGAGAGAGAGAGGAAAGGCAGGTTTGGAAGAGGTTTACAAATCGGCTCTTTTTAACTTATGGGTAACTCCTAATACTAGTCACTCGCAAAGTTAATAAGAGAGTGGTGGAAACATTACTGGGGTAGGATCTTGCGAGCATACCTTGGGGTGACTACTGGTGGTAGTCTTCCTTCCTGATGATTTATGTATCGAATTATGTATCATATGCGGTAATGTAATCTTTCTATGTTGTAATTTAATCTTTCTATGCTGTAATTTAATCTTTCTATGTTGTGACTTAATCTTTCTATGCTGTAATTTAATTATTCTATGCTGTAATTTAATCTTTCTATGTTGTAATTTAATCTTTCTATGCTGTAATTTAATCTTTCTATGCTGTAATTTAATCTTTCTATGCTGTAATTCAATCTTTCTATGCTGTAATTTAATCTTTCTATGCTGTAATTCAATCTTTCAATGCTGTAATTTAATCTTTCTATGCTGTAATTTTATCTTTCAATGCTGTAATTGTATCTTTCTTTGCTGTTGTTTAATCTTGACTATGCTGCCTTATCTATCCACGACAAAGTTATACTAATCAAAGATATCTTGGTGGTGGAGCTGGATGAGTGATATCCTGGGGGTGGAGGTGGTTGGGTGATATCTTGGTGGTGGAGGTGGATGGGTGATATCCTAGTGGTGGAGGTGGATGGGTGATATCCTAGTGGTGGAGGTAGTTGGGTGATATCTTGGCGGTGGAGATGGATGGGTGATATCCTAGAGGTGGAGGTGGATGGGTGATATATTCTGGTACCCTCCACTGCCTCCCTCTCCCCTCCATCGCCACCCCCTTCCCCTCCATCGCCCCCCCCCCTCTTCCCTCTACCTTCCCCCTCCCCCTCCACTGCCCCCCCCCCCCCCTGCCCTCTCCTGCTCCAAGTACGTGTGTCTAATTTATGACAAAATTATGCAGGAATAACGAGGGAAGAAAAAGGTTCGGCAGTCAGCCTATTTTCCAGCACACAGGCTGGGGCGCTGTGTTCGGACTGGGGGCTGTGTTTTGGGCTGGGGCCCGTGTTCAGGCTGGGGCCCGTGTTCAGGCTGGGGGCCGTGTTTGGACTGGGGGCCGTGTTCGGGCTGGGAGCTGTGTTTTGAGCTGGGGCCCGTGTTTGGGCTGGGGCCCGTGTTTGGGCTGGGGCCCGTGTTTGGGCTGGGGCCCGTGTTCAGGCTGGGGCCCGTGTTCAGGCTGGGGGCCGTGTTTGGACTGGGGCCCGTGTTTGGGCTGGGGCCCGTGTTTGGGCTGGGGCCCGTGTTTGGGCTGGGGCCCGTGTTTGGGCTGGGGGCTGTGTTCGGGCAGGGGGCTGTGTTCGGGCTGGGGCCCGTGTTCGGGCTGGGGCCCGTGTTCGGGCTGCAAACCTAATTCAGACGGGAAACCCGTGCTCAGACAGGGAACATATTTATCTAGAAGTCGCAAGTCGAACCTCACGTTTGGTAGCTTATTCTTATCAGAAAAAAAATTCACCAAAGGAGATGAGAGGTCGGCCATTTGTAAACATTACTCACAAACACTCAACTCACAGACCAGCCACATCTTGCGCTCAAGCGCCAGATGTACGTCACTGGGTCAAGTAAAGGAAAGACTGTGGACGAGAACACTACATTAGTGCCGAGTACTCCACTGTGGAGCTGATCTCTGTGTTGATGAGTGTTGCACAGTCTCTTTGTCATCTTGGTGTTGTGTAACATCTCCGGAAACGAGCTAGCTTTCTGGCAACATTTGTCTGCAACATTTTTCACGTATCGACATATATATATATATATATATATATATATATATATATATATATATATATATATATATATATATATATGTCGTACCTAGTAGCCAGAACGCACTTCTCAGCCTACTATGCAAGGCCCAATTTGCCTAATAAGCCAAGTTTTCATGAATTAATGGTTTTTCGACTACCTAACCTACCTAACCAAACCTAACCTAACTTTTTCGGCTACCTAACCTAACCTAACCTATAAAGATAGGTTAGGTTAGGTTAGGTAGGGTTGGTTAGGTTCGGTCATATATCTACGTTAATTTTAACTCCAATAAAAAAAAATTGACCTCATACATAATGAAATGAGTAGCTTTATCATTTCATAAGAAAAAAATTAGAGAAAATATATTAATTCAGAAAAACTTGGCTTATTAGGCAAATCGGGCCTTGCATAGTAGGCCGAGAAGTGCATTCTGGCTACTAGGTACGACATATATATATATATATATATATATATATATATATATATATATATATATATATATATATATATATATATATATATATATCCCTGTCTGAGCATATATCATATAAGATTACTGATTCTAAGACGAATCTTCTCAATATTTCTTACGTTTTTCTTCACTGTCGGGGGTAATTGAAAAATTAACTCTCCAAAGTTCATTTTCTCATTTTTTTTTATTTATGGTCTGAAACCTAAAAGCTTTTCGCAAGGACTTCTCTCAGTTTCAAAGACAGGTTTACACATATCCTTTCATGCTTATATTCGTCACTCACGTTCTTTCATCAAGTCCTTGATAATATGGGAGAACACTGTGTCTATGCTTAATGCACTAACTTGCCTAAACAGGAAGAGAACACGCAAGACCTCTCACTAGCTCTAGTTGCCATTGGGAGGTGGTGATCTTTGGGAGGGGGGGGGGTTAAATACCCCGAAATTACCATCTCTTTTGAGGGTCTGAGTTTGGTGCAGTGGATTAAAGGCGTACCTGCAATGCCAGTTGCTGTGAGGCTTCTGTGCTGGCTAGGGTTCGAGTCTCCTGATGGGAAAGTGTTCTAAAGGGGGTTCAATTCTTTTTTTTAAGGGGGACATCCTATTGCACACAGAGATCACACACTAACGTGATGCATCAAATGAACAAATCCACAAGGGCCGTGACGAGGATTCGAACCTGCGTCCGGGAACATTCCAGACACTGCCTTAATCGACTGAACTACGACAGGGTAAAAGAGTTGAAACCGAAGTTCTACTGAACTTACTGGATCCCGTAGCCTCTCCGAGGCACAAACCAGGGCTTTTCACAACTCTCCCTTACACCCGAGCTATGTCAATAGGCCGTTCTCCCTCTTCGCCCTTACATTATTACACACTTTACATCCCAGACAAGGCAGTGTCTGGGATGCTCCCGGACGCAGGTTCGAATCCTCGTCACGGCCCTTGTGGATTTGTTCATGGGACATTCTATGTTTCCAACGTTGAACCTAATATAAAATAGCTTTAAGGGTCGAGTGAATGTCAGTGTATATTTATCTTCTTAAACACTGGCTTCTGGTATTAATTTCAAGATTTAATCAAAGCAAATGTTCCACAGGAGCGGGACAATAATTTCAATTATTATGATTATTAATATTTAGAAAATTAGAGGGAGCTATGAGTAAGATTCGAACCCGCGCCCTTGGTACTTCCTAGATCACTACACAACGATTTGGTCAAAAGCAATGAAACCTGAAATTCAACTGAATTCTCTAAGTTTCCAAAAAGTTCCAACTGAAGCCCAATCAGGGTTTCACCGAATCCTTTATATGGTCGATTAACTTGATTTCTAGGTGCGGGTCAGCCTAAGAATGAATGATCGTTGATAGAGGAATACGCTTCAGAAGGTCACTTCCAGCATGAAGCTGTTAATGGCTGAGCGCCTTGTGTTACGTGTCCCAACTTCTGGCTGTCCACAAAGTTGAGCTAGGTCAAGAACTTTGAGAATCTGTCCGGTATTGAGAGCTCTGATCTGACTAATCCAAACAAACGTGGACAAGACTAGAGAGGAGCCATCTCCCACAATCACCCACCTTGTCCAAAATTCTGACAAATGAATGAGGACATACACAGTCTCGAGGAGCGGTGCCTACTCAAGATGTTAGCCAACTTCTTGTAGGATTTTGCATCCCTTGATGTCAAGAAGGTGTGAGAAGTGCTGTAGGGCTGCCAGTTTCCTGGCTGCCTTTCTTGTTAGGTGGAGCACGTGGCTTTTCATGATCATTCCCAGTAAGTAAATTGAACACCAGGCTTTTGTATGTTAGTTTGATAATTATCTGATTTGCATCTTGCTGTTTTGTTATTGTCATTCTCTCTGAGAATGACAATGTGTGCTGAGAGGTAGGATAGAGATTGAGGAGAGAAGGCAGTTAGAAAAAATTGAAGGAAGGAGGAAAAAGAGAGAGAGACAGAGAGAGAGAGACTCTCTCTCTCTCTCTCTCTCTCTCTCTCTCTCTCTCTCTCTCTCTCTCTCTCTCTCTCTCTCTCTCTCTCTCTCTCTCTCTCTCTCTCTCTCTTTTTCCTCCTTCCTTCAATTTTTTCTACCTGCCTTATTTCCTCTATCTCTATCCTACCTCTTAGCACACATCCTTAAATCAAGATATTCATTAATTTCTCTTATAACCTCTTGTTGGCTTACCCATTCAGCTTAGTTGCAACCATCCTAGCCTACCGACTATCCTATCCACCGATCATCCTGCACCATCCACTCCAGCGAGCATCCTACGCATCCATTTTAGCCTCATAAAGCCGTAGGATTAAAGGCGAGAGCTGAGGCTCCCATTTTCTTTGATCTACGACTTGAAGTCCACTCAGTGCATTCTTTAGCCCTAAGGAATCGACCCTGGCAGTAATATATAGGCTTGAATCCTATATCAAGTGGATTTTAGTGCTTTATACTAAATATGGTAAATTTCGAGGATTTATAATACGTGCATATTTTTGTTTTACTTATGAGGGTAACGTATATCCTGGGATTTAGATTATAGTTATTAAAGCCTATTATTGGCAAGTGGATTGTTTCGTCCGTGAATTTTCATTGTGGGGGAATTATATATATGCTCTAAATATATTTATAGCTCTGTCTGTCCGAGGTTTGAGGCCAAATGCTTTGCATGGTACCTGGAAGAATATATCGTCAACATACAGACAGTATGTTGAGGACATATTCTTCCAGGTTTTAAATCCAAAGATTTTTAAAATTGTTCAGGGTTTTAAGTCCATATCAAGGAGAATATATTTTGTTCGGGACTCAGTTTATACTACTCTTGACATCCCAGAATGCAAAGTTGGGAAACTACTCATAGCATGTTTAAAAGAGGTCCCCCTTCTTGAGTCCTGACGGTCTTCTATGTGAACTAGAAGATGGTGTTAACATGGGTTTCAACCTTCCCTTGGTGTCCTATTTGCGAATTTTGACATAGGTACTGTTGAGCACATAGTCCTTGTTGACAAGTATCTGAAACCTGACATGTTGATGAGACATTCCTTCAGGCTTGTGGAAATGAATGTTTGCTACACAGATTAAGGACGCCTTCGGGCGAAGTTTCGTGGAATATTTCACTTTATGAAATGGAATGTGTGAAGGTAAACTGCCTTTCCCAGATGTAATGGGCTCGGGAAGAAATGGTGGCTCTCATATTGCAGTTTACTGCAGTGGACCCACCAGGCATGTGTCTCTCGATGCTAGCAGGGAGAGCCCTGACAGGTACAAGTCGACGAGGTACAAGTCGTATTGTCGACGATGCCTATGTTAACCGCTCTCTTACACACACACACACAGGTCCAGTTGGAAGCATGTTGACGAGTTACTCAGTAGAGTAGGGAAGGTCTTAGTCAATAATGGACACTCTAACGGATATGTCGAAGATATAATTGAAAGTGAGGTGAAAAGTAAGTTTTTTGTTATTATTTTCCGCAGTTCACATAAACGGAGGAAAGAATGCTGGAAGACGTTTATTAACAGAAATATCACGCCTTCAGACACCAACCACAAGAGAAGGAATTATTAGGGGGAAAGCACCAAGCCATTACGACTATATAGCACTGGAAAAGGGTCAGGATAAGGATTTGGGATGGGCCGGGGGGAAAGAATGGTGCCCAACCACTCGGACGGTCGGGGATTGAACGCCGACCTGCATGAAGCGTGACTGTTGCTCTACCGTCCAGCGCAAGTGAAAGATAAAATCTATTACAATAGCGAGAATACCACCAGAATGCTCATACAGGACTTTACCGACACCAAGCGAACTGCCTTGACAGAGGCAAATATTATCTATGCCTGCACATGCCCATTTGGGGACTGACAGCCTCAACAATCTCAATATATGGGTAAGACAACAACATCTCCTTCATGGTACGTGACAATGCACAAGCAACAAGGCTCCATCCAAAAACCATTAATTCTACACGAATCAGATCATTACCAGAGATATCCTGATTAATATCACTGGAAAAAACAAGAGAAACAACAACAATAGAAGATTACAACATTAGCAAAGTACTACATATCCAACACTCTCTACCAACTATAAACATCCTGCTCACATTCGGGTTAAGAAACTCCAGAAGGCTTGAACAAATCCACAAGGGCTGTCATGAGGGTTCGAACCTACGTCCAGTAGCATTCCAGGTTGCAACTCTTTTTACCATGTCGTGGCATAGTCGACTAAGGCGAGTCTGGGATCATCCCGGACGTAGGTTCGAACCCTCATGACAGCCCTTGTGGATTTGTTCATATGATGCATCACGCTATTGCGATTTCAGTGTGTCCAGAAGGGTTATTGGATAATGTGAAACTGTACTTTACCTTTTCCTTTTCGCTACATCTTTGGTTGTTCAACCCAACTTGTACACATTTCCCCTCTGCCTTTGATATATATATATATATATATATATATATATATATATATATATATATATATATATATATATATATATATATATATATATATATATATATATATACACAATAGCAGCGATGTTGTCTGTGTTGCACCTCCCATTACGAAAAGTGACGGGAAATACTCAACCATTCACGCCATCCTGCACATTTGATCACTTCATGTCAAAACACAATAACCTGGAACAAAAACAGTGGCCGTTTATTACGTTGAATGCCAAAATATTTGTAAATATGTCCGGTCGGTCTTAAATATCCCCGCATGAGTTATTGTTGCCCCTTTTCGAGTGTGTGTGTGTGTGTGTGTGTGTGTGTGTGTTGCAAAGTGGATGGCATGCAATAATGTGAATTATATCGCTGGTCCCTAGGCTTGTCTCAGTTGGCAAATTATCTGTTTTTAAGAGCCAGACTCGTGACGTCACTAGCGTGAAGCCTGACGTCACAAATGTAGGCTCGGGTGCTAGCCTGTCTCCCCCTTGTCCATGCCTCCTCCCTGTTTACCTCTTCTTTCATCCTCTCCTCCATTATTTCATTCCGTTCGTCCTACCTCCTCATTTGCCCCTTGTCTCTGAGAGCACCCCCCCCCTACCCTCCTACCATTCCAATCATTCCATGTTTATTTTCTTAGTTTTTTCTTCAGGTTCCATCCTCTTTTTTTCATTGCTTCCTTCTTCCTCTACCACCTTCCTCGACTACCCTGCTTCTTTTCCTTTCTTTCTATTCTGCCTTTTTCTCTTTATTTTGCAGCCTGAGATCCATAACTTGTATGGTACAAGACTAACAAGGTTTAGAGAGGGCATTCGCATACATTAATAATAATAATAATAATAATAATAATAATAATAATAATAATAATAATAATAATAATAATAATAATAATAATATATTGATATGTGAATTTCTACGTATATTGATACTAAAGACAATGCCATAATACCGTATCGGAGAATTAGACACCCATCACACACATCTGTAAATATTGGTCTGACGACGTTTCGGTCCGTCCTGGACCATTATCATGTCCCATTACACGTCTTGATAATGGTTTCCGACAGACCGAAACGTCGTCACTCCCTGTATTTTCACGTTGTGAAAACACGACGATATGAGTGTCTGATATGTATATTGACGTGTACCTATATACGTATGTTAGATGGGAAAACATCAATCTATCTATCTCGAGGAGATAGATAGATCTCCCCGAGCATCTTGGGCGACGAGCAGGAAACAAAGAAAAGACGCCGACATTTCCCCCCTCCCCCATTAATAAGACGTTGGAGAAGGAAGCTGGCTGCCCTTGGGTCTCTTGTTGTATCGTAGAGCTGGCAACCCAATTCCTTGAGAAACATTTTTGTTCAGAGACCCAGCGTCTAAGATCACACAAAGTGTGTTTGTTTCTCTATACTAGATGCCACCAGGCCATATGTGTCCATATGTTAATCTATCATACGTTCAATACATGTCAATAATAATTTCAATAGCAATTTTAATTCATTAAGAGTGTTCCCCTTTAATTACCAGAGTAAGGGGAAAATTGTGTGACCACCTATTGGCATCATCAACAGATACACTGTTTTTTTTTTTTAGGATAAAAAAAATTGCAGGCAGTCTGATAATTTTTGTAATGGTAACTTTTTTCCAGATTCATTTCTGAAAGAGATGTGAATTTTCCTTAACCAGCTATATGGCATTTAGTTTTATTATGATGGCGCTTAGACCTATTATCAAGCAATGTACTTAACTTGATACGGATTTAGTTTACTTACAAATGTTGGTGTAAAAAATAAATTTCATTTTAAAGAAAAAATATGCTTTTGAGTGTCCCATTGTTGGTGAAATTTTCTTCCCGGGAACGTAACGGGAGCTGTTCCGGGCAATATATATCCCTGAGAGCATCCTGCTCGGAATGGGATTATTATCATAAACTAGATTCATCTTAGCATCTCTATCTTGCTCTTTTATTCATTTATATGTAAAGTATATTAGTGTTACTCTCCACTCTCAGTCTGTCTGTCTCTATGTTTAATATGTCTCTCGCTTTCTAATATGTATATATATATATATATATATATATATATATATATATATATATATATATATATATATATATATATATATATATATATGTATGTTGTACTACTAGCCAGAACGTCGTACTCGGCCTACTATGCAAGGACCGAATTGCCTAATAAGCCAAATTTTCCTGAATTTATATATTTTTTAATATTTTTTTCTTATGAAATGATAAAGCTATCCATTTCATTATGTATGAGTTAATTTTTTTTTAAATTTGAGTTAAAAATAACGAAGATATATGACCGAACCTAACCAACCCTATCTAACCTATCCAAACCTATCTTAACCTAACCTAAACTAACACAACTAAGTCAATAATTTATGTTCTTAATATAATATAATAATAATATTTTCAAATAAGCTAATTGAAAACAATTAATTGAAAAAAAGAAAATCTCTCGGCCTATTAGGCAAATCGGGCATTGCATAGTAGGCCGAGAAGCGTGCTCTGGCTACTAGGTACGACATGTGTATATATATATATATATATATATATATATATATATATATATATATATATATATATATATATATATATATATATATATATATATATATATATATATATATATATATATATATATATATATATATATTCGGTTCCTGTCCAGAAGCGGAGGAGCTTCAAGAGATCCATAACCTTTAGGCATTTGTCTTGTATGTTTTGTAACCTTTAAGTACACAATAAAGGAAAAAAAAAAGGGGGAAGGGGGTGGTAGGAGAAAAGCACACAGAAACTGTATTGGAGGGGACCTACATTCCCTCCAATGCGTTATGTGTGGTTTCCTCCGAGGCTATGGGTCCCCCTTCTTCCAGCCAGAGGTGGTACTCCCTTCCTTATATTTTATATATATATATATATATATATATATATATATTTCCCTTTCGTATTCTCTAAGCGAGTGAGTTGAATTAAAATTTATAAAAATATTTGGTAATTGAATTTGTGAGCGCCAAGGAGCGCGAGACCGCACTTTAGTCCCATCTCCAATGGATGCTGAGACATCTCTTGCTTCATGCAGAGGTTGAAGCATGTCTCATCTCACACAGATGTTGAAGTTTCTCTTTCCTCACACAGTTGTTGAAGTATAACTTATCTCTCACGTATGTTAAACTTTCTCTCATTTCACACGGAAGAAAATGACGAGTGATTCTAGGTGCAGTTCTTTCTGCTCTAGAGAATTTTTTCACTCTCTCTCTCTCTCTCTCTCTCTCTCTCTCTCTCTCTCTCTCTCTCTCTCTCTCTCTCTCTCTCTCTCTCTCTCTCTCTCTCTCTCTCTCTCTCTCTCTATCTCTCTCACACATAGAATCGTAATCAGTTGAATAATGCCAACTTTTTGTTATGAAAACTAAAATAATAGTGATGGAAATAATTATTAATACAATTATTATAATAATAATAATGAAGGTCTATGTTTTGAAGACCCAACATATGTTTAAGTGTATTAAAAAAAAACTATTTTTTCTGATGTTACTTCCATCCTTTCTCAAGGTGTTCGGCTAATAATAATAATAATGAAATAATAATAATAATAATAATAATAATATATTATTATTATTATCATTATTATGGTTATTAACAAAAGTAGGAACAACAACATCATCATCAACAACTACAACAACAACAAAACAAATAACCTGCACATAAAATAGTCTTTCCTCATTTAGGGTCTAAAAGAGCGCTTCTTGTTAGATTTAAGAGTAAGATTTGCATACGACACAGCCTCGCAATGGTCGTGGCCTTCCATCCTTCCTTCCTTCTTCCCTCTTCCTTCTCCCTCCTCCTTCTCCTTCTTCACATGGCTTCCACGTTTTATTTTGGCCTCCTCTTTCGCTTGCCTTCCCTCCCTCCCTGCCCCCCTCCCTCCCTCCCTTTTGAGCGACACCTTCGCTAATCTTCGCCGTTCCAATTACCTAGACTCTCGTTCATCTCGTAATCTTGTTGCCCCTTTTCACTGCCTCTCCTTCTCCTCCCCCCCCCCCTCCCCTTTTCGTCCCAGACGATCCTTTTCATGCTTCCAGTCGACGGTCTAACCCTCCCCCCTTTTCTTCCTTCCTCTCTATCCACCCTTTCGCCCCTCTCCCTCCCTACCCCCCTTTCTCCATGAAGGGTAACAGTATTCCCCTTCCAGCACAGTTTGTCGACTTAGCTGGTGACGCGGTGTTCGTAAGACTCCTCCCCTTCCTCCTTCCCCCTTCCTCTCTCGAGTAATGTGTATGTAAATACGGATGTTTCTTGCGGTAAATGATACCGGAGAATGTCTCGCGAAAGATTGTGGGGGTGGGCGATAGGAAAAAGGGAAGGATGGAGGATGAGGGAATTGGAGGAGAGATGGGAGGGATGTCCTTGACCTTCCTATTGCTTAAGATTAAAGTCAACCTCCTCCCCCCCCCTCCCTTTCCCATCCCTTTCATTTGCATCTTTCTGTTCCCCTTGTTGTCATTGCTCCTATTCCTCCATTCCTCCCTCTATATATATATATATATATATATATATATATATATATATATATATATATATATATATATATATATATATATATATATATATATATATATATATATATATGTCGTACCTAGTAGCCAGAACTCACTTCTCAGCCTACTATGCAAGGCCCGATTTGCCTAATAAGCCAAGTTTTCATGAATTAATGTTTTTTCGTCTACCTAACCTACCTAACCTAACCTAACCTAGCTTTTTTTGGCTACCTAACCTAACCTTACCTATATATATAGGTTAGGTTAGGTTAGGTAGGGTTGGTTAGGTTCGGTCATATATCTACGTTAATTTTAACTCCAATAAAAAAAAATTGACCTCATACATAGTGAAAAGGGTAGCTTTATCATTTCATAAGAAAAAAATTATAGGAAATATATTAATTCAGGAAAACTTGGCTTATTTGGCAAATCGGGCCTTGAATAGTAGGCTGAGAAGTGAGTTCTGGCTACTAGGTACGACATATATATATATATATATATATGCAAACAAGCCTGAATGGTCCCCAGGACTATATACAACTGAAAACTCACACCCCAGAAGTGACTCGAACCCATACTCCCACAACTGGTATGTACAGGGACGCCTTAATCCGCTTGACCATCACGACCGGACAAAAGGAAGTGATAGCCGAGGCTATATGAACCACTCCCCCGCCGGCACTCGGATGGTAATCTTGGGCATAGCATTTTATCAAATCACCTCATTCTTTGGGGCACACGTGAGGAACACAAATGCAAACAAGCCTGAATGGTCCCCAGGACTATATACAACTGAAAACTCACACCCCAGAAGTGACTCGAACCCATACTCCCACAACTGGTATGTACAGGGACGCCTTAATCCACTTGACCATCACGACCGGACAAAAGGAGTTTTTGGGGTGTGAGTTTTCAGTTGTATATAGTCCTGGGGACCATTCAGGCTTGTTTGCATTTGTGTTCCTCACGTGTGCCCCAAAGAATGAGGTGATTTGATAAAATGCTATGCCCAAGATTACCATCCGAGTGCTGGCGGGGGAGTGGTTCATATAGCCTCGGCTATCACTTCCTTTTGTCCGGTCGTGATGGTCAAGCGGATTAAGGCGTCCCTGTACATACCAGTTGTGGGAGTATGGGTTCGAGTCACTTCTGGGGTGTGAGTTTTCAGTTGTATATAGTCCTGGGGACCATTCAGGCTTGTTTGCATTTGTGTTCCTCACGTGTGCCCCAAAGAATGAGGTGATTTGATAAAATGCTATGCCCAAGATTACCATCCGAGTGCCGGCGGGGGAGTGGTTCATATAGCCTCGGCTATCACTTCCTTTTGTCCGGTCGTGATGGTCAAGCGGATTAAGGCGTCCCTGTACATACCAGTTGTGGGAGTATGGGTTCGAGTCACTTCTGGGGTGTGAGTTTTCAGTTGTATATAGTCCTGGGGACCATTCAGGCTTGTTTGCATTTGTGTTCCTCACGTGTGCCCCAAAGAATGAGGTGATTTGATAAAATGCTATGCCCAAGATTACCATCCGAGTGCCGGCGGGGGAGTGGTTCATATAGCCTCGGCTATCACTTCCTTTTGTCCGGTCGTGATGGTCAAGCGGATTAAGGCGTCCCTGTACATACCAGTTGTGGGAGTATGGGTTCGAGTCACTTCTGGGGTGAGTTTTCAGTTATATATATATATATATATATATATATATATATATATATATATATATATATATATATATATATATATATATATATATATATATATATATATATAATAGGAAGGGAGTACCACCTCTAGCTGGAAGAAGGGGGACCCATAGCCTCGGAGGAAACCACGCATAACGCATTAGAGGGAATGTTTAGATCCCCTCCAATACAGTTTCTGTGTGCTTTTCTCCTACCACCCCCTTCCTTAAATATTTTTTGTGCTTTATTATGCATTTGATGGTTACAAGATATACATGGGTTGATACAAAAATAATAATGCACTATAATAATAATGCAGAATATATATATATATATATATATATATATATATATATATATATATATATATATATATATATATATATATATACATATATATAAATATATATATGTATATATATATATATATATATATATATATATATATATATATATATATATATATATATATATATATATATATATATATATATATATATATATCCATATGCAGGCTAAAATCATATCTATGGATGATTCTTATATAATCATACTTATCCACGATTTGTCTGTAATTATAACTCGTATCTTCGATTTACGATCCACCACTAAACACATTTATCCACGATCATTGTATAATCATGTTTTCCCACGAATCTTCTACAATCAAAGCTATCCAGGATTTTTATATAATCACCTAGCCATAATTCTTCTGTAATCGCATCTATCCAATATTCTTCTATAAGCACATTTAGTCACGATTCTCCTATAATCATCTGTCTATCGTTCTTCTATGATCACTTATTGATTTTTGAGCCTATAATCAGGGCTCTCCAGTAATTATACCTCTCCTTCAACTGCCTATAATCCCACCCATCCACCAAGCTTCTATAATTTGATGATAATTACACAGCTGTCTGTATGTTAGTCTTTTCACTGTTCATAGTTTGTTTTGTTGACTAATGCGGTATTCTCTCTCTTGATTGCAGGTAAGTTATGGAGAGATATCGAAAGCCACGAAGCAGAGACATGTGCAGTGAGTGGAAAGTATGTCATGAGGTTTGGGGGATTTATGTGGGAAGGACTTAAGAATTGGACATCTTGGGAGAACGTGAGGGGTATGATGTGAGGGAACTGTATAAAGACATGAGGAGGAGAATAGGAGTTGACAATAAGGTAAGATATGAGTGATGATATGAGGAATGGGTGACATGAGGAGAGAATATGATGCACATGCACTAACGTGATGTGTCAGTGAGAATCAATGAGAAATGTGTTTTTCTTTATGATGATATAGTTATGTTGGGTGGATATCTTGGGAATATGAGACATGAGGGGGAACATGAGGGGAAAACATGAGGTGGAAACATGAGGTGAACACATGAGAAAAATACATGAGGAGGGGGAGAGATATTATGTAAAGCTAAAGTAAGTAACTATACTACTAAGAAGGAATATGAGGACATAATGAGAGCAGGAATATGAGGGCAAGCTAACAGTGCCCAAACACTTGAGCCAGCAGGGGGTCGAACGCCGCTCCCCAGCAAGAAACGAGTCCGCCGCCGCTCAACCAGTCCAAGAAAACGAAGTATATGACCAGATAGCGAGGAGCAAAGACATCTAAATGATTTATTTCCATGAACGTATATTTCATGAACGTTCCGTTTCGTTCTGGTTGTTGAGATATACTAGTATACTCTCCCTAGTCTACTTATGGTGGCTCATAGTGATTGTAGTGCCAGTCGTGTCGAATCACCATTTCTGCTCATGGTGATTCAACCTTAAATCTCCCTGGTGGGTTGTCTCTCTGGTGGGTTATCTTCTTGGTGGGTTGTCTCTCTGGTGGGTTGTCTCTCTGGTGGGTTGTCTCTCTGGTGGGTTGTCTCTCTGGTGCGTTATCTCCCTGGTGGGTTGTCTCTCTGGTGCGTTATCTCCCTGGTGGGTTGTCTCTCTGGTGGGTTATCTCCCTGGTGGGTTGTCTCCCTGGTGGGTTGTCTCCCTGGTGGGTTGTCTCCCTGGTGGGTTATCTCTCTGGTGGGTTGTCTCTCTGGTGGGTTATCTCCCTGGTGGGTTGTCTCTCTGGTGCGTTATCTCCCTGGTGGGTTGTCTCTCTGGTGCGTTATCTCCCTGGTGGGTTGTCTCTCTGGTGGGTTATCTCCCTGGTGGGTTGTCTCTCTGGTGGGTTATCTTCCTGGTGGGTTGTCTCTCTGGTGGGTTGTCTCTCTGGTGGGTTGTCTCCCTGGTGGGTTGTCTCCCTGGTGGGTTATCTCCCTGGTGGGTGGTCTCTCTGGTGGGTTGTCTCTCTGGTGGGTTATCTTCCTGGTGGGTTGTCTCTCTGGTGGGTTGTCTCTCTGGTGGGTTGTCTCCCTGGTGGGTTGTCTCCCTGGTGGGTTGTCTCCCTGGTGGGTTGTCTCTCTGGTGGGTTATCTTCCTGGTGGGTTGTCTCTCTGGTGGGTTGTCTCTCTGGTGGGTTGTCTCCCTGGTGGGTTGTCTCCCTGGTGGGTTGTCTCCCTGGTGGGTTGTCTCCCTGGTGGGTTATCTCTCTGGTGGGTTGTCTCTCTGGTGGGTTATCTCCCTGGTGGGTTGTCTTTTTTGTTGTTAATTGATTGTCTTTTCGTTTGTTTGGTTGGTTGATTGCCTCCCTGTTTGAACGACCTGTTTACACGGCTGCCCTGTCGCAGTCCCTGATAGGGAACATGTGCTCTCTCTCTCTCTCTCTCTCTCTCTCTCTCTCTCTCTCTCTCTCTCTCTCTCTCTCTCTCTCTCTCTCTCTCTCTCTCTCTCTCTCTCTCTCTCTCGCTCTCTCTCTCTCTCTCTCGCTCTCTCTCTCTCTCTCTCTCTCTCTCTCTCTCTCTCTCTCTCTCTCTCTCTCTCTCTCTGTTTGTTTGGGTAACCCTGTCATTATATATCTGTTGCAGTGTGCTTTCAATCTTGCATCTTTTCACTCTATTTTCACTCTTGAGTGTCAATATGTTTACACTCTTGCGTATACAAGTCCTGACCTCTGACCTCAAAAAATATGTTCCCTCCACGATAAGGTGGGGGGGACAGGTGTCGGGAATAATAGGTCATGGTCAGAATTCGGGTTTGGGGGGTCAGGGGTCAGAGTCAGGGGGGTCAGAAGCCAGCTTTAAGGGGTCAGAGGTTATGATCGAACCTCCGGCTTCAGGGGGGAGGGGTCAGAGTGGGTATAATGACCTAGTTGAGCTGGCAGGATCGGGCATCTGCCCTTCAGGGTTCAAGGGGACAAAATTTGTTGTCAGTGGTCCACATTCAGGAGGGACAAAGGGCATTATTGACAAAGACTTTGAATCGAGGCTTGACAGCTAGAAACCTTTGACATCATTGAACCGAAATTTTGAGCAATAATATAGTTGTCAAATACCATATATATATATATATATATATATATATATATATATATATATATATATATATATATATATATATATATATATATATATATATATATATACTCAACTCGAGCAATTCTTTCTCAAAGTTAACAGACAGATGTTTGACTCCACACTGTTCGAAATTATATTTAAAATATTAAATAATTCAAACAAACAAGAACAACCCAAATAAACTTAAAATGCGTTAACGAAAGGATAAAATATAGGTAAGGAAATTTTTTTTAAACAACGAAAATAAGAATACATAAAATATAACATATAACAAAAAAAAGATGGTTGTTTGACGTCTTAAGCCAAAATCTATATAAATAAAAATGAAAATGTTCGTTTGTGCATAACCGCTAATCTCCGAAAGTTCTTTACAGATTGCTTTGAAATTTTCCCACAACGTTCCATTCACATCCGAGCAGGTTTATATACACATACTGTATAGATGTCACGTCTGAGACGGTAAAAAAAATACATGCTTTTTCTGAAAAACACAGTTTTTCATGTGTTTTTCATGTGAGGGAAATCTTCGAAACCTCTTTACCGATTGGTTTGAAATTTTGACACAACGTTGCATTCGAATAGGCGCGTGTTTATATATACCTACTATATAGAGGCCACCCCTCTGACAGGTAAAAACATGCGTTTTTGAAAAACTGCGCCATCTGTTGCACATAATAGCAACATGCTCGCTATACTAAATATGTCACGGATTCCATTTCAATGTGTCTTATTACAGTGATAAATTTTATTTTCATTGATTTCGATTTATTTAATTTTTTATTGAATTATTTTGTGTCACATTGTGTTGGAATTGAGCGGTGTTGTTTACCATACCGTTCATTTCGTAAGTATAAGTATAGATGCCACACCTGTGACAGGTGTCACAGGTGTGCTCTTCTTGAAAAACAGCGCCACCTGTTGCATGTAAGAGCAACACACATGCTATACTAAATATGTTACAATTCCATTTCAATGTTTCTAATTGCATTGATAAATTGCGTTTTCATAGATGTTGATTTATTTTCATTTTAATTTAATTATTTTGGGTGAACTGCATTGGAATTGAGCTGTGTTGTTTACCATACTGTTCATTTCGTGAGTATAGTTTTTTTCATATTTTCATTTCATTTTTTACTGTTTTTCTAATATTTCAGTGATGGGAACATCAGATTACTTGATGTTCTCAATTTTCTGATGGGAACATCAGACCATTTGGGAAGGCATCGGACGAGGAAGTGGGGAATGGTGGGGATGATGAGGGGACAAGGGAGTTTAGGATGATGGGAACGAGGGGATGGGGGAATGAAGAATGGTGGGGAGGACAAATGGACAGGAGAGTGGAGCATAGTGGGAAGGAAGAGGGGATGGTAGAGTGGTGAATGGAGTGAAAGACGAGGGGACGGTGGAGTGGGAAATGGTTGGGAGGCCGAGGAGACGGGGGAGGGGGGAAATGGTGGAGAGGACTGGGGGACAGGGAAGGTTGCTGTGGCTCAGCAACGCACATGCGTTGCTGAGCCACAGCAACGCGTGGCCGGGTACAGCTAGTAAAAAATAAATATCTTTTAAAAGCAAGACCAAGACGAGAGTTGTGATTTAACAATGAGACATAAGGGACTTAGAGATGTTTTGGTGAAGACTTCACTTAGAGATGGTGAAGCGGTTGGGGAGGGGGAGATGTGGGGGGGGGAGGTAGGGGTGGGAGAGGATTGGGGGAGGCAAGGAGAAAGGGGGGGGGGAGTAAAGAGGTGGAGGAAGAAGGGGTAGGGAGGGGGTGGATGTGGTGGGAAGGGAGAAAGGTCATTGAGGATTGTAGAGATGGTAGGGAGGTGATGGTGGTGGTGTGGGGGAAGCGGCTTATGTAGCACTGATGGGAGTAGTGGTGGTGGTGGAGCAGGTGGTGGTGAAGAGTGGTGGTGGTGGTGGTGGTGGTGGTGGTGGTGGTGGAGCAGGTAGTGGAGAGGGTGGAGCGGATTGTGGGGGGTTGAAGAGAGTCGTGTGTGTGACAGTAGAGGGGTTGACAGGATATGTGGGAACAGATAAGTGAAGTGGTAAAAATAAAGAGGTGTTCTGAGAGTAGTGTTAATTAAAGTAAGGCGGGAGTAAAAATGGGAAGAGAGGGAAAATGAGTAAAGAAAGGAGTTAAGGAAGCGAGGAAGGCAGAGAGGGCCATCGAGGAGCCTTCCCCACCACCATCACCGGCGCTGGGAAAAATGGCCTCCATATTTTGTACATTTCGAAAGGAAGAAGACAATAAAGATGAGAAGAGATGGCAGAAGGAGAGGTGATGAGGCGTGGAGGAGAGGTAGAGAGGCTGGTGGGAGAGGTGGGGAGGGTGGTGGGAGAGGTGGGGAGGCTGGTAGGAGAGGAGGGGAGGGTGGTGGGAGAGATGGGGAGACGGGGGAGAGAGGTGGGGAGGCGTGGAAGAGAGCCAGCCGACCGAAAAACATGTGTTTTCTGCTCTACTGCAAAGATGACCACCTGAAGGTGAATGACGAACCAAACTCCCCCCCCCCCCCCACCTCACCCCCTTCACCCCCCCCCCCACACACACAACCACCCCCACCCCACACACCCCCTACCTACACACCCCCAACCCCACACACCCCCCAACCCACACACACACACACACACACCCCACTCCCACACACACACACACACACACCACCCATACACACACACACACCCCACCCACACCCACACACACACACCACCCATACACATACACACACCCCACCCACACATCCCTTAACTCACCCCACCCCAAACAACATCGGGGATCGAATGCCGACCCTGCAAGAAGGGAAAGAAAAGAGAGGCAGAATTTATTAGAGTATGAAAAAGAGAAATAAACAGCAACCTGTAAATAATTATCAAAAGAAAGCAAAAAATAAATAGATAAAAAATTGGCTCTTGATGGAACAGACATCATTAAATTTATAGAAAAGAAAACACTAAATTTATTAAAGAGAAAACACTGAATTTATGAAAGATAAAACACTAGATTTATGGAAGTGAACACAAAGGCTTCCACCGCGGGTCAACAGATGGCACTGGCGACAGCGGAAATACCAGATAAGATCGCACAGGAGTTGCCTGGAAAAAAAAATTAAAAAGAAAATAATAAGCAAATCAGAAGTACTAAGCAATGAAATGAAGGAAAAGGCGTTAAAACATGAATATAGAGAATACAAGAATGGGATAACGAGGAGAGTGATGAGGAAAAAGCAGCACAATATTCGACAAATCAGAGATAACGTAACTTAGATAACTTAAGATAACTTAATTTCATAAGTTATTTGGTTTTAAAAACTCTTCTCTCTCCCTCCTTATACAGCAGTCCGTCCTCCTAAGGTTTCCCGTACGTCAAGAAAACGATCAATTTAAAAGGGGTCCTCTCCTAACCTAACAGAGGACCCAAAACAGAAAACGGGATAGTACACGTCACTTTCGCGAGCCCCTTCCAATTTCTAGTGTAATTGTTGTCCTTATGTAACGCATACGAGCGAAAAACGACGTTCTTTGTAGAAGGACAGGTTGATACAGGAGAGAGAGAGAGAGAGAGAGAGAGAGAGAGAGAGAGAGAGAGAGAGAGAGAGAGAGAGAGAGAGAGAGAGAGAGAGAGAGAGAGAGAGAGAGAGAGAGAGAGAGGGGGGACACTAGGCTAAATGAGGGGAACACGCCAGAATGACGGATACCAGACAAAAACAAGGAAACTATGACAGGACAAAGGGAAGTGAGGGTACCGTGCCAGAGCGAGGGGTACTGTGTTAGAGTGAGGACACTGTGACACCGTCGGGGGAACTGTGGTACATTTAGCAGAAATGGAATTCGAATTGACAGTGCTTTAGGCCACATTCACAGTTGTCACTTCATACTGCATCAAGATACAGTGTGACACCCTTCTTACTGTATCAAGATACAGTGTGACACCCTTCCTACTGTATCAAGATACAGTGTGACAACCTTTATACAACATCAAGATACAGTGTGACACCCTTCATACTGTAGCAAGATACAGTGTGACACCCTTCATACAACATCAAAATACAGTGTGACACCCTTCATACTGTATCAAAATACAGTGTGACACCCTTCATACAACATCAAAATACAGTGTGACACCCTTCATACAACATCAAAATACAGTGTGACACCCTTCATACTGTATCAAGATACAGTGTGACACCCTTCATACATCAAAATACAGTGTGACACCCTTCATACAACATCAAAATACAGTGTGACACCCTTCATACAACATCAAAATACAGTGTGACACCACTTCAAACAGCATACAGCATCAGCTTGAGATACAGTGTTACAGGAGCTCAGCCAACTAACGCTTGTCTTAACTGAGGGGGACAACTCATAGCTTTAAAAAAATATAATCCAGAACGAGTTCAAACATGGCTTAAAAGAGCTTTTAAAATATCTTGAACACACATCCACAACAATGTCTGTGCCCCACGTCAGTGCTATTGAGAGGAACGAGCCAGTGCAAGAGACAGACAGACAGACAGAAAGACAGACAGACAGACAGACAGACAGACAGATATACAGTCTACAACAGACGGGAAGACTGCAGAGGAATGGGTGGTTAGGAGAATACAATAAAAGAACTGG
This sequence comes from Procambarus clarkii, assembly GCF_040958095.1. NCBI lineage: Eukaryota > Metazoa > Arthropoda > Malacostraca > Decapoda > Cambaridae > Procambarus > Procambarus clarkii. Next base: position 19,342,566 of record NC_091172.1, on the reverse strand, counting down.
AATTGGCGGAGAAGGGAATAAGTAATGGGGAATAATGGAGGTGCTGATGAAAGCGGAGATGGGAGAGACGAGCAAGTTGGAAGGGGAACAGTGATCAATTCTGTGTTAAAATAGGAGAGAAATTAATAAATCTGATGAGTAGTGAGAGAAAGAGAGAGATAGATAGAGAGAGAGAGAGAAATAGATAGAGAGAGAGAGAGAGAGAGAGAGAGAGAGAGAGAGAGAGAGAGAGAGAGAGAGAGAGAGAGAGAGAGAGAGTCTAAAAAAGAGAAAGATATAAAAATCTAATAAAAACAGATTCAGAATGAGAATAAAATACAATAAAACTAAAATTTAAAAGCAGGCGAAATGGAAGAGACAGAAATCAACATTCACAGAGAAAGAGAGAGGGAAAACGGGAAACAGAGAGAGATAAGACGACTGAAAAGAAATGAGAGAGAGGGAAAGCATCGATGATGTATGAAATAATAAAAGGAAAATTAGAGCATATTAATTCAGAAAGCGGGAGAGGAAATAGCAACGAGAAATAACAAAGAGAAACGAATGAATAGAGGCACGAATGAGAGTAAGAACAGACAAAACGAGTGACAGAACCGACAGAAAGAAAAGAGTTAAAATATAGAAATGAGAACCAGAACAGGTAGAATGAGAACAAGAAGAGAAATAATGAGAGACAGCATAAGAAGAATAGGAGCCACACACAAAAAAGAAGTAAAGCGATAAGAGTTAAAATGAGACACCAAAGAGAGGAAAAGGGTCCAGAACAAGAACGAGAACGAGAAGAGGAATATATGGCGAAGCAAAAGGGGAATGAGAAATAAAAGAGATGAATGCGAAATATAAGAGGGGGGGGGAGATTCAGATGTATAAAAGAGGCATGAGAAACAGACGAGGGAGAATGAAATATCCGTGAGATATAGATCAATTGGAGAGAGAATGAGAACTTGATCAGACAAAACAAACAGACGGATTGAAAAACGAAAGAATTCAAGAAACCAAAAGACGAAATATCGGACAGAAATGGATGAATGAGACAGAAGGGAAATCAGAATAGGAAATGTCAGCATGACGGACAAAAAAGGAGAGAATGAGAAACAGAAGAAGGATTATAAATAACCAAGATGCAGCCAACTCGTAAACACAGATAAGAAATCATGTGAAGGATAAAACATCTGGAAATATAAGAACTACGCAAGAAAGCAAATAGAAACTAAATATATGTTTAGATTTGGCTTTGTCTATTGTTATCGATTTGCAATTATAATTAAACGTCGTAAAATGAATTAATAAATATTAATAAATAAATGATAATAAATAATAAACAAATAAAACAAAGGAATGAAAAGTAATACCGAAACGAAAATATTAAATGATATTAAGAAAATTTCAGCTAAAATTACCTTAACTAATTAGAAAAATAAGAGAGAAAATTAGAGAATGAGCTGAAGGAGAGAAAAATATAACATAAAGAGAATTTCCGTCACATTACATAATTACATCCATAATCAGTTTGCATAATTACAAAATTTCTATTCTAGTGGATGAACTCTTTTTTTTTTTACCAGCATATGTTGGTGTTCTACATGGAGGAGGAGGAGGAGGCCGAGAGGGAGAGGAGAAGGATGTGGAAAAGGAGGAGGAAGAGAAGGAAAAGTGCTTCTAGCCGGGGAGGAAAAGTCCCCTTTGAAGGTCCTATAATGACTATGGTTAGTGTGCGTAACAGCTAACACCCTGAGAGCCTTGTTCACTGCTGGTGGAAGAGGAGGGAGGGGAGGGGGGGAGAGGAGGACGAGGGGAGGGGAAGAAAGCAGGAAGTGAAATAAGTATAGAAAGAAGTAAAGAGGGATAGAGGGCTGGGTGTAGAGGGAGATGGGGGGGGGCGGAGTAGGGAGGGAGAGAGGTAGGGATGAAAGAGATAAAGAGAAGGGAGGGGGGTCAGTGGAGGAACAGAATGGTGTCTTACAGTCGTAATGGCTTTGCACTCTCTCCTGGTAATTACCTTCTATATATTTCAACAAACTAAACCGAATTAGTTGAAAAGATCTCTGCATTTTTTAATTAGATTTTAATTTATTTCAACGATATTTTATTAACAACATTCACGTATACCAGAAATTATCAGAAGCACGTTAAAAATGTCATTATCTTTTGAAGCTCGTTAATTATTGCCATTTCGTTACCGTTTAAAGACCGTCAGTTAGTGGCTCACATCATCATCATCATCACTTAACGAGTGGTAGTGATGAACACGCGGCTAAAACAGTCCGCGTCACTCTGCACTGACGCCAGATGTCTTAATGTCAAGGGCACCTGGCTTGGCCCCTTGGCATTTTTATGCTCTCGTGATATTTCAAGATTTCAAGATTGGTCGAGCCCTACAATACCTACAGCATCAGTACTGTATCCCAGAGAACATCAGACTCGCGAACTGGTTCTCTTATGGCTGGAGAATATCTGTACTCGTAGGAATGATTTATTCAGTGATACGTCGCGTTAATGTGATTTATCGATGCATCTGTATTCGTTAGTGTAACGGGCTCTTCTCTTTTAGAATGATGAATATCAATGACTCGTATGTATTACATCCTGTTTCCTTGAAGGTCGATATATATATCAGATCCAGGTATAAGCTCTTGATGATTAAAGCTTTTCAGACTAGTAAACATGTAGGCTCTTGAAGTTGGAAGAATATCAAAATCTCGAAAGTATTACTGGCTGTTTCCTAAATGGCCCAAGAATGTTTGTGGTTGGGAAGAAGTTAATAAGCTGACGCATCGTGTAAAATGTTCTGTTATATTTGAGTTCCGAACGCGTTCTTTTCCGGCTCCGGCCAGATGCACCGAAAGTTGTCTGTCAGCCTTCGGGCTGCTAAGGAAGATAGAAATATCTTAGGCGTATCTTAGGCTCTTCAAGGCCACAATGACTGTGAAAGAACTGCAAGTCGTCGACTTCCAATTCTTTTTACAGTCGTTGTGGCCTAGTTGTTAAAGTACTGGACACGCTAAGGTGCGTGGAGCTCATGGCTGTCTGGGGTCGAATCCTTTCAGGGGTAAGGAGCCTTATGTTACACACACACACACACACACACACACACACACACACACACACACACACACACACACACACACACACACACACACACACACACACACACACACACACACACACACATATATATATATATATATATATATACGTCTAATGTTAAATTTCAAAGTATAGCTACATTAATGAAATTATAATTGTGTAATAACCTATACTCCCCACTACTACTATTGCAGTAACTGTTGCTTTACCGATCTTGCAATATGTTAACACTCGGGCTGTCATACGAGCACGTAAACCATTACTCAATATAGACTGAGAACTGCGTAAGTAACTTAAGGGAGAAGAACGTGAGAGAGTGTGTGGGAGAGTGTGGGAGAGAGAGAAAGAGAGCAAAAGTGGGTGAGGGAGAGCTAGAGAATGTGAGGGAGACCAAGATAGAAATATTAGTTGCTACAGCCCTCAAATGAGTTACCAAGTAGCGCTGCCACCACCCTGAGTTACCAGACAGGGGACCGGAGTAAGAGTCGTAGGACTTGTAGATTGCGTAATCCTACCAGGACAGGTGTAAGGGACCACTGAATGGTAAAAGGATCCTGGCCTGTCACTCGAATAATCCTGACCACTTGAGGGGAACTATAAAGTACCCGGGAGTAAGGCTGGACACACCCAGTACTGACACCTCAACAAGGGAGGGACGGACGGGGGAAGAAGTACTGGATAATTAAGGACACAAGGTCACTAGGGCAAAGGGGACGGTAGGCCCAATATCACTAAGACAAGGAACCATTAATACACACTGGAATGACACTTGAAAATATATGACTTTATATAACACTTTTTAATAGACACTTTCCTAACTATATTCCCTAACAGAGGCAAAGAATAAATGAGTGATAAGATGCTTTAGTTCAAGAGAGCCGTTCATACTCGAATGGAGCTCCACAATGACCCTGAAATGATGTTCTCATCTGGTGGCGACCCACACCATCCTCCTGGGCTTCTCTCACTCTACTGTGTCTGGACGGGATCTCCAGCTTCCCAGCTGAACATGAGGGCTTGTATTTGATGTGGAGGGATTAATCTCTGTAGATTATCATGACGGCATCAACTCTGACCACCAGGTGACTCCGTGACCGATGACCTGTCCCCCTGGTTAGCTTCTACAAAGGTGGGAATTTTCCATTGTCTGGCGCTGCCTGTCTGGCGCCGCGCCTGTGGCTTGTTCATGCTGTTATGATGTTCATGTTGTTCTGCTATGTGCTGCTCTCTTGTCACAATGGATTTAACATGTTTTATATAACCACATCTGGCTGATGAATGCAGGGGATTTATGAGCGACTAAGCAGTGATATTAATGTAAATATTTGAGAGTCTCATCATCACACGGTCCTCCATATCCTTGACCTTTATCTTGACACTGTGATACGTTTATATATATATATATATATATATATATATATATATATATATATATATATATATATATATATATATATATATATATATATATATATATATATATATATATATATATCCCGACCGACCTGAGAGCACTGCCACACGGCATTACAGCGTACAGCGCCGAAGGGAATCAGATACATTACCAATATTACTTGTCAACCAGCCCCCCCCCCCTTTACCCACATTCCCCCCTCCCCCAACACCATTACCCTCCCCCCCTTAATAATACCCTTCTTCCAAAATCTCCCTTTCCTTCCCCCTCCCTCCTCCCTCTCTCCCCGAATTGATTATAAAATGTCTCGCGTTGTTTTCATAGACGACATATAAAATGAGAGAGAGAGAAAAGCGCAGAGCGATTCTCTTTGCGAAAATGGGATCAAATCCTATTTAGAATCCGACTCGATTCGAACCACTGGCGCAAGAACGTGTTCTTTTGGGTACTCGGGAGCCGCCATCTCATTCCCAAATAACAATAAGTTTGAGGAAATCGTTCCTGGTGTTTATATGCGTCCTCGGGTGTCGGATATTGCAATTTCTACCTCTTATACCTTCTAATAAACTGAATATCGGCCTTTTCTCTCTCTCTCTCTCTCTCTCTCTCTCTCTCTCTCTCTCTCTCTCTCTCTCTCTCTCTCTCTCTCTCTCTCTCTCTCTCTCTCTCTCTCTCTCCGTCCCTCCCTCCCTCCCTCCCTCCCTCCCTCCCTCCCTCCCTCCCTCCCTCCCTCCCTCCCCCTCTCTCTCTCTCTCTCTCTCTCTCTCTCTCTCTCTCTCTCTCTCTCTCTCTCTCTCTCTCTCTCTCTCTCTCTCTCTCTCTCTCTCTCTCTCTCTCTCTCTCTGTCTCTCTCTCTCTCTCTCTCTCTCAGTCGGCCAAGTGTATTACGGATCCTGAATACTGGGTCAACCTTAAGACGTAAGGTTCGCTGATTCGAGGTGAATAATTCTGGAATATAATTCTGAAATTTAAGTGTGTGATTACACAGCCGCCTCTGGCAGCGTCACACCTTCTCGTAACCCTCTCACAACACCACAACTTCCTCACAACACCGCTAACCCTTACAACACCTCATAGCATCACTCTCCTCACAACACCACAACTCCTCATAATTCATCACATCACTATAACCCCTCACTACACAATACAACAACCGTTCACAACACCACAACTCCCTCACAGCACCACCACCGCTTTTAAAACCACAACCCCCTACAACACCTTATAACCAGCCCCATTGATAACACCTCACAGTACAATAAACTTATTAAAATATCTATTCCCCCATAAGACCTCATAACAACCCATTATATAACTTCATAACAACCACCCACATAACTCATCATAACTACTACTCATAACCTCACAGTCATTACACATTGTACTCACATACGTCTGTATAAGGACACCAGATATCCAGTTTCTCCCATATTGACACTCCCCATCCCTTCCCATCCACCCTCCCATCCCCGTTCCGGTCCCGCTTCCTATCTCCCTTCTCATCTCTCTTCGCCTTCCCTTTCCCATTACCTTCCTTATCTTGAGGTTATCTTGAGGTGATTTCGGGGCTTAGTGTCCCCGCGGCCCGGTCCTTGACCAGGCCTCCTTTTTTTGTTACCCCCAGGAAGCAGCCCGTAGCAGGTGTCTAACTCCCAGGTTCCTATTTACTGCTAGGTAACAGGGGCATCAGAGTGAAAGAAACTTTTTGCCCATTTGTCTCCGCCTCCACTTGGGATCGAACCCGGAACCTCAGAACTACGAATCCGAAGCGCTGTCCACCCAGCTGTCAGGCGCCCTCACACTCCTTTCCCATTATTTTCGCTTCCTAACCCACTTCGCATCGCATCTTCCTTCCCCGTTCTTTTTTCTCATCCCACTTCACATTTCTCTCCCATTCCTCCTTCCCATATCCCATTTCACCCCCCCCCCCTCACCTCTTCTACTCCCTACTACTCCCTCACCTACTCTTCACTTCTACTCCCTACTACTCCCTCACCTACTCTTCACTTCTACTCCCTACTACTCCCTCACCTACTCTTCACTTCTACTCCCTACTACTCCCTCACCTACTCTTCACTTCTACTCCCTACTACTCCCTCACCTACTCTTCACTTTCCCATCCCTCACGTACACAAATCATTAGCAAAGGATCTTGAAAATCTGTGGGAAAACTCAATTGATAAAATCTGAGCAGAAGAAAAGAAAACAAAATAATTTGAATGAGTAAATTAGGCAAGACGGTACTTTCCTTGCTCTGGGAGACATGTCAGAGGCTTAAATGTTGTTGTTGTTATGTTTCTTATGATGTGTTTGTTGTACGTGTATTCACCTAGTTGTAATCACCTAGTTGTGCTTGCGGGGATTGAGCTCTGGCTCTTTGGGCCCGCCTCTCAACTGTCAAACAATCAACTTTTTTTCCACACACACACATACACAAACACATGAAGCGGCCGTAGCAGCTGTCTATCTCCCACGAACCTATTTCCTGCTAGGTGAACAGGTGAATCAGGTAGAAAGAAACTCTCCCAATTTGTTTCCGCCCCTGCCGGGGATAGAATCCGTGCCCTTAGGACTACGAATACCGAGCGCAGTCTACTCGGCCATCAGGCCCCCTGACGTGTGTGTGAACTCACCTAGTTGTCCTCAAATAGTTGTGCTGGCGGTTGTTGACCTATGGCTCTTTGGTCCCGCATCTCAACTTCAATCAACTGGTGTACAGATTACTGTGCGTTCTGGGCTTTTTCATATCTACATTTGAAACTGTGTATGGAGTCAGCCTCCACCACATCACTTCCTAGTGCATGCTATCTGTTAACTACTCTGACACTGAAAAAGTTCTTTCTAACGTCCCTGTGCCTCATTTGAATACTCAGTTTCCACCTGTGCCCTTTTGTTCGCGTTCCACCCGTGTTAAACAGTTTATCTTTATCTACCCTGTCAATTCCTCTGAGTATTTTGT
>NC_091172.1:19297606-19327606 GCF_040958095.1 Procambarus clarkii | reverse complement strand
CCTCGTAGCAATTTTTTTAACCTTTTCCAGTTTCCTAATGTGTTTCTTTAGATGAGGGCTCCATGATGGTGCTGCATACTCTAAGACTTCTCTGTCGTAGACAGTGCAAAGCGCTCTGAAGGCCTCTTTACTTAGTTATTGAATTAAGTTCTAACTTTTCTAGTGTAGAGTACGCTGATGTCGTTATCCAATTTATATGTGCTTCAGGAGTTAGATTTGGTGTTACGTCCACACCCAGATCCCTATCTCGAATCGTCACAAGAAGGTAGTTTCCCCTTTATTGTGTACTGGGCCTTTCGTCTCCTGTCACCTAGTCCCATTTCCTTAACTTTACACTTACACGTGTTGAACTCCAGTAATCATTTCTCAGATCATCTCTGCACTTTGTTCAAGTCTTCTTGGAGTATCCTACAATCCGCATCTGGCCCAACTCGTCTCATTAATTTAAAGTCTTCCGCGAAAATCGACATATTGGACTCTACTCCTGTTGAAATGTTGTTCACGTATATTAGAAATAGAACTGGTCCCAGCACCGATCTTTGAGGTTCTCCATTCGTTACGGTTCGCCAGTCTGACTTCTCGCCCCTGACTATTACTCTCTGACTCCTGCCAGTTAAGTAACTCTTTACCCATGCTAGGATTTTTCCACTTACTCCCGCCTGTCTCCCAATAGCTGTTTGAATAGCTGTCTTCCGTGTGCTATTGTGTCAAAGGCTTTTTGGCAGTCCAGAAATATGCAGTCTGCTCGTGCTTCTCCGTTCTGCCTTATTTTTGTTACTTTATCATAGAAATCCAGATGGTTTGTTAGGCATGATTTCCATTCTCTGAACCCAAGTTGGTGTTTATTTACATACCTAATGTTCTCTACGTGTGTAACCAGTCTTAACCTGATTATTCTTTCAAGTACTTTACAGGGGATGCTTGTCAGTAATACTGGTCTGTAGATAAATGCCTCTCCCCTCTCTCCTTTTCTTGAAAATTTCTACCACATTTGCCTTCTTTCAGCCACTGGGCAACTCTCCCTGTGTAAGTGACTCATTTTAGATCCTTGCAAGAGGCACACTGAGGGCCTGCGCTGCCTCTTTTAGTATCCACGGTGATACATTTTCTAGTCCAACTGCTTTAGTTTCATCCAGTGTTGTCAGCTATTTCATTACCTCCTCTGCTGTCACCTCTATATCTGACAGTCTCTCATCTTGGGTCAACTCTTCTAACGATGGGAGCTGCTCAGGCTCGGTTGTGAGCACTCCATGGAAACTGGTATTCAGTACCTCGCAGATTTCCTTGTCTCTTTCTGTATATGCCCCTTCTGTTTTCATTAGTCTTGCCAACTGGTCGATCACCGACATTTTCCTTTCATTGCAAAATCGTTTTCATAATTCCTTTCCAATACTCTCCATATATTAATGTATTCATTCCTAGCTCTGTGGCATCTAATCTTATTGTCCTCCGTTCTTTGTCCTCTAACCTTTGTCCTCTGTCCTTTGTCCTCTGTCCTTTCTCCACTCCCTCATGCTTCTCATTTTTGCTTCCTTACACTGTATATTAAACCATGGGTTTTTATATTCCTTCTTACTTTTTTCTTTTACTGTTGGTATAAAACTCTTCTCGGCCTCCTAGCGTTTCCACTCGACCAAGTCTATCATATCTTGCACTGTTTTTCCTCTTTGTTCTTCTTTCCACTGCACTTCTCCCTGATATTCTCTTGTCCTTCTGTAATCCCCTTTCCTATAGTCTACTCTCCTTTCCCAGACCTCTTGCCCCGTGGCCATTGTTTTAATCTCTATCATGTAGTCAAAAACTAGGACACAATGGTTACTGGCTCCTAATGATATATCATGTTCCATATTCGTAATGTCTTCCTTATTCTGGGTGAAAATCAGGTCTAATAGGCTTGGTGTATCTCCTCCTCTTTCCCTTTTGTCTTCCTTCACATGTTGTGTTAGGAAATTCCTGTCTATAACCTCCACTAATTTTGCTCCCCATATTTCTTCCCCACCATGGGAATTTTTTTTATTCCCAATCGACCACTCCGTGAGTGAGGTCCCTCATGACCAACAGTTTTGCTATCATTCTGTGAGCTAATTGTTGCTGCCCTCAACAGTTCATCTATACATGTCTTATTGTTATCATCATATTCCTGTCTGAGTATTGTACTGTTTGTTAGAGATTATAGATTATCAAGAGCACAATCCTCTTCCTACCATCACCTGTCAGAATCCCAAGTACGGAGCTTGTGTTTCCACTAGTCCCCCGATTCTCTAGTTCATCACATTTTTATTTCTGCTTCATGAGGAGTGCCACTCCTCCTCCCTGTCTCTGTGTCCTTTCTTTCCTTATCACTTGGTATCCCTCTGGGAAGATTGCATCCAAGATCATAGCATTTATTTTAGTTTCCACTACTGCAATTATGTCTGGATCTGCTTCACTAACACTTTCTTTTATTTTCTCTGCTTTATTGGATTCCACATCAGCATTAGTTAACCAAACCTTGAGACTCTTCTTGAAAACTCTGCTACCGGGGTTCATATAGCTCATCTGCCTACTTGTCTCCCTCGGTGTGTGTTGCAGGTGAGAGATGGATGCAGTCCTATCACCAATTACTGGTTGTGAGATGAAAAGGGCCGGGAATAGGGAGAGGGATGAGAAGGGGGTATGTGTGTGTGTGTGTGTGTATACATCGAATGGTGTACCCATCTCGAGGTATAAACCGCTGAGAGTTTACTTTAGCTCGAAAACTCTGTTCGAAACCATAGAATACATGCTGGGTGGTGAATACGCTATTATGGTTGGCCCAAACAACCCTACATAAGTGGATAGACCTGAATCTCTACACCGTACCAAGCTATAGATAACCAGAGGTAAACCGTGTTTCTAAGCGCCCGTGAGCCTCCCTACACAAACAGTCTAGTCTATAACTAATGAACAATTCCACAAGGGCCGTGACGAGGATTCGAAACTACGTCCGGGAGCTTCCCAGAAGCTGTCTTAATCGACTGAGCCACGACATGGTCAAAAGAGTTGAAACCGAAGTTCTACTGAACTTACAGGATCCTGCAGCCTCTCTGAGACACAAACCAGGTTTTTACACAGGGTTTTTGTTCATTTGATACATCACGCTTCTGTGATTTCTGTGTGTAGTGTAATCTATAATTAATATGTCGCCACATTCCACTGAACGATATCACTGCTTTCGACTCCACTTCCCTTTTCCAGTCATTTTCCCACTATTCGGCTATTAGTTTATTCATTGACGCTATCATATTTTGAAAGTCATTTTGAGACAATGGGGCGACTTGAACTCGCGTTGTGGTGATTCTCAGACACCTGCCTCTACCGACTCAGCCACGATGGTACGAAAAATTGTCCGTCATATCATGATTTTATGTTATAGGCAGCCGGTCGGCCGAGCGGACAGCACTCTGGACTTGTGATCCTGTGGTTCTGGGTTCGATCCCAGGCGCCGGCGAGAAACAATGGGCAGAGTTTCTTTCACCCTATGCCCCTGTTACCTAGCACTAAAATAGGTACCTGGGTGTTAGTCAGCTGTCACGGGCTGCTTCCTGGGGGTGTGGAGGCCTGGTCGAGGACCGGGCCGCGGGGACACTAAAAAGCCCCGAAATCATCTCAAGATAACCTCAGGATAGATCATATTTTGTCTACTTTTTTGTAATAGCAATTTTATTTTTTAAATATAGTTAATTTCGTAATATAGGTAATTTATACAAATAATTATTTTCTTATTTGATGTTTGGAACAAATTTGAAACTTTTATTTTATTTTATTTCACTTAGACTATTTTATTTTATTTTAATTGACTCGTCGCACACTATTTTGTTTTTATTTGGACGGCAGACATTGGTATAAAAGTACTGAACATTTGTGACTTTTATGTCTGTGTCTATTTTTTGGTGGTTCTGGTGATGGGAAATTGTGTGCACGTTGCCAAATAAAGACTTCCAAGAACTCTTTCTGTAGATTTTCTCTCTCTTTCTTTTTCTTGCGTTTCTTTTCAATTTAAATATATAACTGAAAACTCCACACCCCAGAAGGATTCGAACCCAGTTGGCCAGGAGCGCTATACACCTTGGCGTACCTTAACCACTAGACACAGACATAAAATAGTCTCACGATCTTGGTAGTCGTTAGACTATTTTATCCATGATCCGAAAGCGCTTTCATTCGAACCCATTTGGCGGCTGTATTAACGTGTATTTTATACATATTTTTTTATAATAAACCGAAATAATTCAACACAAGATCGTAAGTCAAACATCAACTAACATAGATCACAATAAATCAGTATTTGAACAATTAATCAGACCAGCCATGCGAAGGAATAAATATGTCATAGCGAAGTAATTATAAAAATATATCTTATATACAAAAACATATTTTAGTCTATATTCTGTGTTTGTAAATAGTCAGCACCTCTCGTGTTACAGATTTCAATAAAGTGGATTATTAGGGATATTACTCGGATTTAACAAGTCAATATATGACTAATACGCTCGTGAACCCGATGGTCTTTTGTTTTCAGCAGAGAGCCAAACACTCCAGCCCAGCCACGTGTTTAGATACTACTTATAGTAACCATGTGGACCATCGTTCATATACTGACTTAATGGACTATTAGAAGCAGAATTTGGTACTATTGAATTTGGAGAGACTGGGAGAGTTTTTTGTATTTTTATTACAAATAAAACCTAGCCTAACTTAACCTTCCTAGGCCTAATAAACGCTATGTGGGGCCTAATATAGTACATACATGTGCTATACTAGGTTTTGAAATATTTTAGTTTGCTTTTAACTTTATTTTTTTCGAAATCTATAAGTGAATAGTACCAAATTCTACTTTCTAACTGCCTATTACGTCAATATATGTACGAAGATCCACAAAGTTACCAAAGGTGCTAACTAAATAGGAGGATGGGTTGAAATAATCATGTTAATGTCTTGAGTGGTTTAGGAAGACCATAAGGGCTTCATGAAAGCCTCGAGTACTTCAGGAAGTTCAGGAAAGCCTCGAGAACTTCAGGAAGTTCACGAGGGCTTCAGTAAAGCCTCGAGTACTTCAGAAAGTCCACGAGGACTTCCGTAAAGCCTCGAGTACTTCGGAAAGTCCACGAGGGCTTCAGGAAAGCCTCTGGTTGCCTTAGTAAGATTTCGGACAACTGAAATAATTCGTCGTATAATTACCCATTAGTGAGCGTTAATATGTTTCATAGATATGTTTCAATACTCTAATAAAAAATATTTGTAATCTCAAAATATAATATATTTTATTTTACATGGTGATATTGAACATAGGCCTAAGTTATGTTAGTTTTTCTTTATTTGGTTGAATATTATTTGATATAGCGTTTGTAGCATTTTGCGAAGTGTACTACAAATATAGAAAATTTTAATGCTCTTTTTGAACAATATTTCGAGCTCTGTGAGTTTTGAATGGAAGGTAATGTACATTTAATTCACTAACCTTCTGGGAGGCTAGTGAGTGGACTTAACTTTTGAAGACGGGTTTGCCTCAAAATCTTAGCCAAAATCCCTCATAAATCCCTCAGAATCCCTTAGCCAAAATAAGCCTCGCATATGGCTATATTCAAAGCGTCTCTCGAAAAGTGCCTCACTCACTTCTGATGTTCGAAGAAGTATAAACTTCTTTTTCTAAAATCTTCTACAAAAATTTAAGTTTTCGAGCACTTCTCGAAAAAATTTAAACAAATTTAAAAAAAATTAATTTATTTAAAAACACAATTTAAAAAAATTGCAGCATAATCCAAACGCCTGTTAACCTTTGCCTAACAATATTATGTTTTAGAATTCATTTGCATATCAGATACTCGCTCTTTATCATACTCTACAGGATTCAAGTTCTTGGCTTTTGAGTCAAACGGCACCAGGAAGACCTTGGTGTAATTCCTGGTCCTTTCAGGAATATTATTACTGATGCCTCAATGAAAGTTAAAGAAGTAGTCAGCACAGCGAAACTGAAGTTAATATTTTGTATCATAATAATAATAACAACAATTATAATAAAAAATAATAATAACAACAATTATAATAAAAATAATAATAATAACAATTATAATCAAAATAATATTTAAAATTATAAAAATAAATATCATAATTTTAATAACAATAATAACGTGTAAAAGTATAAAGCACATCATGGCAAGAAACTGAAAAACAAACAATATTGTTACTTATTAAAAAACTGTAGGGAACCAACCTGTGAGATATATATTTACTTAATTTATATGAATTTATATAGAATTGATATTTTACGTTAATTTATATATTTCGATAGCCAATTGTCTGATGTTTAAGTGGACTGTATTTCTGCAAATTCTCACAAATCGACTCATTTACACACGGGGGGAGGGGGTTATGGATTTATATATGAAGTCAATCAAACTATTGATTAGCAGACATTTACAGCAGCATTAAACTACATATATTAGTAATTAAAATTGAGAGGCCTTATCTTTTGTATGGTAGGCCTGGTCCACCAGGTATAAACATGGATGATCACATCAGATAATCCTCGTGGTTGAGGACACGTTGATGTACCATGTACACCAGTACATGGTATATATATATATATATATATATATATATATATATATATATATATATATATATATATATATATATATATATATATATATATATATATATATATATTTATATATATATATATATATATATATATATATATATATATATATATATATATATATATATACATATATATATATTGGTAGCAGTCTTTCTTGTAAACATATGTTATTAAATATGACCGAAAAAGTAAGATTAATAATTCTAACACGAATTTTCGCAATATTTCTTATGTTTCTTTTTACTGTCGATGGTAATTGAAAAATCAATTCTTCAAAATTCATTTTTATTTCTAGTCTGACGCGACGTTTGAACGCGTTTCATAATAAATTATTACATTTTCAAAGACTTTAGTTTACACACACAACTGTAAACTGAAAACACTAAACAAAGTCAGTTGTTGTTGTTGTTATAGATTCAGCTACTCGGAACACGTTCCAAGTAGCACGGACTATGGTGAGCCCGTAACTTACCTGGCACAGGAGCGGGGTAAGTAGCACGGGCTATGGTGAGCCCGTAGTTGTCTTACCTGGCATAGGAACGGTGCTGGGTGAACAGAGCCAGCTAATCCGTCATACTTATACTCGCATTTGGGAGAGGTGATATGGTGCAACAGTTTTGGATGAGGTGAAAGCACAGGGTACGTAAGGAGTCGCTTAGCCAGTCTGTATGTGGGTGTGGGTATCTGGCTGATGATTGGCCGAAGAGGTTGATAGGAACGTCATCCCTACAGACAAAAATCAGAAAATACAATTGATAATTTATTATAAAACCAAAAAAACGACCAATCTACTCAGGAAAAACTCGCCAGACACCAAGCAGAACGCTTTGAAGGAGACCAACGTCGTCTATGCCTTTAAAAGCCTCCTTGGGGACTGTAAGCCCCAAAGAACTCAGTATATAAGCAAGACAACAACGTCTCTTTCTAGGCGACTAACAATGCATAAGCAACAGGGAGCCATCAAGGAACACATAATCTCTTCCCACAACCAGACCATCACCAGAGAAATCTTTACAAACAACACAGAAATCATCGATAGATACAGCGATAGCAGGCGGCTTGACATCTGCGAGGCACTTCACATCAAGAAGTCAACACCAGCAATCAACAGCCAATTAATGTACAACTATATTCTACCCACTTCAAGACTCCGCAACAATTTAGAAGCATCAAGAAATATGGGCCAATAGGCCCTTTGCAGTTACTTCCATTCTTCCCTTTAATGTATCCAATTTATACCCATTGCACCGTGTTCTGTCTTGTGTTAAAAGTTTGCTCTGGCTTGTGTTGAATGCTTTGCTCACCTCATCCAAAACTGTTGTAACATATCACTTCACCCAAATGCGCGTATGTAAGACAAAAGCAGTTTAAATGATAGCATAGTAGAACTCTGTTTAGTGTTTGCAGGTTATAGTTGTGTGTGTGTAAACTAAAGTCTTTGAAAATGTAATAAGTTATTACGAAACGCGTTCAAGTGTCGCGTCAGACTAAAAATAAAAATGAATTTTGGAGAATTGATTTTTCAATTACCATCGACAGTAAAAAGAAACATAAGAAATATTGAGAAAATTCGTGTTAGAATTATTAATCTTATTTTTTTGGTCATATTTAATAACATATGTTTACAAGAAAGACTGCTACCAAAATATACTAATATATATATATATATATATATATATATATATATATATATATATATATATATATATATATATATATATATATATATATATATATATATTTATATTTATATATATATATATATATATATATATATATATATATATATATATATATATTAAAACGTTTAAAACGTAGTGTTAATAAATACAAACACAAAATTTTTCAACATTATATTGATGTGAAAATATTTTTTTTATATGTTTACAATTAGGTGCATTACCCATCCACTATTAGAATTACCACCTTAATTATTTAGGAGTGGGGGGGGGGAGGGGGTACATGTTCGAAATACCATGTTGTGGATAATTAATGTTGTCAGCCATGAAGCGACCCGTCGAAGCTGTGCATTAAGGCCACCTCTCCAACAACGGATTATTAGATTATTGCAGATAAAACAGTGTGCGTTGGTCGTTGTGAATGTGACTCCCTCTCTCACCCCCAACACCCTCAGCCCCCAACCTTAACACCCCTACCCCCCTAAACCTCTCCCTTAAGCCCCCCCCCCCTCCCACCCCTAACCTTTACCTGAATCCCCGCCCACCCGCCCACCCCCTACCCATATGGAACTCTTCTTCCTGGCGCTAAGTCTCAAGTCTCGCTGGACGTCCCTGATTTCTCCTGGTCTCTGCCTATCACAGGATGATCTGAACGCCTTCGATCTCCGGGCTTGTAAATCAGAGACGGTTCTCGGTGGCCATACATACAGCCTTGGTCGTTCAGTAAGAGTGATTCGCCCATCATATATCACACACACCAACCTGAAGCCGCCCACTCATTTTTTCAGCACTACTCGTCTAACACCGCCCGCCCGCCCACCTGACAGCGCCCGCCCACCTCAAACCGCCCACCTCACACCGCCCACCTCACACCGCCCACCACTCACCGCCCACCTCACACCGCTCACCCTTCACGCTTGTCACAACGTTCGGGGTATATCATTCTCTTAAGTTCTTTTGACACGAATCCATTTCCGATCCGGCAATGTGAACGCGGCCCCTTACAGACTGGTGACGTCACTACGAATATGAAATGAGGTCCTATTATATTGTGCTTCTTTGGCGAGAACTGGTATTAAGTGGGGGGTGAGGAGGAGGAGGGGAGTAGGAGGACGGGTTGGGATTGGGATAGTGGAAAATGGAAATTTTAGGGGAACAGATGTGAGTGGAAAGGAAATTAATAAGGACTAGAGGGGAATTGAATTAGAGTAGAGGAAGTAACGGGGTTAGAGGAGCTGTGTGGAAGGGTCGGGCATAAAGAAGCGGGGTGGGAAGGGAAATAAAGAAGTGTTAGAGAAGGACTATTATAGGAATGTGCGTGAAAGGTGGCAAAGAGGTGTAAGGTTAGGGGGAATAATATACACAGCTCTGGTGGTGGTTGGGGAGGGGGGGGGTTGGGGGGCCAGCAACCGCAGATTTCCCCAATATTTATACGAATTCTGGACAAGGGCTAAAGAGCGTGGCGAAACGACTCATTTCCTGTCTTGACCCCAACAAGTACACACACACTCATGGGTGGTAAAGTAATGGGCAGAGTTGAAAGTGCTTAATACCAAGACCACTAACGAGCCTATTGACAGGATATATGTTGACACTGAAGAGTGTCATATCCCGTTTAAGAGGATAACCGGGATATGACCATCAATAACTTGTGAAGGGATTGGGATTGTCTGCTCCGTCACCGGTACTCATCAACCACACAACTTCACTTTGCTTCTAGTCCATTAAGTGAGGTGCTGGGAAAATGTATGTCTACAGAATAAGACGCGTGTTAAAAAAAAGTTACGGGCTCACCATAGTCCGTGCTACATAGACATTTCGTTCTGGGTAGCTAAATCTGAAACAACAACAGGCTGTTAAAAGTGAAGAAGCGACGACGTTTCGGTCCGTCCAGGAGCCTTATCATCAAGTCGTGTATTAATCAAGACTTGATAATGGTCCATGACGGACCGAAACGTCGTCGTCTCTTCATTTTCTAATGTGTGGTTTGTTCATCAGATCTTCAGACACGTTATTGTAACTCATCGTCCACATAATAAGCTTATTATTCATCTATGGATCTAGCAACCATCATGTAGAATTATCAAGGTTATTTAATATTAATTTAAAGAAAGTCTATCAGGAAGAACTTTTCTAAGCTCAAGTCATCGACCTGCATAGAATAAATTTTCGTTGTTGATTTTAATTCCGAAATATTTATAATGGCGTCTGTTTTCTTGTTTCGATAATTGATGAAATAAAACTTATTTGCCATTAGTTATTAATTTTAATTATTTCCCTCATCAAGACTCCTTTAGATTTGTTCTTTGATTTATCAAGTTAATGTGTTTTCTCTGAGTAATAATATTAATAATAATAAAAAATAATTCGTTTTGTTGGGGGACTGGTAGCCAATGTATATATATGCATGTTAGGCTTATATGGAGGTCCCCTTCCCCCCCCACCCCCTGCCCTCAAGGATACAACCCCACAACAAGCTGACTAACTCCTGGGGGTACCTATTTACTCCTAGGGGAACAGGTGCATTAGGTTATAGGTAACGTGCCAGATTTTTTCTGGGCCGGGATTCGAACACAGGAATCCCGATTGTGAGTTGAGAACTAACCTGAGACGTCTGAAAATGAAGAAAGTGACGACGTTTCGATTATTTCTGGACCATTAACAGGGATTCGAGACTATCACCACTACCACATTAACCACCACCACAACTATTACCATCGCCACCACCACAACAACAACTACCATCATCAGCACCACATCTACACGTATTACCATCACCACTACCACAACTGCTACCACCACCACACCTTCCTCCATCATCACCACAAATACCACCACAACTTTCACCACCATTACCACCATAAGTACTACAGTCACTACCACCACAACTATCACCATCATCAAAAATACCAGCACTACCACCACCACCCTAACAACTACCACCACTCTCTCCGGCCTGGACAAAATCAGCACACTACCAGCGCTCCCATTAACAAGGAAAAGCAAATTCGTCAAGTCCACGCCTGAGAGAGTCTTGATATGGCGATCCAGTGTTAGATAGTTGATCAAAAACATCCTCCCTACCACAGATAATGTCCTGGGAGCCAGCATTCCTCTCTGGGGTAATGGTGATGGTAGTGGTGGTGGTGACTGTGGTGGTGGTGGGGGGTGAATGTGGTGGTGGTAAGTTTGGTGGGGGTGGTGGTGACACGCCCACACTAACACTGGCACTCCAAGAATGACACTCCAACACTGGCACTCCATCACTGGCACTCCAACACTGGCACTCCAACACTGGCACACTAAAACTTGAGGCCCTGACATTATATTACGACGTGTGAATTTATTGTGGTCTTAGAGGAACCATTATTCATAATTATCACGTAAGTTTGGAGATTTATAATTGAGATAGAGTAAGTTGAGAGACTCTCTCTGCTCTTCCTCTCCCTGCCTCTCTCCCTGCCTCCCTCTCTCTCTCTCTCTCTCTCTCTCTCTCTCTCTCTCTCTCTCTCTCTCTCTCTCTCTCTCTCTCTCTCTCTCTCTCTCTCTCTCTCTCTCTCTCTCTCTCTCTCTCTCTCTCTCTCTCTCTCTCTCTCTCTTTCTCTCTCTCTCTGTCTGCCTCTGTCTCTGTCTCTGTCTCTGTCTGTCTCTCTCTCTCTCTCTCTCTCTCTCTCTCTCTCTCTCTCTCTCTCTCTCTCTCTCTCTCTCTCTCTCTCTCTCTCTCTCTCTCTCTTTAATTTCAACAGCAACAATTCCTATTACTATACATATGACATGAACAATATTTTTTCCTTGATTAAAATAAATACAAAATTTTCTCTGAATTTTGTGATGAAACAAACATATTTTATCATGATAATAAATATTTGTAATATGTTAATTTACCTCAGTTTACGTTATTACATGTGTGTTTGTTTATTTAGAGACCCAATGGAAATATCCTTGTTTTGTGTTATTGAATAAATGTAAACTCTGTCAGCAGAACTATTCGCAAACTTTGCATCATTATATAATGAAATGTGAAACAATCTCGAAATTCACATACAGCACCATTAATGGTGTCCAAGAAATGTATAAGTACTTCATTCATAATGATGTACTGCTAGGAATCTTAGCCAAATATCCAAGGATTTGTTTACTGTAGGTAGTGCAAGCACGTGACTGTAAAGCTGCCTCCCAGTTGGGTGGGTGTGAAGCACATGACTGTAAAGCTGTCGCCCAGTTGGGTGGGTGTGGAGCACATGACAGTAAAGCTGCCTCCCAGTTGGGTGGGTGTGAAGCACATGACTGTAAAGCTGCCGCCCAGTTGGGTGGGTGTGGAGCAAGACTAGTAATTGTGTGACTCACCACAGACGTAAAGTGCCTTGTATAGAGATAGTTGTGAGCCTCTTGTTGAATCACTGGTGATATAAAAAGACTATTTTTCTGTAAATGTGCGTATGTGCATGTATATATATATATATATATATATATATATATATATATATATATATATATATATATATATATATATATATATATATATATATATATATATATATATATATATATATATATATATATATGTTCATATATATATATATATATACATATATATATATATATATATATATATATATATATATATATATATATATATATATATATATATATGTGTGTGTGTGTGTGTGTGTGTATGTGTAATTATGTATATGTGAATGTAATATTAACAATTGTGTCTGCAATTAACAATTATGTCTGCATAAAACCCTTTCCACCACCGCCCACGGGATAGGAATGGGGTGCGTAATAAATAAATTACATGAATTGTGTTATTGATATGCAGGCGATGAGTCACAATATCGTGGCTTTGAGTCACAATATCGTGGCTTATCGCACAAACGCCCTGCGCTGCACAAGTGATTTCCTCTGGGTTCGAGCCCTGGCGAAGGAGGTCTAACTGGGCACCAATCCCTTGACTGTTCCCCCGTGTATACCCGGCAGTAATTGGGGGACCTGGTTCCTAACCGATTGGCGGATGTGTTCCAAAGGAAACTAGTAGAATAAGGATTGATATTGTCTATGATAAGGGGAAGGGGGACGGGAACTATCAGGAGGCAGTGCCTAGCCATTACCACTATACAGCGCATGGAAGAGATCAGGATAATGTTTTGAAGTAGGACGGTGGGAAGGAAGCACTTCTGACGCTTGTTATCAGGAGTTAGAAGTCGTCTACTCCTGTACTCTCGTGTGTACTAAAGGAGAAGTTGAACTTATGGTCAATTGTCATGTATCCGAGTTGTTAAGGTATCTTAACAACCAACTTGTATACATCAGCCGTAGTGTATATACAACTAGAAGTGGAAGACGCCCCTCGGTGTATACGTCCCTTGTGGGGAGAGCCAAGGTGATTTGGTCAGTTAAAAAAGAATAGAGCGGTTTGGGTGCCAGTTAATGACCTCTTCAGTCATTCTGGGAGTTCTTACTTACGTGTATAGTGGTGACGCCTTTGGTAGGGAGACTGTTGCATCACAGACCCCCATTTCGGATTCCATAGTCTACAAGTGTATCTTAAAATATATCTGGTTGTCTTTCGAAGTCATACGCTTGAGAAAGCCTCACCCAACTTTCCAAGATGACGCATAGTGGGTGTGTGATTGTCAAAGGTCATTCGGAATTGGTTCTGGTGCCAGCATTTAAGAAATATAGCCTCTCTACATATATCTTGCGATTTTCATACAGCCTGAAATCGGCTATGTACTTTCCATACAGTTTTGAGCACCTTTGCATGCTACTAAGCATATGGTCCTCTATGAGATGGTGGAGGAGAGGAAAGAGGGGGAGAGGGAAAGAGAACAGGGAATAGAAGAAGAAGAGGGATGGGAGAGTAGATGAATATTGGGAGCAAGAGGGGAGATGAGAGGGGGGAGAGGGGTGAGAGCCGAGCCTAGCCTGGTACCCCCACCATTTGTAAAGAACACAATAGATTGTCAACAACACAAATATATGTGTTATTGACCGCAATGGTTAAAAATAAAGGTAAAGTCTGAGAGAGTCAAGAAACCTTCGTACTCTGAGATCAAGCTCAAACCTCCCGGCTTCTCACATATTTTGTTACATATGTAACTATAAATCAACCAATCCGTGAAAAATGCAACATATTAATGAAAACGGAAGCAGCGTAATATGGACGTTTTGTGTCCAGCGGTCCTGAAAGGTTAAGTGGGATGTTTGAGTTCGTCTCTGATTATGCTAAACAGTTGCATTTTTTTACGGAGTAGCCAAGTGAGAAACCCGACTGTCATTGCAAGACAAATTTTTTGAAACGGTGAAGAATTTGTTGTAATGTTTCACGATTCAATGCATTATTTATATGGTTATTTCTTTAACATACAAGTTGACTATAAGTTCCAATCCCAACCACTTGGGCTGGACGGTAGAACGACGGTCTCGCGTCATGCAGGTCGGCGTTCAATCCCCGACCGTCCAGGTGGTTGGGCACCATTGCTCCCCCCCCCCCGTTCCATCACTGCTCCTGACCCCCCCCCCCCTTTCAAGTACTATATAGTCGTAATGGTTTGGCGTTTTCCCCTGACAATTCCCTTTTCTTCCAACTCCATATTCCCATGCATAATGGTCTCTGGTGTGCACTAATAGATGGCTGCACACTAGTGCATACCTAGCTGTGCCTTTTGTGCGCGCACCTGTTGGCCATGAACCTAACCAAGGATCTTGTGGCAAACAAAGTTGTCTTGTTTGCCACTAGGCTAAAAAGGCCGAATTTCTTACTGACCAGCCAGTAAGTATACTTCTAAACATAGCTCACGACTAAAGAAAACTCTCAGTGTATATATATCGAGAAAAGAGGTAAACTGTCCATGTATGTACAACGAGAAGCATGATACAACTCTCAGTGCATGTACACCGAGAACTGGGGGGGGGGGATATATACCTTTTAGTTAATATGTTATTATATTACCATGATTATTTTTGTGCTAGTCAAGTAACGAGAGACCTCACTAGTATGTCATTACCATTTTTCCTGGTAATCTCATTCGTCATTTTTCCCCTCTCTGACATATTTTAACACTGCATTGATTGTTATAATTTACAACACAAGGAATTTGTAATATTTCACTTTATTAAAAAAAAATTAGAGACGTTCCGGGCGTCTCTGCCCGAAACGCTTTGCGCAATAGTGGCTTAAGGCATTGTATGTACTAGCTCTATCTATAAATCCATCAATGTTTTGTATCTCACCTTGTATGTATGTACTTTACCTGAATAGATATTTGATTTTGATTTTGATTTGACATGTTTCATCAAAGAAAACGTTTGGTTGATGTATTTCCCCTTTTCTCTTCCTCTCTCCAGAACGATGACAGACGGCAACATATCTGCTATCCTAGATTCTCTACAAACTGGGTATGACAAGCGAATAAGGCCCAAATATGGAGGTGAGGCGCCATGGTGTTTCTCCTTTGGTGTTCTTCCAAGTATTTAAATTACGGATTTTTTTATTCCCCTCCCCCCCCCTCCCAAGATGCAGCTTTGAATTCAGGTAGAGAGGCAGGCGGGGGTCGTCAGGTAAATCAAACTAGGCCATTCTCGTTAGGTGACAGGGAGAGGAAAAACACAGACATACACTCTTAAAGAAATATTTATTAAAAAAAAACTACTGATATTTTCCCAGACCCCCGCTTGTATTCATCCTTGTATAACACATGCATACACACACACACACACACACACACACACACACATATATATATATACACACACATACACAAATACACACACACACACACTCACTCCTTCACTCACATATACAGACACACACACACACACACTCACTCCTTCACTCACATATACAGACACACACACACACACACACACACACACACACACACACACACACACACACACACACACACACACACACACACACACACACACACACACACACATACAAACACTCACTCATACAGGTACAAGCACATATACAGACACACAGCACATTCCTTCTTTCCACCTCTCACACAAGACATCCTTCCTTCATTCTGATAATTTCCCACACACTCTGTCATACATTTCTTCATATACTGTCTGTCAACACCTTTATATATATATATATATATATATATATATATATATATATATATATATATATATATATATATATATATATATATTCACACATTAGGAACTTAAAGTAATACCTCAATACTGATATTAGTTGACTAATCATTTACTTTGAATTGCTAGTAACGTCAAATTTCCCCAACCCCCCCAAAAAAGATAAAGAGAGACAATAGAGATATCTACTTGATTGAGGAGTAGCTAGGTCAGGTATGCCATGTTTGAACCTCTATCTGTTTTGTGTGGTGGCAGATGTTCCCTGCCTCCCCCCTTCCCCCCGGCCAACAGCCCCGTAACCCCCCTCCCCCCTACCCCTCTCACTCCTAAACTCAACACTGTTATGCTGACGATAACAATATCTGTTATAGTGCTATAATTGGCGAGAGTGCTTAAGCCAAATGAATATGCTACAAGAAAACATCGCTCAAAAAATGCTATTGATTATGTATGAAAACAATGACAATTAGATTAATATGATCGTGGCATAATTATAGCAGCTCTACTAATCACGAACCGTACGGGTTCTGATCAGGATAACCATTTTAATATGATGTTATTATTAGCGATGGACGGACGCTAAAAATTATTAATATTAACAGCACTCGTAATTTGAATAATTAATTTGACATAATTATCATAATTTTAATAATAATGAAAATCATGTTTAAACAAGTACTTAATATACTGACAACTAATTAAACCTCAAGATAAAATAAATTTAGTTACTAAACAGAGGTTCAAGATTCCATTTATCTCATCCTATTAAACATATAATATATTTTAATTTCTTACTGGACTACATTATATATAAAAATAGAAGACAACAACAAACATCAAGACTCAACTTTGATATAAAAATTATTTAAAAGGTTCCAGTTGTCATCAATTAAACTATCACTGCAAGTGAGAAAGATCATTATATAGTATTACCATTGTGAATGAGAAATGTGGTGAAATAATATTATCACTGTGAATGAGAATTATCATAGTAACCGATATATATATTATAATAAAAAAATAATTTTATATAAATGAGAAATATTATTATAGTTTATTGTCACTGTGATTCAGAAGTTGCATAAGCAAAATAGTCACTAATAATGTGAAATATATATTATCACGGTTTAATCAGATATAAGATATAAATGGTATCACTAGTCATGAGAAATAATGCACCCAGTGTAGACAAGAAGTCATAACAACAGGGTACGAAACTTGAGACCCAACTCACACATCTGAAAATGCTGGACAATACGATATTTCGGTCCGTCTTGGACCATTATCAAGTCGTGTGATAAAAAAATAAAAAATAAAAGTTGTGGAGAAAGTCCATTTTTAAATTAAATTAAGAGAGTGAGGTGAAATACAAGAGGGTTCATGAAAAAGGATGTAGTATAGAAATAGGTTTGAAGTATTGAAATAGGGATGAAGTATGGGAATAAAGTTGAAATATGTGAATAAGATTGAATCATGGGAAGTAATGGTAGAAGTAAAGGAAAAGGGCGGAAATTTAGGAATAATGTTAACTGAAGAAGGCATATTGGCGAGAAGAACGAGGTGAAATAGTGACAAAAAGAGATAATAGCATAAAAGAAAAGAAAGAGATCCTATAGGGGCTGCAACTAAGTCAGATCACGTTTGTTAAGATGATTAAAGCAGTTTAGCATATTCTGAGAAAAGCTGGAGTCAACAGCGCCAGGATTAAGATATAGGCTGTGTATCAAAGTTGTGTGTTGTTTATCAAAGCCGATTTGACACGACGGCGTCTAGGCATGAAAGATTATATGTTAGAAGATCAATCTATAAGATGATTAAAGTCCCTAACATTCAGAAATCATTGGTTGTGTCCCCTGTCTTAAAACCTTTTTTTTTTCTTTTAGTCAGTCATTTAGCGTACCTTTAGTTTCACAAAAGTATTGTAGAGAGCAAGAAGAACAGGAAATAGAGTAGACACCAGCAGCATTTTAAGCAGGAGGAGGAGTAGTGTGAACCAGATTACTATGAAGTGTGTTAGCTTTTCAAAAGGCGAGCTTTATGTCAAGAGGACGAAGAGTATTGGGGAGATTTGTTGAGTACAGATAAGACGGGAAGGCACATCACAGTGCTACTAGTGTTAGAAGCAAGTTCGGGATGAAAAAAAATCGTTTAGCTTTAGAGTAGGCAGAGTTTATCAAATGTAAGGAATTACCAAGGCGATGGAATTTCTTCTCTTGTAAAGAAGAGAAATTGTAGAATCATGAAACTGAGTCACCAAAGCGAAGAGCCAGGAGGAGGTAGGATACGAGAACACTTCTCTTAACAGAACATAGATGGCTGGAAAAGACAACATCAAAAAATGAACATTACCCTGTTCATAGGCTTGCGGTAGACAGAGAAAGGGATGCCAAACACAGAGTTGTGAACATATACATCTAGGACAGGAAGGAGGAAATTTGATTCCCATTCAGCTTTGAGAATTGATAGAAGGAGCCACAGTGTTCAGAGAGGAAAGGAAAAGCTGGAAAAGACATGAGGCCAAAGAACAAAAATATCCTTAATATATCAATATCTAAAACTCCATATAGAGAGAGACGGGGGGGGGGGAGCAGGAACAGGAGAAAGAAAGGAGGACCTACAACGAACACGACAGTCTGAGAGAAATATTGACCATTGAAAGAGAAGGAGATAAGAGTCAACAAAGATTCTGAAGAGATCGTTGAAAGCCGGAGATGAAGACGACTCTAGTAGCCTTCTGCTTAACAACACACACAACCTCATCAACGGAACGCTAGTAAAAAAAAAATATAGGAACATAAAAACTAAGCAACTTTTCATGGACTGAAACGTCATTTCCTTTATTTTCAAAGTTGTGGGTTGTAATTATTATCACTGGTCAATGAGAAATGTTAAAACAGTTTGATCACTACGAATGAGAAATAATATAACATATTATTATAACTGCGAATAAGAAATATGATAAAAAAATTATCACTCAATGAGAAATAATAAAACAGGTTATTATTAATGTGAATCAGAAATATGATAAAAACTGTATCACTTTGAATGAGAAAAAACATAACATGTCATGATAACTGCCAATGACAAAACTTATCATCACTTATAAAATTCCACGTTGTAGATACTGAAAATATTTTTTGCGGCATCTTTTCTCTTTGCTCAAAAATCAATCCCATGGGGTATATAACTATGTTTTGGTGTAATAGAAACAATGACGACAGTAATTATAATAAAATAAATGTAATTGTAGTAATTATTATGATAATTGTAATTATGAGTATTGCATCATTACTAGCTAAATTTATAACATATATTATTGGTGAATTAATAACAGCAAATATAATAATAATAATAATAAAAATAATAATAATAATAAAAGTAATAATAATAATAATAATAATAATAATAATAATAATAATAATAATAATAATAATAATAATAATAACTATAAGTTCACAGTTACTTAACACAACAGCAACCTGTAGCATAACAAGCATATAACATATTTCAAATTAAAAGAAAATTTTTATATATGTAAATAAATTACAACAATTTACATCATTACAATATTTGCATTAATTGTAATAATATAAAAAGGTTACATTAATATTAATTAGCCAAAATAAAGCACACTAAATCTCTTTTATTATCTGTATACACATCAGTCATGACAAATAAATGATCCATTATCTTTCTCATCCGTTATTATAATTATCATTTATCAGTAATATTTCACAAAGAAATTATGGAATTTATCCGTTTGAGTTTTGTAATTGGAATAATTGGAAATTGATTAACTGGAATTGGAATAGCTGGAATTTAAGTTTAAATTAATTGTATTTGAAATAAATGTAATTGGAATTTTAATTGTATTAAGTTTATGTAACTGGAATTTTAATTGCGTTAAGTTTATGTAACTGGAATTTATAATTGGAATAACTGTAAAATAAAATGTTTGTGAATAGATTTTCTAAAATAACTGAAATTGGAATTCTGAAAGGAATTTGGAATTCTGTAATTGGCTGTAATAGTCAATACAGTGTTGAGAGACGGGGAGAGGTGTGTGTGTGGGGGGGTGTTACGGTGTGGTGTGGTGTCGTAGATGTAGTTGGTCTTCACCCACTGTACTTTTAAGTTCCATCATCAATTTTTTCTTTTTTTTTGTATGTGTTGAACGCCGCCTTCGGCATCTGTCTCTTCCTGTGTCACCATCCTGTCACGGTCACCGTCACTATCACCGTCATCGTCACTATCAGTATCACCACACCTGCCCCTGGATTATCGCCGTCACCACCATCGTCATCACTATAACCAATATTATCGCCAATATCACTGTAATTATTATTATCACCATCATCATTATAACCAATTTTATCAAAATCATCATTATAACCAATTTTATCACCATCACTATAACCAGATTTATCACCATCATCACTATAACCAAATTTATCACCATCACTATAACCCATTTCATCTTCAATATCACTATACTAAAATCAAAATCACAACTATTACTATAGCCTATGTCGTCATCTCTATTAAAAATAATGTCACCATTATCATCATAACTAATATTATCACCATCATCATTGTAACCAATTGTATTTCCCTCATCACTATAACCGATATTATAACCATCACTATAATAACTATAACCAAAATTAATCACCATCATCACTGTAATATTATCACCATCATCACTGTAATATTATCACCATCACCGTGATCAATTAAATATTATCATCATCACTATGACGAGTTTATTATTATCACCATCATTATCATCTCTATAGCCAATATCATCAAAATCATCACCATCATCATCACAATAACCAATATCATCACAATCATCACTAACATCGCTATAACCAATATTATCACCATCATCACAGTAATACGTTCATCATCACCAATGTCACTATAATACTGTTACCTTCATAAAATCATCATCATCACTGTAACAATAACATCATTATAAACAATATCAGCAATATAACTAATGTCATCACCATTATCTTTATTTTTATCACAATAAACAATCTCTCCCACTAACCTCACCACAAACACCACCATAACCAACACTAACACCACCATAACCAACACTAACACTAACATAACCAACACTAACACCACCATAACCAACACTACCACCACCATAACCAACACTAACACCACCATAACCAACACTAACACCACCATAACCAACACTAACACCACCATAACCAACACTAACACCACCATAACCAACATTAACACCACCATAACCAACACTACCACCACCATAACCAACACTACCACCACCATAACCAACACTAACACCACCATAACCAACACTAACACCACCATAACCAACACTAACACCACCATAACCAACACTAACACCACCATAACCAACACTAACACCACCATAACCAACACTAACACCACCATAACCAACACTAACACCACCATAACCAACACTACCACCACCATAACCAACACTAACACCACCATAACCAACACTACCACCACCATAACCAACACTAACACCACCATAACCAACACTAACACTAACATAACCAACACTAACACCACCATAACCAACACTACCACCTCCATAACCAACACTACCACCACCATAACCAACACTACCACCACCACCATAACCAACACTAACATTTTCACTAATCACAAATCCTGTTATCTTTAATTTGTCTGTTAAGAGCCAACAACATTATCCATGCCACCTTAAACGTCTGTTTGTGTAAGATCTCGTATTTACTTTTTCACCTTCAATATCACTATTATCATGTTATTAACGTCCTGTTATCATTATTACCGATGCACTAAGTAATCACATGAACGAGATGGCTCAACGAGAAATAATAAATTCATTTTCTAATTGATACATGACGGTAATGTGATTTTTCTGTGCAATGGAAGGGAGTGTTGGTAAGAAGGACTCCTATTCCACACCAGAGTGGAATGGGAGACTGTGAAAACTTGTTCTGGTATCAGCTCGATGCCGCAAGACTCCTCGTTCATTCAGTTAAGTCCCAAGGTTACATATTGCTTAGAGCACATCGTGGTTCAGTGGTTTAAGGCGTATGCTTAGGAGTACCCGTGGTGTAGGTTTGAGTCCCTCACGTGGATGTAATATATCTTCTCATAATCATCAGTATCATCTATGATGATCATGTTCGCTGTGCTCATCCTCACTGTATATAACTGACTTGTTCCGGGATTGCAGCATGAATAATTATGAATAGCTAGAAGCAAAGAATTTTTATTATTTTTATTATTTTTATTAGTATTATTGCATCCAATGAGCAATCTCGAATCCTCCTCGGGGTTCCTATTGATTTTCTTGTTATTAGTTTTATTATTATTATCATTATTAATCATTATTATTATTATCATTATTATCATTATTATTTTTATTACTATTATTATTGTGATTATCCCTACCTCCTCTATCTCAGATACCCTTACATCATCTCATTCATTGAATTATACCATGATGTATTGATATATTCACCGCTCCCTCCTCTCTCATCCTCGGCATACAAACACTTAGTCATTACCAGGCGATCTATTGAAAATCTACCAGTGCTTCACTGCGACAGACATATATATATATATATATATATATATATATATATATATATATATATATATATATATATATATATATATATATATATAATGAATGTGTATTTATTTACTATATATGTCTGCTGAATCGTCCTATTAGCTCTTGGACCCCGCCTTTCTAACCAATCAATTTTGAGAAGCTCTGCCCATTTTGTTTCTGCCACGGCTGGGAGTTGAGCCCGGGTCATTAAGACTACGACTCCCGAGCGCTGTCCAGTCAGCAGCGAGGACCCCATAACACTGTAACCTATGACCTGTGTGCGTGTGTGTGTGTGTGTGTGTGTGTGTGTGTGTGTGTGTGTGTGTGTGTGTGTGTGTGTGTGTGTGTGTGTGTGTGTGTGTGCGCGTGTGTGTACTCACCTATTTGTGCTTGCGGGGGCTCAGCTTTGACTCTTTGGTCCCGCCTCTCAACTGTCAATCAACTGGTGTACAGATTCCTGAGCCTACTGGGCTCTATCATATCTACATTTAAAACTGTGTATGGAGTCAGCCTCCACCACATCACTGCCTAATGCATTCCATCCGTTAACTACTCTGACACTGAAAAAGTTCCTTCTAACGTCCGTGTGGCTCATGTGGGTACTCAGTTTCCACCTGTGTCCCATTGTTCGCGTCCCACCAGTGTTGAATAGTTTATCCTTGTTTACCCGGTCGATTCCTCTGAGGATTTTGTAGGTTGTGATCATGTCTCCCCTTACTCTTCTGTCTTCCAGTGTCGTAAGGCGCATTTCCCGCAGCCTTTCCTCGTAACTCATGTGTGTGTGTGTCTGTGTGACACGTGTGTCTTTAACAGTTCTTTGAAAGGCGGTAATATGGAAGCTGTTCTTTAACGATGAGCTAAATAATAGAACGAGGGCTTGATCATTTAAAATTTAATGAGG
The DNA here is from genome assembly GCF_040958095.1 of Procambarus clarkii. Lineage (NCBI taxonomy): Eukaryota > Metazoa > Arthropoda > Malacostraca > Decapoda > Cambaridae > Procambarus > Procambarus clarkii. The sequence goes on along the minus strand of NC_091172.1, from coordinate 19,303,673 downwards.
AAATATATTATATATGAAAATTAAATTTAAATCATATTTAATTTAAATTAAGAAAAGATGATTTATAAAAAAAGTCTCAAAAAACAATTAGAAAAATCATACCTAAAAAATATATGTAATAAAAAAATTATTAGGATGAATGAACAATTTTCACTGTGCTCTAGAACTTTATTATGTCGTTTGATGTTCCTATCATTAACGCTCTTGAACACGGTCGAGGGTGAGGGAGTAAGAGGGGGGAGAGAGGAGGGGAGCTGGTGGGGGAAGAGGGGAAAGGGAGGAGAAAGGGGCAAGTTGATGGCTGGGCAGGAATGGTGAGTGGAAGCGAGAGAGAGACAGAGAAAAAAGTGTGAAAGTTAGCTGTCCTTTATGTGTCTGTATTCATTTCCCTGTTTTGTGAACACATGGGGGGAGAAGGGGAAAAAGAGAGAGAGGGATGGAACGAGAGGGGGAAGTGGGGGCGGGGAGAGAGGTTGGGGGAAAGGGTGATGGAAAGAGTGGCAAAGTGGGTCGGAGGGATTCGGTTGGTGAGGGGGCTAGAGAAAGAGAGGGACTATGTTTCAGGAAAAGAAGATAGATAGAGAGAGAGAGAGAGAGAGAGAGAGAGAGAGAGAGAGAGAGAGAGAGAGAGAGAGAGAGAGAGAGAGAGAGAGAGAGAGAGAGAGGAGAGAGAGAGGGTGGGGGAGGGATAAGGTGGGAAAATAAATAGGAAAGGAGGGACAGAGATTTGTTTTATTACAGAATAAAAGATTTGTGTTGTTTACCTATGATTTGTTGTGAATGACCTCCATTACCAGCTCAACAACCAACCCGCACACATATATTTACAACCACGATCTTCTTAAAGAGCCTCACACACACTCCGCCTTCCTTCCCTCCATCTCTCCTTACATGTCTCCTTCCTCTCCTCTATCTCTCCCTCCCTCCTTCCCTCCCTGTCTCCTTCTCTCCCTCCAAATTGGTGATCTACTTCATGTCTTCTTGTGTGCGCTTTCTTTGCTGTTTATTTCCCTTTTATCCCTATTAAACTCTTTCTTTTCCTACCATAAACCAATAATATTTTCCTTTCCTGCCTTTAATCGCCCTGATTTTCCCGTTTCCTGCTTTTATACCTCTCAGTTCCTCTCCCTGTTTTATTCTTCATTCCGCTTTTCTTACCTTGTTAATATCTTGATTTTTCTCCCTTTACTATTGCCTTAAACATTGCCTCGTTATCATTTTCTCTTTTTACCTTTCCTTATTGCTGTCACATTCTGCCCTGCCTTTCTAAGACCTATAGTTTCTTTCCCGTCATCTCTAACGGCTATATTTACATCCTCTACCTCCTCTTTCTCTTCCACCTCCTACCGTCCACCTTTTCCTAACAGGTGACAGCCAATTCAAGTTTCACCCAAGAACTTCCCTTTAGACATCCTTCAGAAGGAGAAGCCTGGAGACAACCCTCTCCCTTCTTAGTCCCTCCCTCATTCCCTTCTTTTCTTAATTTCTCCCTCCTTCCCTCCTTCGTTACATATTCCTTTACCCCTCTCATTTTACCCTCTCCTTCCTCCAACACATCTTCTTTCCGTCAGCTTATTAATCTATCCATCGTCAATTTATCTGTTAACTTTTCCGTCTAATTCCTCCTCCACCACTAAACTTTCAAGACGAATATACAGTATTTAAGATCATGAGTAAGAATCACTTGTGCAAGCTTGTTGGTCCGTGATGGGTGGTGTTCATCCAGATTCACCCCTCTCACCCGAAGTATATGTCGAGCCTATATTAATAACAAGCTATATACCATTTACGTCTATGTTGTTGGCCGATAACAACTACCTTATTGACCAGCAATAACTACCTTGTTGCCAAACCATTACTTCCTCATACCCATCCTGAACCTGAACTTCTCCAGCTTATAGCCAGTGTTACGGGTTCTGACCTCGTCTGATGGGTTCAGGACCATGTTATCTTCCCTTACTGATGCAAAATCAAATCAAATCGAATCGAAAGCTTTATCAATCAGTGATGTACATATAAAATTGGGTAAGACCTCGGTCATATCTCCCCTCATCCACCGAGAGGAGCCAAGTCACCTTAACCTCTTCTCCTCCGGCCAGCCCCGAACACCAGAGACGAGCCCGGTCGCTCTACGGTGGAATTTCTCGAGGAAATCGATGTCTGCTCTGTGATTCGTCGACTAAAACTGGACGGAGCGTTCTAAACGGGGCCCTCGCCATTGTTAAATATAATTGGAAGAGGATGTTTGTGCACTAATTTGCTGACGTTATTGGCTATAAACCGAAACATCCTATTAACCTCTATTACGCGCGTGGATACACCAGTTTCTATCGGTCTCGGGGTCTCTGCCAGTTATAGCCACTAAGGTCTTTTACTATTTTACAACCATGATTTGTTGTTTTTTCCGCGTGAAGTAGACTTTTAGGGATCTTTTTTTCTGAACTAATTCATCAGTGAGAGTGAAGATGCTGGAGTCTCCGGTCCCTGAGCTCAGCCCAACTCAGGTCCGGTACACTCAAGGGTTTTGCGATCATTCATCTTGTTTCTGACGCCTGTATAGTGTGTATAATAGATCCCAAGATAATGTTTACGGGTGTGTCTATTCCGTCGGTTACTTTATGGTTATCCTGCCATCCATACTGGATGGATTTACCCAGCTTCACCCTACTATCCTCCATCTATCCTGCCAGACCCTCCCCCTCAAGGGGCTGAGTTTTGCCCTGTCTCGATGCTGTCTGTTTTTGTACCTATGTCTGCTACTCCTTCCGACATTCCGTGAATTGATGAGTGCTCTTCCTTCCAATGTCACCTGCACTGATGTCTGCTCCTCCTTACTAAGTACCCTACAGTGATGTCTACTCTTCCTCCCGATGTCCCTTATGTCTGCTCTTCCTTCAGACGCATCGTGCGCTGATGTCTGCTTTTTCTTGCGACCTCTCGTGAATTGATGTCCGCGCTGACTCCAAACATCTCGTGCATTGATGTCCGCTCTTCCTTCAGACGTACCCTACACTGATGTCTGCTGTTCCATCCTACACCGATGTCTGCTCTTCCTTCTGTAGGCCTCGCGCACTCAGTACGTCAGTCAACGTACATCGTCCCTCAGCTCGACGCACTCGGGCTGGAGTACTGTGTGAGGCAAAGTTCGAATAACTGCGTAGCTTATCACTAAATCTGAGTGTGTGTTTATCCTTCTGTATACGAAGTGAGTCCTGAGAGAAATGCGTCTTCCCAAGACTCTCCTTTAAGATGTTCTTGAGAATGGGGGCCGCCAGAGGGATGTTCTTGAGAATGGTGCCGGTGGAGAGAACAGTGTACTGTTTCAGTTGATTGCATTGTGTTAGTCGTCTCTAGTTGTTAAGCAAGTTGGACCAGAATTTCTGATCAAAGGTTTCTACGTCCTGCTTTACGCCATCCAGCTTTCTCTTCCTCCTTGATCATGTATTATCCTTTATCATGTCCGCTTGTGTATTTGCTCTTTCTATCACATGCGTCCTTTCTCATGCCCTTCCTCCTAGCCTCAGATTCCGGAACACCCTTTTCGTTTCTTCTCCTGTCCTCTCTTTTTTCTATTTCTCATTCCTACTTACCTCTCCTATTTCTCTAGCTCTCCTTCATCTCCCTTTCTTCGTAAATTTCATTCTTTTCAATCATCTGGGTTCCACATCCCCCATAACACTCTCTCTCTCTCTCTCTCTCTCTCTCTCTCTCTCTCTCTCTCTCTCTCTCTCTCTCTCTCTCTCTCTCTCTCTCTCTCTCTCTCTCTCTCTCTCTCTCTCTCTCTCTCTCTCTCTCTCTCTCTCTTCTCTCTCACACACACACACAACCCGCTCTATCCTTTATTCCCCATAAACGTTCCCCCTTTCTTTCACATATCCAACCTCCACTCTTGCCTCTCATCTTCCACTCCCTCACTCTTCCTCACCCCTCCACTTCTCCCGGAGAGGGCAGAGTAGGATGCTGAGCCACAAGAGGTGGTGAGAGGGGGGGACGATACTGGGTAAGAGGGCAGAGTAGGGTCCTCAGACCTGCGTCACTCTCCTGATAACAAAGCTGGCAAAAGTCAAGAAGAAGCAGGAGGAGTTGTGAGAGGCTTGTGAAGGGGCAAGGAAGATAGAGAGCGAGAGAGAGAGAGAGAGAGAGAGAGAGAGAGAGAGAGAGAGAGAGAGAGAGAGAGAGAGAGAGAGAGAGAGAGAGAGAGAGAGAGAGAGAGAGAGAGAGTCTCTAAAAAGCTGTCTTTGGCGCATTTCTTGGAAGGGATAAGTTCTGAAGCCATGTTGATGGCTTCAGAACTTATCTGCGCGATGAAATCTTAAACTTAAAGCTTCCTAGAAATACTGTCGCCGAAATGATCAGTGAATTTCTGTGGAATTTTAATGAAACTCAAAGTGAATCTAAAGCTTTTGACTGAATTATATATCGCTAATTATGACAGAACAGCTGAAGCTGATTTGTATATGTGGTATTGATGACGGTATGTAGATAACAGAAAATTTCGTGTACTTTATATAAATGAGAAAACATCAGGCGAAGATATCTTTGAAATTTCTTATTAATCCTGGATAAATTAATCGTTGATGGGAAAGATTGATCTCCATGTTGTAGGTACCTTTGCCCAGGTAAAACGGAGTACTAGGTTAATTTCCCCCTCCCCTCCCCTTCTTTTCTTTCCCTACCTTTCCTTTTATTTCCCACTTGTCTACCTTTTACATCTTATCCTTACTTTTCTTTACCCACGCAAGCTTTATCTCTCCCTCCCGCCCAACCACTTGGGCTCGACGGTAGAGCGACGGTTTTGCTTCATGCAGATCAGCGTTCAATCCCCGACCGTCCAAGTAGTTGGGCACCATTCCGTTTCCCCCCCACACCATCCCAAATCCTTAAATCCTGATCCCTTTCCAGTCCTACATAGTCGTAATGGCATGGCGCTTTCCCTTGACAGTTCTCCCTCTCCCTCTCCCTCTCCCTCTCCCTCTCCCTCTCCCTCTCCCTCCCAACGCAACACTCTCGGGTTACCATCCCACAATGAGGACGGAGAGTGAGGTGAAGGAACGGGGTTAGGGTGGAGGAGAAGCCCTTCCGGGAAAACAAGGAAGACGTTGAGCCTCACCGCCGGGGTGATCACCTCTCCTGCCCTGGAGGGACTCGAACTGATGCCCTCACATTGGATCGTGATTGAGAAGAGGGAGGGGGTGGAGGGAGGTGCGGATGTGAGAGTGTAGGAGGTGAGGGAAGCAATAAAGAAGGTGAGGTGAGAGTGAGACCCGCGGGAGGGAGTTGATAGGTTTAAATGCTTAGCAGTATCTTATCATTTCAGTTATCTCTAATTTACCTTTGATATTTCCGTCATTGCCAAGAAAAGCTAAAAGGAAAAGGGCTGACGGTAAGGATGACATATGGATGAAAAGGCTTCCCCTACTTCTTATGGGGAAGAGGATAACTCTTCTTGTCCATTGACCACTATTCCTTTCGTACGTGTTACCTGTTCGTGATCCAGTCTTTGATAACGTCCGTCCTAAGATAGCTGCAAATTTCAGTGCCAACAGAGACTGACGATGGTGGTAATCACCTCGAACTAACGACCTCGCGTGAGTGAACCGTTCTTGCGTTCATGGCACTGCTCGTCATCACAAACAAAGGAAATTGTTAAATCGACGTAAATAACAATGTTTATATAAACGATGAACAATATTATCAAATATCGACAAAGTTTTTATGGTGTTGGTCGTACTAAAAGCCGTAACCCCCTTATTGGGTGATAAATTTGTATGAAATGTTTCCCTTCACAGCCGCTAAGAAACAGTGACGACAAAGTTCTCAAGACCCTTCAACGTTTCGTTACAAATTCTCCCGTTCAGGTTCATATTGTCTCAAGGTGCAAATTCTCTCTCAGGCTCAGCTTGGAGTCGATCCAATGATGTAGGTTTTTCCAGCCGCTGTGGCCAGGCACAGAACTCTGGAGTTGTAGTCCTTAGGGCCCGAGTTCGAAACAAATTGTTACGTTTCTGGCCGAAACAGAGAGAGAGAGAGAGAGAGAGAGAGAGAGAGAGAGAGAGAGAGAGAGAGA
>NC_091172.1:19251143-19297106 GCF_040958095.1 Procambarus clarkii | reverse complement strand
TTATTATTATTTTTTGTTACCTCAGTGAGGAAGCAAGGCATAGACAACATCCATTATATATTTCTGGGTTTAAAAGAACCTGTCTTTGTTCATGTAGGAGGGGAGGAGGGGGGAGTTATTGGGGGAAGGGTGGACAGGTAGTCAGAGTCTCCTAGCGGGGCTTGATCTGTTCACCGCCTGCATGTCATTCTCGCTTTCAGTAACAGCTTCTTTTTTTTATACCTTTTTTTTAAACTTCTGTTACCACAGTTATTCCTCGGACTGAGAAAAGAAAGTGAATATTATTGCTTGATTTGGCTCCATATTTATTTCTTTAATTTGTTTATTAAATGAAAATTCTACTTGCACGCGAAACTACATAGGCCTATTTGTGTCACTGCTGGCCAGTCACGTCAATCATGCTTGACAAAGTCTTTCGCTGACTCAGTCGTCTAAGACTTCATAAGTATTTTTTTAGTCACAGGCAATCTTTTTTAAGCAAAAAAAAAAAACACAATTATCTCTAAGCTGGCTAACCGACATTGTGGGTCTATGTAGGCAGATTTGGTGATTTTCTAGCAACAAATTTTACAGCACCGCAAGTTTCTCTTGCAAAACTGAAAACTGAAAAAAAAAATTGAGCAACAACTAGCGCACCTGTTGACCTCTGTTAAGTAATAGGGTTCACATGGCTAGTTTGGTCACTCTTGTTTTTATTTTCTAGCAAACTCACTCTATATATATAAATCACGAGGACTTCATTAGCTTATATCAGTAGATTCACACATTTTGCGACTCTCATGAAGAAATAAAGCATAGACATTCTTCAGGCTGATTTTAATTCAATGCATAAATGAGTCTTTTCTCATAATCACACTTGCTCATCTCCTGTAATTTACATATATATTATTTTTTTTAATCTCTCACTCCCTGCGTCTAAATAAACAGACATTAAAGTTTGTCTTTAATAATCAAAATTTCTATAAACCCAAAAATATGAGAAAAAAAAGAAAACGGAACTCTTCCCGAAACTCCCTCAGTAGCATTCTCGTCTCTGCTGAAAATGTCTATGTGCGGTAGACACCGGACGCTAACCCTTACTATCCTGTCCTTCTTTCTCTACTGCTTGGCCCAACTCTGAAAGTACTCCGGGTGGCCACTATACTACTTAACTCCACTGCTACTGCTGCTGCTGAGAATACTGCTGATGCTGCTGATGCTACTACCACTGTTATTTACTGCTGCTGACCTAGGGTTGCTGTCCCCCCCCTTCTCCCCCCCTAGCACAGCCCTCTGTACTGAACTCTTTATTTTTTTTTTTCATTTTTTTTATTTTTTACCCCACGCTGTTGACATGATAACTTCTCGCGCTCACACCAACCAGTCTCACGTGGTATTGGCACACCTGTGGGCAACAAAGGTTTAAGGAGCTACCTATTGCCCAACAACCTTCCTGGTTCTAAATATTTTTTTGGTTCTTAGAGATTTAGCGAGTCCCTTTTTCCATATTTTTTTTTGTTTTTTTTAGCCAACACCTAAACGGGACGTAGGGCGGCATTCCCTTTCAATGTGATTTTTTATTTTTTATTTATATATTATATTATTTTTCTCTATTTAATTAACTGCACTTGGGTGTGATTAAATAATCTTTATACTTGTTGCATAGTTAATTAATTTTTTCTGTGCTTAAATAATGTCTTTTAAAAACAAAATGAAAAATTGGCCTTGCTCATTAATTCAATTTGTTACTGTTCTCGTGTTCAAAAACCCTACAACTACTACTACTAGCCTAGCCATCTAAGAACTAGCCTAGCCATCTAAGTGGACGCTGCGATGCATGTTTTGTTCGTCTTGATAGTTTTTTTTTCAATTTTCTTCTTGCACGGAATGACAGACACTACATGCCAGCGAACGAATCATGTCCCATATATATATATATCAATATATATATATATATATAAATATATATAATTTTGTTTATTATTATTATTATTCTGCCCGTTTTTCCAGTCGAGTGAATGACCGTGGTCGCCAAGGCAAGCCTCGGGCTGAACCTGTGTACCATACCGGCCGTTGGGGGGCACCCACAGCCGGTACTAACCGGGTCCAACCTCATGCTAAACCTATGCTGTTGCCAAAGTTGTAGTACAGAATTTTGTTATTCTCGTAATTAATGCATTTTTTTAATCCTATACACTCACACTTATACACACAATGCTGCAAGTCAATGATTTATATATATATATATATATATATATATATATATATATATATATATATTATATATATATATATATATATATATATATATATATATATACATACATACATATATAATTTATATATATTATATATTATATATATATTTTTATTATATTTATATTATTATATATTTATTATTATATATATATATATATATATATATATATATATATATATATATATATATATATATATATATATAAAAGCATCACTCGAAACAGTAAATTGCTAAAGTAAATCGCCGCTCTTCAATCGTCCACATAAAACACATATAAAAGTGCATTTTGTATTAATATGTTATCCCAAAAATTTGCATTCGCATTTATTCCCAAAATTTAGACTCAAATTTGGCAACACATTTAAGCTGACCATAAAAAAGAAATAATCCAAATATTTCGAGAAGCAAATATATAGTATTTTTGCATATATATTTTTTTTTAATCAATTTCTCTTGAGCTAAAAAAAAAAGGGAAAGAAAGAGGATTGCCTCGTAACAGAGAGAGAGAAAAAAAAAGCCCAAGACAGAGCCCAGAAATATGTTTGGCTGTGTTGTTATGCCTTTCCAGGGTAAGGGATCGTTTACAGCCGCTACCAACTCAGGGAGGGCTGCAGCCTTGACGCCTGCTGGCGGTTCCAATTCTGGGGATGGCCCTGAATCCGATGGACCAAGTCAGGTGCGAGAGGTTACAACCACCACCACCACTACTACTACCACCACCACCATCAATGCTACTACTATTACTAGAACTACCGCTATACTACTAATCGTAATTTTCTTAACTCCACTACTACTACTTCTAAAGCTACTCTTACTTCTGTTACTTACTAGTACAGTACTCCAACATCATTTGCTACTACCGTCTTCTATTTCAGCTACCGTCAACTGTTGACTACAGCAACCACTACTACTATCATCCGCGATCTCTCCCTCTCCTTGTCCTCCAGCTATCTATCTTCACCACCATCTGTTCTCACCACCATCTGTTCCCACCACCATCTGTTCCCACCACCATCTGTTCCCACCACCATCTGTTCCCACCACCGTCTGTTCCCACCACCGTCTGTTCCCACTATCTCAATCACTAGCTGGTGTTGTTATCAACTCTTTTACCATCAAGCTGGTGTTGTGTACCACCGCTACTGTCATCCTCCTCCTCCTCCGGTACTCTCATCCTCCTCCTGGTACTGTCATCCTCCTCCTCCCCTCCCCCTCCCCCTCCTCCTCCTCCTCCTTCCCCTCCTCCTCCTCCTCCTCCTCCTCCTCCTCCTCCTCCTCCTCCTCCTCCTCCTCCTCCTCCTTCAGTAAAGACCCACCTTCCAACTAAAATCTTTCATGAACCATCTTTATTTTGTATTTCTCATCCATCTACTATCCGTCTTCTCTGATCTCTCCTACTTCTACTGTATTTCAACTTCTACTAACTCTACTGCTGTTTCTACCGCTGCGTTGCGTTTATTACTACAACTGCTGCTTCGACTTGTATTATACACCGTCTACTACATAAACCACTGCATCAATCTACATCTTTTCTAACTGACACTTCCTTTTGTATCTGCCTTCAATGTACACCACCAACTACCACCACAACTCCCTAACCCCCCCCCCCTCCACCAACTATCATCACAATCCCCTACCTTCTCCACCAACTACTACCACAAACCCCCTACCACCTCCACCAACTACCACCACAACTCCTTACCCCCTCCATCAACTACCACCACACCTTCTACCTTAATAATCCCTTACCCTCTCTTCCAGCAACCACAACAACACTTTCCCTCCTCCAACTGCTGTCACAACTCCCCCCCCCCACCCTCCAACTTTCACCACAACGTTCATCTCCTCCAACAACCACACCCCTTAACCCTTCCCCCCCCCTACCACCACTCCCAAACACTGGTGGATATTTGCTAAAATAACTGACCAGACAGATGAAATAGTATCAGATGAAATGGCACACAGAGACGAGAGATGGTTTTAAGAGCAAGGTATCAAGGGACCCACGCCACCCTCTGCTCCTTCGGTTAATTATTTACGACCCCGCTTGAACTCATCTTCAGTGGTTGCAAGCAAAATACATAAATGCAAATTAAAATCAGTTATGTTCGTATAATTAGTAATTCATCAATGCTCTGCTGTATACTGAAGACACTTAATTTCCATCAAGGTCATTTTAGCAAAAAGTTATCTTCCCCCCCCCCCCCTCTTCCCTAACCATCTTTCAACCCCGTCCCTCTCCCGTTTCCCCACAAACACACACACACACACTTCAAGCTTCCAACCCTCTCCCACCTCATAAGACAATACTCCTCCTTTCCTCCTTGTTCAAGGACCTACCAACACACCGTCAGCTCGACACTTACGCGTGTTTGCTAACTTTAGCATCTTTACTATACTTGAGTTCTGGCCCATTTATCATACTTTTATTATGCCTATATTTACCAAGTTTCCACCCCTCCTAATCCTCTGCCCCCCCCCCCTCCCCATTCCATCATATCTTTTCCATTCTTCTACCCTCTTCAACCTCAGACATCCACCCATCCCCACCAACCTTTCCCTCCAACATGATCGCCTCTCTGCCTACAAAATCCCTTTTCCTTCCACTCCACACCCCACCACCACCACAACATGCCAAGCTCTGTACCCACAATACCCATGATGAAACAATCCCTCTCTACCAACATACCCAACTATATACCCCACAATACCCTGGGATGAACCGCCTCACTTCCTCACTGTTCTTGGCTTCCAAACTGCAGGTTGATTTCTTGATATTTTTTTGAATAATTAACATTTATTATATTTTGAATTAACCCGGATACAAAGAATTTCTTGCACTTCCTGATTTGTTTTTAAGTTAATTTTAGTTTGATTTCTTTTGATTATAATATCAAGTGCTCCTTTACGGCCAACCACGCCAGAGGAGGCTTAGCCAAATAATCGAAAACGCTACACGTCAAGTCTCAACATACCAGTTATTGTTATATTTTATAGTTGACTTTCTTGCTGAACGAGGACCTGAAAAGTATTTCCGGGAGTTCCCATCTTCATACGTGTAGAGAGATAGTAGAGAATGAGGACGAAAGTTATTCCAGGGCGAACGCCGATTCATTTAAAGACGAACAGAGAGTATTAAGCAGAATACTTTGTAACGCCGTATATCCTGGAATGTGATATACTGTCACGTGTCCCCTGGAGATGGGGGGGCCTTCCTCTACCCGCTTGATGGTTGCGAGGTGTCCACCGGCTCACACACACACACACACATACACACCCGGTACGGTTGAACACGTTGTCGTAGGCGAAGCCGCTTCCGGCTTCTGCGATCCCCCTTCCCTAGCCCTAAAAATTTAGGCGATGGGCTCGTGTAGGCCTGTACAGGTAGGCCTTCGAACTTCCACTAACCCCCACTTCCCACTAAAAAAAAAAATAGACTACCAAACCTCGCTTTCTAAGGTCACATTTTTTTTATATCAGTATCAGTTAGCTCTCTAAAGTAAATAATAACCTCCACATGATAGATTTCAAGTACGCTAGGCAACGTGCGGTACACATGGGCGAGCAGAAACAGTAATTACCAGAGTTAATGTGATTTCAATCGATCGATAATATTTATAATTCCATTTCGATCTCCTAGAAGAGCCACCTTGCGCCGATCTGAACCCCCCCCCCTTATCCTTACCTGATGACGATCCTCTCCTTTTACGAGTCTGTCTGAGTCAACTCCATCGAACCTTTCCTCATATTGATCGAGTCCTAACTGCTGTCTTTGCTGATTATGTCCTTGTGTCGGTCGATCGACCCCTGCTTATTTTAGGGAATAAAGCTAAACCTTCATTAATGTATCGCCAGACTTGACGATCACCACCAGTTGCACCCCCTCCCTCCGCTCGTGTTGGTTGGCATCCTCTTCCACCAAGAACCAGGAGTGTATTTGAGCGCTTGTGTTGAGCAGCGTAGTAGTGGTATATCCCAAGCCATGTCGTAGATGGCCCTAGACACCTCTCAGATGGCCCTAGATATGTCAAGATGCCCCCCTAGATGTATCTCAGATGGTCCTAGACGTTTCAAGATGTTATCCTAGACTTGTCAGGATTGCCATTCACGTGTCACGATGGCCCTAGACGTGTCACGATGTCCCTAGACATGTCACGATGGCCTTAGACCTGTCAAGATGACCTTAAATTGTGACTCAGCTTCCCCCTTGACGTGTCAAGGTGACCCCAGGAGGTCTCAGGATGGCCTATGACGTATCAACAGGTCTCTAAATGAGCCTTAGATGGTCCTAGACTTATCAAGGTCTTAGACATGTCAAGATGGCCCTAGACACATCAAAAGATCCCTGGACATGTCTCAGATGGCCAACTCAGTACATACTGACTCCTTGATTTGATCAGGCTGGGGACTTGAACGTTTTGCATTGCTGTAGGTTATAACATGCGAGTCTGTCATACGGTGTTCATATCAACGAATAAATGAATCTGTTCTGTGTATAAACCCTCAAAAATTACCTGCGGCCAGCCACTGAATATTCATTGCTACATAAGGAAATATTTGCATATGGAAATCTCTTTAAAAATTAACTCATTTATGCACACACTTTGCTAAATAGTTCTTAGAAGTGTAGATAATTTATCATCCAAACTTTTAATTCATTACCTCTATTTTTTGATCCAACTATTCATTATGTCTTAAATAATATTGTGTTACTGTCTATTAGAGGCGATTTTACATTACTTTTTAATTTAAACATTTGCTTATATAATTTGCGTAACTTTTATTACACTGCGAAAATTGTATTAAACACACTTTGCGTAAATAAATCTTATGATGTAAAGTCGTCTCTGCATTGTTAAATCCTAAATAGTCGAAGTGTCTTAACACCTACAGTTAATTGGCTTCCAATACAAAATGTCTGAAGAAAAAGAATATTAAACAAAAATTATTTGTATAATGCAAAAATGAAACTATTTTTATTATGGTAATAACAACTGATCTTCCTTTGAGAACAGAAGATGGACAAGTTTGGGAAGTGTTGGTCAATCGTAGAAGATTCTGCGTGGACGAACGACCTGTCAGTAGGTGCTGTCAGTCAGTCAGTCAGTCAGTCAGTCAGTCTGTCAGTCAGCTGTTCTGCCTGATGGAGAACAAGACGACAATCAAGCACGTGTTATGTCCTTAACGCGTGAACACGTCTCATCCATCCCACGTAGATGCCATCCATCATTGCAGCTCACGTAGACGTCATCTACCACCACTTAGACGTCATCAACCACACTCAGCCACACGTAGACCTCATCCATTATGAACACAGACATACCGTCATCCAACACACCACATGTATAATGAGAGTCAGCTCGGTCGGCCTCCCTTCCTACACTACTTTTCAATGGCTTTTTACATCAATTTCTAGTAATAAATAAATAAATATATATATATATATATATATATATATATATATATATATATATATATATATATATATATATATATATATATATATATATATATATATTTATATTTATATATGTATGTATGTATATTATTGGGTTTCATTTTAGAGTTTTTTGACTTAATAGTTTTTATTTGCTCTCTTCGACTGTCTTTTTAAAATCTTCTAGCATGCTTTATCCTAGTAGTGGTATGACTAGAGGGACCCAAAGGTACAGATTATTGACAAATAGATATTAACGATATGGCATTTAGACCTTACCTTCCTTTGTACTGTTTTAGATTTTTCATCAGTCTTGATATACTTCGTTTCCACCCAAAAAATTATATATATAAAAAAAGATAAAGAAAAAGTCTTCTTGACGGCCTGTCTCCCAAATCAAGATGTTGAATCTAACACCTCCTCTCATACACAAGCAGTTGACCAATCAGACAGCTTGTGTTTCACAACGCGTTGTTCGCACCTGCCTCAACCCCCATTAGAGTGCACCGTAGTTTGCCAGTTTTTTTAACAATCGCTCGGGCATGTTGTTGTCTGTCAGAATGCACTGCCGTTGCAAGTGACCCTCCTCCTTCTTTCTCCCCCCCCCCCCTCTCTCTCTCTCTCTCTCTCCATCCTCATGCGTGCCCCCCCCCCTTGCCTGAGTTCATCAGAGACAGCAGTAGCATGGTGTGTTATCCCCCACTTTCCCCAACCGCAGTCCTTCTTCTCCTGCACACTCCCCCACCGCCCTGCGAACCATCAACCACTCCTCCCCCCCCCTCCCTTCTCCACGCTGTTGCATGCCTACCAGACTCGGTCAACGGCTCTAAACCCTTTGACCGCTGTCGTGCACGACCAAAGAGAGTTTGACCCATCTTTGTGCTGCCTCACTTTCGTCCCTCTCCCCCCCCCCCCTCTGTACCTACCAACCCATAACATGTCCCCTCGTCAAGTCCTCTAGCGGTCCACTTGACGCGCCCCTGTAGCCTCCCAAGGTGTCCATTGTTGTGTTTCATGTTGTGTCCCTTTTCTCAGCTATTCCCCCCCCCCTCTGCCCTTAACTGTATCGTTGGTAGTCTTAAGGTTCCGACAAGCTTCCACATCCGACACGTCACATCACTCTGGCCAGCCATCGTCGTGAATGGATTAGTTGTTTCTCTGTTTCTACATAATTTCACTGTTACTAAGTATTAGACGTCGACGCTTGTCTGATGTGGAAGCTTTGCACGTAGAAGTAAGGTAGATTTAAGCATTTATCCTTTAGGGTTTTAGAGATCAAGCTCATTATCTTTTGCATCTAGTGTCAAATTTAAAAAAAAAATCAGGTGTCTAAAATTGCTTTTATGACATCAAAGTTCATTAAGTGTAACAAAATATAAACAAAGACCAAAAATAACAAAATATATATACATTTTATTCACATCTGTATAAAGTATGTAATGAATGTATGTAGAATAGGCCAGAGAGAGAAGTGAGAAGTTGTGATCCCTCCCAGGGAAGCTGTGTTCAGTGACTATTGATCCGCGTATAATACTCTCTGCATGGCATGACCCGCATGGCGTGTGAACAAGAGGCCACGCTCAATACGAGGAACCTATATTTATACAAACTTAAGCAAGAGAAATAAAGCATCACAAATCTCTACTGAAAGAGATTAATTTTTCTTTGCCTTACTGTTGTCGTTTCCATTAAAAACAAAAACAAAATGGATCTGGAAAAGACGTTTATTTGCCACACCTTACAATGGTGAGCAGCTGATATTATTCCCCACCCCCTCTCCTTCCCTCCCTAATTAAACATTGCAGTGAAGACGTTGATGCAAGAACAGACCTTAGAAGGTCTCCCGCCTGTAAGCTGTTCAGTTCTAATCCCTTCATAAGAAGGTTTATTCTGTGCTTGCAATTAGCTTAAAACTAGTTTGAACAATACAGTCGGGGGTATTGAGTGTCCGCCAGTCACTATAACCGTCTCCATTATTACAGGTATTATTATTGCATCTGTTAGTATTTTCCTTTTATTCCAACCATTTATTTGCTCCTCCCATCACCAGCCACTGTTCCTCACGGTAGCTCCCATTAATATACATTCTTATCTCAGTTACTTATGGCACTGAAGATGCTGGTATATATATATATATATATATATATATATATATATATATATATATATATATATATATATATATATATATATATATATATAATATATATATATATATATATATATATGTAATATATATAATATATATATATTATAATATATTATATATATATATTTATATATTTATATATATATTAAATATATATATATATATATATATATATATATATTTTTATATATATATAATATATATGTAATATATATATATTATAATATATATATATATTATATATATATATATATATATATATATATATATATATATATATATATATATATATATATATATATCTGTTCACATATACTTCTATGTTTGTTTCTCACAATGAAATCTAATCTTTGAATAATTCCTACCGGACAAGAGAGAGGTATGAGAATAGGGCAAGTATGATAGTACACACACACTGATGACTGTCATCTGGTCATCGCGCAATGGATGCTAAAATTCCTTTTCAATAACTAGGACATTGTTAAAAAAAACGCACGCTAATGGCCAAGTTCCCTTGAACAGCACTCAGCACTACTCTGCTCCTTCCTCGTCCCTAGCCCCCCCCCCTTGAGTGGCTGTTGGCGCTTGTTGGCACCTGGCAGGTAAACCCCCATTCGTAAGGCAGTTCTCACCATTGGTGGCCAGGAAATCCTGGCCCCTGGCTATTATCTCCTCCCCCAGTAACGTCAACTTGTTTATTACTATCTTGACATTACCATTAAGCGAGTGTCTTCCGCTTTCCCGCTGCCTGTCGTTACTGTCTTTGGTGACACGTTGGTATCCTTCATCACGAGGCGGCCTCTAGGCACCAAGTTCTTCAACCACGATAAAGTGATGTAAACATAACCACTCTGGAATCACATTTTTTAACCCCCGGGGCCGACTCACTTACTTAGGTCTACTAATTCTAAGCCTTATGTCCTGCGAGATTCTCCCACCGGGGGTTATAGTCGAACTGGATTCGCTGTCGAAGAGCTGCCTGCAGGCGTCGACAGCCGCCACAGTTCTTATTTTGCTGTCCAACTTACCCAGTCCTCGCCCTCTCCTGCAAGAGCAGCTTCTTCCCAGCTGCTCAGTCATAGTGTAGATCGCTTCAGTAACCTCCATAGATCGTCTGGCAGATGAGATGGGTGCCGCATGGCTACCCCCCACTACACTCAGTAACCATGAGGCAAGTGTTCCACAGAGCCCCCCTCCCTCCACCCCACGCACACAGTCACCCCACTACCACCACCACAATCATGCACAGTAACCATGAGGCAAGTGTATCTCAGTGCCTCCTCTCCACACAGTTAACCACTATACCACTATCGCCACCACAATAACCCCGAGGCGACTGTGCCACAGTGCTCCTTGTACACAACCACACCATCACAGTAAACAATCCACACCACTCCTATTCCCCGACATTCACATAATGACGACAACACACCTATCCCTAAGTCGGAATTTTAGTCCGCATTGAATCTAAACTAAAAAAAAAATCGACATTAAAAATAATTAATTTTGAATTTGCCAAATTATTATCTAATTAATTCATTGTTCCTATAGAACTAGTAAGAGCTAGTCCTCATGGTTACAAGCACTATTTATGATAAATAAATAATAGCCGTATCCCCCCCTGCTAGTTCCCTTCTCCACTCGCACCACTCTGCATCTTAACACCCCACATCCACCCCTCAAGCCCCCTGCCTCCACCCTGAAAAGCGTCCCATGAGACGTTGACACGTTGAAGGTGTGGCCAGTGGCAGGACGAACAGGTATGGGGCTAGGAGTGGAACATCTTCATTTTGACCCTCTTATCCTGGACGCTTCTGGCTCGTGATCACCTCAACAGCTTGTAGCCCAAGAGGAGGAAGCTTTGATTTTGAAGAAAAGTTAAAAATACAAACCCCCACCCCTCAAAAAAAAAGTACAAAACTCATCTTTGAGAGGTTCTACAGACTTTTTCCCCCCAATTTAACAGATTTATGTCAAAATATTACAGTTACTGGGACTGAATCCTTATGATCTTCACAGCTGACCTCAGTATAGTCCTGAGCCATGCCGCTGGCTGCCTCGCTCGTCTCCCCGGTTCCTCTCTTATAGCTTCACCAAAAAATACAAAATAAAGGCCATTCACATTTGTTGACACGGCTTATAAGACAACTTGATCTCATTAGATTTAAGGTACAAATCATCTCCTATATAAAAAAAAAAGCAGTAATGTAATACCAATTTCATTATACCTTTTTTCTCTTTTTACTCTTCAGGATTTCACAATGGATTTCTATTTTCGGCAATATTGGACAGACCCACGGTTAGATTTCAGTGCTTATAAAGGTTTGAACGAAATCCAAGTCAGCACAGACTACACTGGAAAAATTTGGGTGCCCGATACCTTCTTTCCTAATGAAAAGCGGGCGTACTACCACACTGCCACCACGCCAAATGAGCTCTTGCGCATCTCATCCCAAGGCAATGTGTTGAGGAGTATAAGGTAATTACACAGTGCGTCGTTTTCCCCGTGTGCACTCCATGCTCAGACAGAAGAGGAAGAAGGAGGAGGAGGAAAAGTAGGAGAAGGAGGAGGAGGAGGAGAAGGAGTAGGAGGAGGAGGAGAAGGAGCAAGGCCCAGGAACTAGCTCGAGACCGGCGAGAGCTTACGGTTGAAAGGTTCTGTTCTGAGCATTGAAATTAGGGGAACACCGCTCCTTCCACTACCTTTCCCTTCCGATTTCCTTGGTGTGATGTGCCAGTCAGAGTTCATATCTGCTTTTGGGCTGTTATTACTGCCTTCCCCCGACACCCTTGTGATCCTCCTTTAATCCTATCAATCCTTGCAGATACAAAATACCAATTACCATTCTCCTATCCTCTCTACACTGACGGGCTCACCAACACTCGGACGCAGAACATGCGTGTTTCAGTTTCCTGAACTCCTTTCGTATCCCTCTCACTCTCCCGCAATTGACTGAGTCCCCCTCCCCCTTATGCTTAACACAATCGCCAAACAGAATTCATGCAAGGTTTATCGAAGTCATATTTCCTGTTTTGACCTCCCGGACCTTTCAGTCCCACCATGGTAACTGTTGGGCTTCCAGGCCTGCCTAGAATCAGAGCCCGTGGACTTGTTCAGCAGCTTCCCGAGGTCTTCTTTAGCCTGTCTGAGTTCTATAGTGCTCCTACCCGCGCCTTGTTGTGGTGATAATGTGTGGCTGCTGTCGCCTCGCCCGGGTGGTCGTGGCCGGCCCACCACACATAACATTGAGTCCTACTACTACTGTACCAGTAAGCTTCGGTGTAGCACTCAAAGTCTTCCTTGCCACGTAATAATTGCTTTCCTCTTGAGTAACTGTATTTAGCTTGACATGATCAGTCTGTCAGAGCTCTCTTCACCTTTTTCAACTTTCTTCTGAATGAACCAAACCTTCCTCTGTATCTGTCTCTTTTGGAATAAATGTTGCTTGGCTTTGGTAACCTTCACAGCAGTGCACTCTTTTTTCCCCCCCTTTCCCCTTTTTATTAACCCCAAGACCCGTAGACGCTGATATGACCCCTCTCCGTTACCCAGTACGTACCCCAGTCGTCGAGGAGGCGACCCGCCCTGCTCCCACACGAACAGGTACGCCGTGAAATAAAGTATACCACCATCGCTTTCCCTGGGTCGTCCCAGTTGACTTATTTCCCGTTCAATATTTACGTTCTATAACGCTACCCTAGCCACGAATTTAGCTCCCGCCACCACCCTTAGTCCCAGGCTGTGACCCACCATCCCAACGCTTCCTTAGCCAGCCAGTCCCTGTAGAATGGTGGCTTTCCCAGTGTGTTCCCCCTTGGTGCGTGTTATATCGGCCCCACACCGTGCCTGTCCGGGAGGACAAGTAGGGCCGGACC
The DNA here is from genome assembly GCF_040958095.1 of Procambarus clarkii. NCBI lineage: Eukaryota > Metazoa > Arthropoda > Malacostraca > Decapoda > Cambaridae > Procambarus > Procambarus clarkii. Next base: position 19,283,405 of record NC_091172.1, on the reverse strand, counting down.
TCACTCTGTTACCTCCCCGGATGGCGTGTAGTGCTGCAGTGCGCCATACAACAGCGAAGCGTGCTGATGAGGTACTTGGCTCACTCTCCACAAAGGTTTGCGTCCTGATGCTCTGTCCTTTATCATAAATATGCTGATTAAAATACAATTGCCTATTACGCACACAAACGAAAAAAAGTATCATTCGCTTATCTCTTAGTTCCTCTTCTGTTCTCCTATGATTTGAGTAGATTATTTGGTAGGTATCCGAGCGCTCATCATCAACAAGAAAGACATTTGAACATCTAAACCTCATTCTCAGGTCTAGTTCAAATCCCTATTCCATTAGATAAAATAAAAAATATATTTTATTTCTATATGACTCGAGTCAAAGTCGTACAATAATCTATCATTAATCTAGGTTCTCCCCTTTTTTGCTATAAATTCTCAAGTGTTTACAACCTAACGGTACCTAGTGTGAAGCAGTTGAGGGTGTGTTCACCATACTATAAAGACTTAAATAGAATTGAAGACTATAAGAAATAATGAATTCACCCCAAAAATACACGGTACATGCCTTCATCCGTATTGATAATTTCCCTACAAATTACATGCAATGTTAAATATCCCTTTAAGAATCACTCGAATTACAAGCTCATTTGTAGCATTCAGTTTCTCCCATTCCTTCCATCAGCGTGTGATCAACTTGATCATCAGAGGACTTCCACAGTTTGCTGCTCCAGATAATGCAGAAACATACATTACTCAAATCCTGGTAGAGTAGCCACACTCTGAACTAGTCACATATACAAAGTATACAGAATGAAGACATCTGACTGCTACAAATCTACCCATCCCATACAATCTTCTTGACCGATAATCATCGCCTTCAGTTTTTTTCTCTGTACTGAAAGTCGCCACCGCTTCCCCAACCCTCTAAAAAAAAATATATCCTCAGTACTAGAAAAAAAAGGAAGAGTTACCCTTAAAAATCATTGAGCCACCCTTCTAACCCTGAACCTCTAATACACAAGAGCTGGAGGTCGTCCTCAGAGCGATAAGATGTTTCCAGGAGTTTACTTCTATCATAATGTGCATATTTTCACATTTTCAGACGGACGTGGCTCCCATCAATAATTCTGGACATGCCACATTATTTCCCACCCTTCTGTCTGATTGGAATGATATTTTTATTTTTATTTTTTTCACCGAGGATGGATTGTACTCCCTCTTGTCTTTTAACTTATTTCTCTTTCATATATAAATATATTTTTTTAAATCTCTTAAGCCTTTGGTCTTCAACGAGTTATTTGTCTATCTGTCTCTCACCACACGCTCAACACACTTTATATTGCTGCAAAACTTGAGGACCACAGAGATACCGCAGTCAATGAGACTCGGTGCTGGCTGAGATCAGGAACGAAAGAGTGGAAGTACCACTCCCCAGCTCAAACATCTTCACTGTGGTGGAACACAGCATTTTTTTCCGAAATCAGAGAACACGGATATTTAATCCAAGCAATTATTTTCAATCTAAATACTTATGTAATGAGCCTGTGATTCCTCGTCCCAGCCAGTCAAATGATCTGTGGTCGCTGAAATGTGTGTATTTTTTAATTTATTACATATATAATTTATATTTTTAAGCACCGTACACCAAGAATAATTTCACCAACTCACCAACCACTCTGTTATTTAACTCTTGTTATTTAACTCTTGAATGTCCAATCTATAATCTGAAGATGTCTTCCATCCCCTTCCTTCAGTTCTAGATATTCTTCTTTAACTTTCATTCGTCTGTAATCATTCCTCTTCCTGTGCCTCTCTCACAGTGTGTCTGAAGAAGCGCGTGGATGTTTGCCTCCATATTACTGACCAATGTCGACTCATCTCTACTTTCTGACCAACAGTTACCATCCAACTTGCTAAAAGAAAAAGAAAAGAGAAAAAAAAGAATATATATATATAAAATCAGGTCATTAACTCAGCTTAAAAAAAAATCCCTGCTTGTTGAGATCTTCAGCTGACACTTGCCTTTTGTTTTCTCCGATCTTCAGGACTTTACTCTCGACTTTTATTTTCGCCAACACTGGACCGACCCTCGGCTGTCCTTCCCCGATCGTGGGGGTTTGGACGAACTCACAGTGGGCTCGGAGTATCTGCAGAAAATTTGGGTTCCAGACACCTTTTTTGCCAATGAGAAGAAGTCCTATTTTCACACGGCCACCACCTCTAATGAGATGCTCAGAATCACCAACCAGGGCAAAGTGTTGCGGAGTATCAGGTGAGACAGGGATGAGCCAGGGTTACGCACAGCTCCGCCACCTCCACACCAACAACCTCCACACCAACAACCTCCACCCCAACCACGGTCAGACGGAGGCGAGGCAGGTATAGAGCGTCCCTGGGCAGCACCTCCGGAGTATTGTTAGGTGGTGCCGTGGTGGATTTTTATTGTATCCATATCACACACTCTTTTTCACTAGACCTGCCACGGAATTACAACTGCTCCCATACTTACAGGTCGGTACGTGGGATTACTGGGTATAACACGCTCAAGGTTGCATTAACCTCGCGTGATGAAGCCACAGAAACACACACACATATCCTTCATCAGCTGATCTCAAAGCGTGACACAACGCTCCTGCTGTTTACTCTCAACACTGTTATGAATAGTTTGTGTACGTCATGAGTGGCAACTGTAAACTAGGAAACAGGTGCTTTGCGGCGCGAACTTGCCTCCATAGCTCAGCTCCCAGGGGCGACCTATCCAACCGTGTAAGATCAGTTCCTCCCTGATGATTACTCTGCTCTCCCCTCGTTCATTGACTCATTCTTGATACAAACATATTCAAGTGAGGGCACATTGGCCTTCATGTATAGTCAAACACCAGTCAAAATTAAGGTGCTTTTGGGTATTGCGGTTGAACGCAAAGTCGAGCATGAACGGAGGCGGTGACGCAGGGTAACTAGCATGCACACCCTGGCTCCCCAATTATCTCTGTTTTTTCCAGTCGTCGTTGTGGCATTGCACGCTCGACATATTTGACTTTCAGTTAAAAGAATATATAAATATAAATATATATATATACTTTTTTCTATTTGGCGTTTAACCAAAGAAAATTAACGGAAGAGGAAAGCTTTGAGTTAGTCAATATCAAATTAGGGCCCCATATTTGGTGACAGCCACAACCGTTTTCTTTGGTATCGTCTGGGCGAACTGTAGAGGGCAGAATGGTAGTTGATAAGTGATGGTCAGCCACGCAGTTCCCTCCTTCAGGTAATGTATCCTCTGCCTCTGTACTCTCCCATCACAGTCACCATGACATCTGCCTGTTGTAGAAATAACAATTAATGTCTCCATCCCTGATATAATAGAACATGAAATAGCCTAAGATAGGTCTGAAGGCAGATATATTACTGGAGACTGCAGCGAGTTTCAATAATACAATATCAAACATAATTAATAGAGCAGGACATTTTCAATTGGGTTTTCACAAAGCTAGCGCAGTGAAGACTAGTAGTCAATACTAGTCAATAAGCATTATTCATCAGTAATGCTAGGCTTGGAATACACAGAATTAATCGATCTCAAACAACTAAATATATATATCCACCTAGAAGGGAGTGTACGGAAGCAGTTATAAGAAATTTATATGAGCACTAGAGTCTTGATCCTTCGTCATTTTCCTAAACATTTTCAACCAGGTAAGTTTTTTTGGTTTATATTTTAGAAAACGCGTACTGGTGGCCTATGAGTTTTTTTGTTTTTCTAATACGGTGTTTTATTTTGATTTTTTGACGTGTTTTATGTTAGCAATCAACGTCCGATTATTCCACTTTCCTCTTGGGCTCCATTGATCTCGTTTTTTTGTTTTGTTTTTGTTTTATGTACATATATATGATATAAGGAGGCCAGCCTGCAGGTACTGTTGAACTAATTTTCAATATTCTCTATTTTATCTCAATGTCTTACTTTTATGACCCTATTTTATTATAATTGTATTGTTTCAATGTATTCTTGTATATCAGAAGTTAAAATGCCATATTTGTGGACAAATACATGTTAAATAATTACGTCAAAATTATATTTTCAATTTTCTTCGAACCAAATTTAAATTATACTTACATTTGAAGACGTATTTTATTAAACACATTTGAAGATGTATTTTGTTAAACTTACAATTGAAGACGTATTTGATTAAACTTATATTTGAAGATGTTTTTTATTAAACGTACATTTTAAGCCGTATTTTATTAAACTTACATATGAAGACGTATTATATTAAACTTACTTTTGACCCGTTCATGAATGTTATTATCTTAAAATTTCTAATCGATCCTAAACTGGTATATTGGAGGAAGGAAGTAGCGTCCCTCCTTCTCTTTTTCTTGCTCCTTGGACACACATGTCCATCACCTTCATTCTTCCTGGAAGGAACCCGAGGTCATTTCCTTCTGTAACTTCTGTGTTTTATATCAATATACTAGTGCAGAGTACAGTAACGATAAGTTTTTAACGTCGAACGATTTAACTATAAATGGTTACTGAATCCTTAACAATACTGAACCATATAATTTCGACCTCCTCCAGGCCTTTGTGTACCGAGAATGGTAAAACAATTCATCATCACAAATATCTAACCAGACATCATAACGAAAAAATGCCATCAGCAACTTGAGAAAATACGTCAGACCACAGATATGCCCTGACACTGAAGGTTAGCAATGTTGATGATCTCTCATGTACTGATCCCTAGGTATGTTTCTCTCCTTTTTTTTAATCCTTCGTCAATGGCGTTCCCATGGGTCGTCGTCGTGGCCCACTGCTGTTTCCATACCGTGGCCGCCTCCACAACACCCCCGGTCGCCTACCCTCTTCCCTACAGACTGACCATCACTGCCTCCTGCCCGATGAACCTCCAGTATTTTCCAATGGACCGACAGCTCTGCATCATCGAAATTGAAAGTTGTAAGTAATAGACTTTAGCTGTATTGTCTTGATGGGTCTTATGGGTCTTCCAGATGTGTAAAGCCGGTAGAGGTGAGGGAAGTCCAGACCATCTCAGAGGTCTTGATGTAAATTATTTCTTGAGGTGTTTGAGTTAACAAGAGAAAAAGGTGTAGGAGAAAAATGGACTGCTCTCAGAGCTGAAGGATGTTCTTTGGAGGCTGAAGGCTGCCTTGAGGAAGTTGAAGGTTTACTAAAGGAAGCTGAATGTTGTTTTGAAAAAACTGGTGTCAGTGAAGACTGTAAGGCGCTGAAGTCTGCCTCAAAGTAGCTGAAGGCTGCCTTTTATTTTTACAGAAACTAATATATGTCCTAAAAATTATTGTTCGACTTACCTCTTCCCTTCCTCCCTCCTTCTCTACATTCTTCTCTACCCAATTCTATACATCCCTCCCTCCCATCCTTCCTACATACATCCCTCCCTCTCTCTGCTTCTCTTATTTTTTTAAACTAAGTATAGGGATCATCATGTCTAAGACATCGTACATCAGCTCATATGAAGCCTCACCTCGAGACTAATGTTTAATTATATTTGTATCAGGTATTCATGATGTATAAATTATTCTCGTAAAAGGAAGTATATTTCTTACAATTATGTTTGTAACAGGAAAAAGACGAAGCCAACTGTGTACCGGACCCTTAATATAGTCGGTTGATTTTTGTTTTTGTGTTACAAGCAACCACTTACTGAGAGAACATGTTCCAAGTGTGGGTTAGCCAAGAAATAAATGGTCGCTGATGGGAGTTTTCCTTCCGAATGGCCCATCTGGCATAAAGCTATTGATGGCTGAACAACTTGCGTAGCGGTTAGCCACTTCAGGTTGTCCTCAAAGTTCGACCTGGTGGGAAAACTTGTGAACATTAGCCTTATACATAACAGTAGGAACCTGTTATCAGTTGCCTTAATCCGAATTACTGATTAGTACAACCAAAACAGGTTAAAACTAGAGCTGATCAGTCTTCTTCAACGGTCCTTTACCTTATCTGGAAGCTGGATATGAGATGCCATAGAGGCGAGCGGTGGACACACGTTAGAAACCAATTTGTACTTTATATGAGGTTCAGCAACCACTGCTGTCAAGAAGATATGAGATTCGCTTTATGATTGTTACTTTCTTGGCTTTCTTTCTTGGTTGGTTTAGCACGGGTCTCGTCACGTTTATTGAGGAGTCAAACTTCGACCTGAAAAATGTCCACTAGCTTTTGGCGCCATTCATCCGAATGCCTGTACCAGGTGCATTGTCACGCAGAAGTTATCACTGCCTATGTTTTCTCTTGTTAACTCTTTCGCTCTCTAATTTTCTAAGCGTATATGTTACTTCAAAGGCAAAGTTACCCTCTCAACAATGTTTCACCCTGAAAATGGAAAACCAGCATCATTCATCGGCCACATGATTCCTGCACAGACGTTGCTCGAATGACCGGAGATTACAGGCGTATGTACCGAGAAAGAGATACAGTCATTGCTTTTTTGTAAATTTCTGCTGTCTTCCGCTTCCGATCCCTGTTTCTTAACATCTTTATCACTTAATTCCTGCCCTTTGCCCTTCTCTCACCCCCCTCCTCGCTCTTTCTTTCCCCATGATTTCCACCTCAACCCTATCTATCCCTCCGCTATGCGGTTCACCCCCTCTATTTATCTCGATTCCTCACTTGATTTACCTGCGCCCAAATCCTATTCACCTCAATCCTACCCTCATCCTCCTACTGACCTCCACTCATTCCCCACTGTCATACTTTTCAGCTTCATAGGCAATTGATCAGCTCGGGCTTCACATTGGGATAGCTTCTTGGACGACGGAATCGATCAGAAAAGTGGAGTGCCACAGAGAAAGTGCCTATCACCCACTTTTGTTAACTTATACACAGTTTAACATGGAGAATATATGACATATGCAGACAACGTAACTAAAATAATCTGCCACCCACGACCGTCAAATACGTTACTGTCCCCCCCCCCTCTTCTTCCGGAAAAAAAAACACGGTGGAAATATAATTCTTCAACAAGTTTGAAAAGCAATGGAAAATAGGCGCCAACAAACAAACGTTGCAAATAATATATATTGCAAACAGAAAACCCCTGAGAGCCATTATCCTTGGCAACCATCTGTGCCAACATAAGAACGTAGACACGGTACCGGGGCTCAAAACTAATAGTGTGGGAGAAAACCTGACTCCAATAACTAATAATTAAATATATACTTCGATAGCTATGAAGGACCACCACTTTTTGAGAAAAAGTGGAAAACAAAATAAGGCAATGGAAAAAACTGATCCCAAGAACTAGTGTCCTATGAATCTTAGTGAAACTGTATTTCTGATATAAATGGAGTCAAATTAACTTACACAAAATTGGGGGGTTACATGCTAAAAGAATAATACATCCCTAGCATTATTCTGGTGCGGGTTCTTCACCAGAGTAAGTGAAATATGAAAGTAAATAAGGTTGAATATATATTAATTGGAGGTAAATGCTCCTCAATATACTACTATGCTCCTCAATATACTACTGAAATGTTGAACAGTATCAGTAAATCAATGGGTTAGTGTAATTGATCTCCTTGGGAGATCACTACTGTAATTACAGAGTTATTGCTACAGATAAAAAAGGGACAGCTTAGCTGTAAATCTAGTGAGGTGTAATCAATTGCTATGCTCAACCGACGACGTGTTGCATAGGGCAAATTGTTGCACGGAACGGTGGGAAGCCTAGCACCTCGGTTGGCGTCGCCTTGGTACTGAAAGGCAATTACATTGTAGAAATCTACATAATAAGTAACTACAAATAAATCCTAAATCATGAGGATAACTGTAGGAAATTTCAGCTAATATCTGTGCAATTTATATTCAAGAACTGTAAATTTCTTCTAATTGAGAAATAATAAAAATAATCATCTATTCAGATTGTAAAATTACTTAAGACACGTACGGGATTTATTTGTTTGTTCTACGGCCTAACGACAACTAGCCTAAATGTTAATTGTGGCCACATAATATCAAAAAGATAAACTTAGCTGCCGAGCCGCGGGTCCGTTGATGTGAAGACTTGAGCAATTCTTCGTCCTCCAGCTGCTGCTTGAAAGGCGTTGACTTTGGAATTGCTCATATGCTAGACGGGGACATGGCTATTGTGCCAGATAACGTGGCACCGCTCTACTGGTCGTGGGAGCGAAATAAGTGGGATCAAAACGTAGCTATGACGGCTACACGCCATTGACAGCTACACGCTGTCAATGGCGTCCGCGTCGTGCTCTCTCGCTCTCTCGTGTCTAGTGACGCTCTCCCGTCTTCCTCCTCTTCCTTATTGCGCATGCGCGGCTCTCGATAGACATCTCGAGCGTAAATGTATATGTATATATCGCAATTGACTAAGAAAGGAAGAGGTAGTGACGAGTATTAATATCACATTAAATTCTTCTGTGATAAAATAGAATTTCTCGTAACATAAATTGGCTTATCAAAGTTGTGCAGCCAATCGAGAAAATTAAAGTAAAATCATTTACATCAAAGTAATTTCCTCTAGAATGTTTGATATCAACTAAATAAGAGAGTTCCAGTAATTAGTAGTATACTACGAAATTAAACTTATTAGTAAGTAACTATTTTTAATAAAGGAAATGATAAACTGGACTCTTGTCATAAATCCAATTAAATGTGGAGAGAATTCATGTTACTGCCTCTCGTTCCTCACGTCGTCACTCTGACTAGGAAGAATCTGGCAATATGTCTAAATAAATCATGATAATGATCAAATCTACAAGTTAGTGATTTTAGTAACTACTTGTGGTTAATACAAAGGTTGCATAAAATACAAAGATGTATAAAACTGTTGGTTATTTCCAACAAATAGGAAAGAAATCAGAATTCACACAGATGAGAGAATGAACAAAGCACAAACCGCCCCCAGGCAAACTGATATAATAGTCCATAACCTGTGGCACGATCATACAGCTACACTTACACAAAGCCGCATCGCGAATACCCTCCAGTATTACTACGTATCTTATTAAAAAAAAAACTGCCGCAAAAACTACAAGTAGCTGCAAAACACCGTCCACCGTATGACCTGGCGATCAAGGAATATCATGGACCCCTGAACATATATATACAACCACTCAACATCAGGATACAAACGCATGCCACCAGGGTGTTGAAGACCATCAAGATGACTTATTGATAAAGTAATTATTCAAGATTCTAATATTAGAAGAACCACAACAGCAGAAGCAAGACGACCCCAGCCTCCTGAAGCAGAGCCTGGGGGCCGCACGAGCCCCAGGAGGTGGACGTCCCGGTCCCACACCTATGGGTTCCAGACAGAGATCGTCACAGCCCTCTTTCACCAGAGTCCGGCTTCCTTCATGACCCAGCAGAAGGAAGATTAATAATTATTAAATAATTACATTGTTATTCTAATAATGATTATAATTATTACAATATAAGAAACCCTGAGGTCACAATAATATTACAATAATAAGGAACCTCAGGGTGTGAGGCCAGGACGTCCACCTCATGGGGCTCATGCGGCCCTGGCTCTGCTTCAGGAGACTGGGGTCGTTCTTCTCCGACCCCGACCACGATGGTCTCTGAATTTGGAGTCCCTTTGCCTTCTTTTACTAACTTCGAGGTAACCTCCGGAGCTAGAGCCCCTAGGGCAGTTCGTTGTTGCCTTCAGCCTCCTTCTGACAGTTCCTGCGACAGCGCTGGAACCAATCGTATTGGCGTTTGCCTTTCCATTGGAGACTTTCGGCGCCGGGGAGAGAGGAGGACTTGCTGCAAGGGTAACAGCTTCTCCGTATCAACTTACCCTGGCTTTGCGGCCTAGAGAGGCCACTTCAGACTGACAACCAGATCGCAACTCCATAGTCTCCTGAGACTGATGGATGCCTACAATATATATATATATATATATATATATATATATATATATATATATATATATATATATATATATATATATATATATATATATATATATATATATATATATATATATATATATATATATATATATATATATAGTAGGCATCCATCAGTCTCAGGAGACTGTCTCAGTGTATTTAGTAAATGATATTCAGAAATACATGTGAATAACCTTGCAAACACACGCCAGCTCACTGGCAAGCGTAGAGAGCAAGGGTGGTTTAGCTAACAAACACAAATACATGAGGGGCCTGGATGGCTGAGTGGACAGCGCTCGATATTTGTAATCCTAGGATCTTGGGATCGATCCCCCTGCCGTGTTGGAAACGAATAGGGAGAGTTTCTTTCACCCTGATGCCTCTGTTCACCTAGCATTAAATAGGTTCCTGTGAGTTAGACAGATGCTCCGAGTTGCTTCCTGGCGATGTGTGTGTGTGCGAAAAAAATGAGTTGATTGATTGACAGTTGAGAGGCAGGCCTAGAGAGCCAGAGCTCAACCCCCACAAGCAAAACTAGGTGAGCACATCTTTCCGAAGCTACCACTCTCCCACCCTCACCCCTTTGCCCCCTGCCCCATCCCCACCTCCTCCCCCACTCCTCTGCCTTTCCCCTCCCCCATCGCCCTTCCCCCACCACAGCCATGTGAAGCAAACAAAGAGACCAATCTTTGGTATTATTGGAGCGACTGACCCAGTTTCTTGCGCTCTTAAGCAATGCCAACGAGAGAGTGTGTGACTCTTTAATTAAAAGAAAAACGCTACGGGTCATCATGACAGCATCATCATGAAGATAAGGGAATGATAATGGCTTAAAAAGTTAATGAAGACGAAAACATAAAGAGGATATGGAGCGAAGAAGAGAGACAGAGAGAGAGAGAGGAGCAGGGTTATTGTAAGTTAAATCTCCTTAGGGTGTATTAAACCCTTATTATCAACCAACACAAAGGATTCAGTACTCTGTACCACACCCTTCACGTTCCAAAGGCAATGGTATTTCCCTCCGGATACGACTTGTGCTGAAAGTAACGGAACGAATGAAAGAAGCAACACATAAACTCGATGAAAAAGCCGGGTAGGTAGAGAGAGAGAGACCGTTGCTGCTTGTAGTATCCGAGTTCGATCCCCGATGGTCCAGGTGGCTTACCTTCCAAGGGATATATAGACATTATGGTTTAGTGCTGTATGGATAAGCTGTAGTATCGATGAAATGTATCGTAGGTGTGCGGTAGTGTGGATTAGCTGCAGTGTTGATGAGACTGTGACCTATATTGACCAAAACAGTGAGACTGGAACACTGACCTTGTCACCCTGTCACTGTCACCCTCACCCTGTCAGAGTAAAAGAGACAAATGTATGTGAATGCATGTGTGTGTATATATGCATGTATATGTACGTATATATGTGTGTGTATGTATATGTATGTGTATAAAGTACATATGGAAGCAGATCAGAATTGCATTTCACTTTTGTAAATGCACATTAATGACACATCGAACACTTTATGTAGGGCATACGTAAATCTGTGTATCTATGTATTTACGTATATAGGTTAGCTTAGCATTTTAAAAGTACCGAATCACCTTCTGTGGTTGAGTGTTCAATAAATCCCTGAACTATATGTTTAACTGATCTCTAACCCTGTCCATGGAGGACACAAGAAAATGTATATATGCTGGTTAGCATTATAAATGTGTGGCCACGTCTGTGGTAGAAAAAATTAATAATAAAAAAACTGTCACCCTGCCACTGTCAGTGACAGAAGCAGTGTCACTTATACTTAGAAACAATACCAAAATGATGACATTAGCCGTAACAATGACATTGAAAAGTATACGAACAATGATACAGGCAAGAAAATTGACACTGACAAACACAAAGATGTTGATGCTGACATTGTCAATGACAAAAACATTGACACATGAGGACAACGACAATGACATTAAGGGGAGAGATCGGTCACTGAAAACGACAATTAAGTCCAGTGACAAAGACATAACAATGACAAAGACATAACAATGACAAAGACATAACAATGACAAAGACATAACAACGACAAAGACATAACAGTAACAAAGACATATAACCGTGACAAGGACATATGACAATGACAAAAACGAATGACATTGACAAAGACTTTGTCCTTGACTATGACAAATGCAATACTAACAAAGACATAAAACAATGACAAAGACATATAACAATGACAAAGACATATAACAATGACAAAGACATATAACAATGACAAAGACATTTTCCAATGGATGACGATTGTAATCGTCATTAAGTCCAAGTCCACATAAAGTCCAAGATAATATAACATTGTCCAAGACAAACAAAGTCCAAGACCATATAACATTGACAAAGACACTGAGAACATGAGAACATCAAATTGAAATCTCATCAAAGTTCCAGCCCACCAGATCTTGCAAGTACAGATTAGAAAGTCGCAAGCCACGCCTGGCAACACCCAGGGTATTGCAAGCCCCATCATGTTTGTCTTGCAACATCCAGGGAACTGCAAAGCAAAAACACGTGCATCATGCAACATCCCGGTATCGTCACCAACGTCACAGTGTTACTAACAATGATGGCTCTTATCAACAATGTTCGGGTATTGCACACAAAAAAAGAAGGTGAGAGTGTTGCCAGCAATGGTCGGTGCAACACGTATTGTGAGCAATGGCGGTAATCAATGCGTGAGTCAAGCGGGTGATGGGGGGGCGGCAGGGGGGTGGAAGGGGGAGGAAGGGAAGGGGGGAAGGATAGCACAGGTAGACAAAGACAACCACTGAAGGGATAGCAAGTTATTAGTTGTGTGTATTTACAATTTGTGTCTGCAGGATGGAGCTATTAGTTATTAGACCCCCGACTCCATGTGTGATTACCTAAGTGTAGTTACAGGATGAGAGCTACACTCGTGCTGTCCCGTCTTCCCAGTACTCTTTGTCGTATAACGCTTAGAAACTACTGACGGTTTTGGCCTCCACCACCTTCTCACTTAGTTTGTTCCAACCGTTTACCATTCTGTTTGCAAAATGAAACTTTGTTTCCTTAGCTTGAATGTGTCCTCTTGTTCGTGAACTTGCTAGTTTCAGGAATTCTTCTGTGTCAATATGGTCGAGTCATGTTAGTATTTTATTAGTGGTAATCATATCTCTTCTTTTTCTTCTATCTTCTAGTTGTGGCATGTTTAACGCCTCTAGTCTCTCGATCCTCATAACTCTTGGTTTTCAGTTCCGGGAACCATTTTGTAGCATACCGTAGCACCTTTTCCAGTTTATTTATGTGCTCCTTGAGATTTGGGCACCATACAACTGCTGCATATTCCAATTTTCGTCTCACAAAAGTCCTGAACAGTTTCTTTAGTATTTCACCATCCATATAATTGAAAGCAAGTCTGAAGTTTGAAAGCGACGCATACGCTCCTCTCACAATGTTCTTTATGTGTTCCTGTACACACAACTTACTATCCACAACCATCCCTTGGTCTCGTTCTTTATTAGAGTTCTGTAATTCCTTTCCACAAAATTTGTAACTTGTTTGATGTCAATTTTCTCCGATTCCACATTTCATAACAGGCATTTATTCACATTGAATTCCATTTACCACTTGTCGCACCAGGCATTTGGATCGACATTTCATTCATTATCTAGATAAATTTGAAGGTCATTACAATCGTCTGCGTCTCCTATCTTCCCCAATATCTTAGCATCATCCGCAAACATGTTCATCATATAATTCTGTATTACTTCTGGTAGATCGTTGATGTAGACGATCTCCTGGTAGATCGTTTATGTAGTGCGAGTGTGTATCAACTGGTGTACAGATTCCTGAGTTTACTGGGCTCTATCATATGTACATGTGAAACTGAGTGTGGAGTCAGCCTCCACCACATCACTGCCTAATGCATTCCACGTGTTACCTGCTCTCCTGTGTTCACTCATAATAACTACCAAGCATCACGGTAGACACACTGTCAACTAAACGAACCATCAAGAAGGCGTGTCGAGGTCTGAACCTCATCCCTGTCATTGGCCGAATTTCCAAGAGTTCGCTGGAGTCGGCTTGAGGTCCATGTGTTCATGTCTCTCTTCCACTTTCCTCCCTCCCTCCCTTCCTTCTTCCCTCCGTTCCTTCTTCCCTCCCTTCCTTCCTTCCTTCCTTCCTTCCTTCCTTCCTTCCTTCCTTCCTTCCTTCCTTCCTTCCTTCCTTCCTTCCTTCCTTCCGTCCCTTGATAATCTCCCAGACCCATCTGTAATCAACCACTGCAAACAAAAGATGATCCCTTAATAAACTAGAAAAGAATTTGTGAATAAACAGAGAACAAAGGAGATTGAAAAATGTAAATGCAAACGGAAATAGAAAAAAATTAACGCTTTTTAGACATAAAAGAAATCGCCGCAGGGAAAGAAAAAACTGCCATTATGAACCAAAAAAAAAATACCACAGAAGCAGAAGAAAAAGTTCGCAACAAGAGATGAAAAAAAAATCCCAACAGGAGAGGAATACAATATCCATAAAAAATTCCAGTTTAGGAACAAAAATTGACCACCAAAATTATCGTCATGAAATGGGTAGAAGAACGACATGGGGAGAAAAAATCGTGACAGGAAGAGATGATTGCTTGATTGATGAAGATTAGGCCACCCAGGAAACGGCACGGGCATGAATAACCCACAAAGGAAGAGATAAGAGGCCAAAAAATCTCCCAAGAGGAACAACAAGGAAGAGTATTTATCATAAGAACAATAAATTCCTCAATGGTGGGGAAAAAAAAGAGGAAAAATTTCTTCACGGCGCAATGGTAATGCCGTCATGGTTATTGGGGGGGGGGGGGAGGGATGAATGTCAGGTGGAAAGGGGTAGTGTGGACCTGAGGGATGAGGTTGTGCCGAAGTTATGGGAAAGGGGGGAAAATGGGATGGTATGGGTGGAATGTATGATAAAGCTCGGCACATGTGCTTTGTGTGTGAGGGGGGGGGGGGAGAGGGGGGAAGTGGTCGCTCCTGGTACACAGGGACCATGAAGATGTGTTGTCACCCTCTCTCACACACACCAGCTTCACCCCACAGGTCTGTTTAGTTACTTAATGCGATGCTCCCTTCTACCACACACAGTCAAACAGAGCTTCGTTAATGATTCGTCTGTTGATCTTTGCGTGCTCTCTCTCTCTCTCTCTCTCTCTCTCTCTCTCTCTCTCTCTCTCTCTCTCTCTCTCTCTCTCTCTCTCTCTCTCTCTCTCTCTCTCTCTCTCTCTCTCTCTCTCTCTCTCTCTCTCTCTCTCTCTCTCTCTCTCTCTCTCTCTCTCTCTCTCTCTCTCTCTCTCCCTCTCTCTCTCTCACACTAAGATTTATCCAGTAATAGTTTCTTAATAAAATAATACTAGTACTACCACTTGACGATAATGGTAATTATGATTATTATAGACATTATTTACGTACATTATTTTATATAGAATATAATGTTAATATAAATTACTCAATTGTTTTAATGGGTTGGGGAGGGCTCAGTCTATACGTTTAAGTAAAAAATAAAAATGATGTATATTCTTTTCAACCTCATGTATGAGAGATATTGAATTATCCTAAGTCTCTCCATTAGTTCTCTCCCTCGACCATTTGGTCTGGACGGTAGAGCGACGGTCTCAGCAGGTCGGCGTTCAATTCCCGACCGTCCAAGTGGTTGGGCACCATTCCTTTCCCCGCATTAGAGAATGTAGAAGTAGTATTAGACATCCTGTAGTCTCGTGGGATTATGGAGTTACGCTCGGGTTATTGAGGCCTAAGTGTCCTCTCCAGGGTGCAAAGCTAGGGTAGGTCAATATGGAGAAGCTGTTACCCATACAGCAGGTCGTCTACTACCCTCTCCAAGTTTCTGAAATTGTCCAATGGAAAGGCAAACGTCAATACGCTTGGTTCCAGCGCCATCGCAGGAGCTGCCAGAACAAGTTGGAAGTCAACAACGAATTAACTGCCTTAGGGACTCCAACTCCGGATTTTTCCTCGAGATTGACTCCTGAAGCCCGTCCCAAAAGTGGGTATGGCCAAGAGGCAGCAGAGGTTTGTAATCAGGGTTTTAAAGGCCCTCAGGACTTTAACTAAGAATGTAAGCGCTGAATAGACTAAAGATGCTGGGATGAATAGAGCAGGTATGCCTTAATTAACTCTGGGTTATAACCTATACCTTAGTTACTCATTCAGTGATTATTTCATATTATATCACATGAGAAGCAACTCTGTTCTTGAACCAGGTATTTGACACTGCGGATTATGAAAGATTACCTTTTGTTCATCTTTTATAACAAAAAAAGTACTTCTTTGTTATTTATCTTTGGTTTGTCTTTACTTCCTTGTGATATAATTTGTAACATATTTTCAATAAGATATACCTTATTTAGTAAACTTTCGATTTAATTAGGTAATTATGTATCATACTGTTATATTTAAGTATTCCACAATTAGCTTAGGCCTATCCTGATACCTATGAGATAATTAGTTGCCTCATATTGGTCGTAATATCTAGGATTTATGTCCGGCTACCCCAGTTAGCTTGTCTAATTCCCTGTTAGGTCACTGAACCCCAATCAACTAATCCATGGTTCAGTTAACCAAGTCACCAGTTAACGAACATCCTTCTTCATCTGCCAGCCTTTAAACTCTGAGTTAGCTGACTTGGGCCGAGTTAAGATCATTTTCGAACAGAAGATGGTTCGTCAATTAATTTATTTATATGTTAAAACCTGTCAAACCAATCCAAGCGCCAGCTTAACCTCACCTATCCCAGCCTAGATTATCACGCACCTAGCCAAGCCCATCCCAGCTAATATATACATATATATACATATATATATATATATATATATATATATATATATATATATATATATATATATATATATATATATATATATTAGTATATTTTGGTAGCAGTCTTTCCTGTAGACATATATTATTAAATATGACCGAAAAAATAAGATTAATAATTCTAACATGAATTTTCTCAATCTTTCGTACATTTCGTTTCACTGTTGGAGGTAAATCAAAAATCAATTCTCCAAAATTCATTTTTATTTCTAGTCTGACGCGACACGAGCGCGTTTCGTAAAACTTATTACATTTTCAAAGACTTTAGTTCACAAATACACAACTGAATAGAACTTACGCATCTCCGATTTTATATCTACATTTGAGTGAGGTGGAAGGGGTGATGTGGCATTGCAGTTGCAAAACGATCTGTGTGTTACTCCTATGAATAATTTGACTGTTGCCGCCTCATGCCTCACTCATCCTGACTCATCACTCTCTCCTCTACCCACAGTTGGATACAGTATGGACCACATCCGTCTATCGTGGCACGCCGGGGATCGATCGGTGGTTATCGAGTCCGACGTATCCTTGCCACAATTCCGGGTCCTCGGATACAACAGAAAGACCATTATCTCGTCCACCTCCACGGGTAAGTTACGGAATTTGGGGAGCTCAGGGCGGACTTGTCGGTTCACAGGTGGTTGCTTAACCTGCCCGTCAAGATTTGGATGGGTGTCCTGCCTGCCTGTTACGTCTCTAGTGGGTGCTCAGCCTATCTCTTCATGCCTTTCCCATTTCGGGACGATGGAAAATATGTTTCACGTTGTGGGTGGGTTCGTGTCCTCTCGAAGAACATAGGAATTCATGTAGTTATGCAGCAGAGGTTTTTACAAAAAAAAGTTCCATCATTATGGAGTAATTATAGATACTAAGACTTGCGACTTGAAAATTCTCACATATGTAGTCGTGCTGTGACTAGCGCGTGTTGGTGCTTTCACATCTGGCTCAGGTACACGGAAGTCAGTAAATGTATGAGTGTTGCCTCCAGTCAACAAAGTTCTCCGGTATCCTGGTGTTACCTCCAGTCGACAGAGGTCTCCGGCCTCCTAGTACTACCTCCGGTCGACAGAGGTCTCCGGCGTCCTAGTACTACCTCCGGTCGACAGAGGTCTCCGGCGTCCTAGTATTACCTCCAGTCAACAAAGTTCTCCGGCATCCTGGTGTTACCTCCGGTCGACAGAGGTCTCCGGCCTCCTAGTACTACCTCCGGTCGACATAGGTCTCCGGCCTCCTAGTACTACCTCCGGTCGACAGAGGTCACCGGCGTCCTAGTATTACCTCCGGTCGACAGAGGTCTCTGAAGATCTAGCACCCATGAAATAAAAATATTCACACTCTCCAGTACTCATAAATCACGATGGTGACACGTCGTCCTTCTTGTTTTAAAGCAACACACCCCTCCCGACCCCAGCGCTTACCTGACCAGGATATTCTTGGGAAATGAATGGATGACAGCACTGATTATTTTTATATTAGTGATGGCAATAAGGTCTCCCTGCCAGAAGGTGTAGAAACAGTGGACGATAGAGACAAGGAGACAGGCATCAGTGGAGATGTGATTGAAGACGGCTCAGCACTACTGGTTAGGAGAGAATCCCCACCTACGTTTGTCTCGTCTACTTAGACCAAAAGTAAGGCAACTAGACTTGTTTAAGTCATTTTGCATTGAATTCAAATTAATTTTCATGTCAATTAATTATTGTTTTTTTATTTGAGTGGGCGCTCCAGTGAACAGGGGAGGGTGCCCCAGAGAACGAAGGGGTGCCCCAGGGAACGAGGGAGTGTCCCAGAGAACGAGGGAGTGTCCCAGGGAACGAAGGGGTGCCCCAGGGAACGAGGGAGTGTCCCAGGGAACGAGGGGGTGCCCCAGGGAACGAGGGAGTGTCCCAGGGAACGAGGGGAGTGCCCCAGGGAACGAGGGAGTGACCCAGGAAATGAGGGCTAGTGCCCCAGAGAACGAGGGAGTGCCCCCAGGGAACGTCGGGGTACCCCAGGAAACGAGGGGGTGCTCCAGGGAACGAGGGGGTGCCCCAGGGAACGATGGGGTGCCCCAGGGAACGATGGGGTGCCCCAGGGAACGATGGGGTGCCCCAGGGAACGATGGGGTGCCCCAGGGAACGTCGGGGTGCCCCAGGGAACGAGGGGGTGCCCCAGGGAACGTCGGGGTGCCCCAGGGAACGAGGGGGTGCCCCAGGGAACGAGGGGTGCTCCAGGGAACGAGGGGGGTGCCCCAGGGAACTAGGGGTGCTCCAGGGAACGAGGGGGGTACCCCAGGGAAAGAAGGGGGTGCCCCAGGGAACGAGAGGTGCTCCAGGGAACGAGGGGGGTGCCCCAGGGAACTAGGGGTGCTCCAGGGAACGAGGGGGGTGCCCCAGGGAAAGAGGGGGGTACCCCTGGGAACGAAGGGGTGCCCCAGGGAACGAGGGGGTGCCCCAGGGAACGAGGGGTGCTCCAGGGAACGAGGGGGGTGCCCCAGGGAACTAGGGGTGCTCCAGGGAACGAGGGGGGTACCCCAGGGAAAGAAGGGGGTGCCCCAGGGAACGAGGGGTGCTCCAGGGAACGAGGGGGGTGCCCCAGGGAACTAGGGGTGCTCCAGGGAACGAGGGGGGTGCCCCAGGGAAAGAGGGGGGTACCCCAGGGAACGAAGGGGTGCCCCAGGGAACGAGGGGAGTGCCCCAGGGAACGAGGGGGGGGGGGTAAATTCACAGGTGTCATTTTCTAAACCTAAAACATAACCAAAAAATTTGTACTGTAATTTTGTCTGTTATTATTACTTGTATATCCAGAGCTCAATGAGAAACAATTGTAATTTGAATTATGTTTCTTTGGGAGCTATGGAGGTGAGCGAGCCCGGGCCACTTACAGAGCCACACACAAACTTTGCCAACAAGATTGTTATCGTAATTTTCCTCTGATATCTAAATTGCCTTTTATAACGTTATAATATTTTTTTTAGTAATCTAATAATGGCCTTAAATTGGAAAGGAATGACCTTTAATATGACAGGAGTAATTTTGAATAGGGCAGGAATTACCTTTCATAGAATTGGGGTGTCCTTTAACAGGAGAGTGGTGACCTATGGCAGAATCGATTTTCATCTAAGAGAATATTTAAACAAATGTCTGATGAAAATCTTACTGAACTAACCCATTCCCAAAGACCTGAAAGCAGCTGTAGCATTAAACATTATGATGAATGCCGCGAGGAGGCATATATATATATATATATATATATATATATATATATATATATATATATATATATATATATATATATATATATATATATATATATATATATATAAATATATCGAATAGGCGTAGATATATATATATATATATATATATATATATATATATATATATATATATATATATATATACACATAAATGGAAATTTTCGTTTGTTCAAATTCGCTAATCTCCGAAAGTTCTTCACCGATTGCTTTGAAATTTTCACACAACGTTCCATTCGCATCTGAGCAGGTTTTTATATACTTACTATATAGATGTCACTCCTGTGACGGTAAAAAACATGCTTTTTCTGAAAAACTGTGTTTTTCATGTGAGTGAAATCTTCGAAACCTCTTTACCAAATGCCTTGAAATTTTGACACAACGTTGCATTCGAATAGGCGCGTCTTTTTATATATCTACTATATACATGCCTCACCTGTGACAGGAAAAAAACATACTTTAAAAAAAACGGCGACATCTGTTGGACGTACGAGCAACACGCCATGTAATCTCCGAAAGTTCTTCACCGATTGCTTTGAAGTTTTGACACAACATTGCATTCGAATAGGCGCATCTTTTTAAATACCTACTATATAGATGGCACCCCTGTGACAGGTAAAAAATGTATTTTTTTAAAAACAGCTCCATCTGTTGTACATAATAGCAACATGCACGCTATACTAAATATGTCACAAATTCCATTTCAATGTTTCCGATTGCATTCATAAATTTTATTTTCATAGATTTCTATACATTTTATTTTGTATTTAATTATTTTGTGTAACATTTTGTTGGAATTAAGCTGTGTTGTTTACCATACTGTTCATTTCGAAACTATAAATATAGATGCCACACATGTTACAGGTAAAACTATGCTTTTCTTGAAAAACAGGTCCATCTGTTGCATGTAAGAGCAACACACATGCTATACTAAATATGTTACAATTCCATTTCAATGTTTCTGATGGCATTGATAAATGGAATTTTCATAGATTTTAATTTATTTTCATTTTGATTTAATTATTTTGTAAGAACTGTGTTGGAATTGAGCTGTGTTGTTTACCACACCGTTCATCTCGTGGGTACAGTTTTTTTTTTATATTTTAATTTCATTTTTTAACTGTTTTCTTATATTTCAGTGATGGGAACATCAGATCACTTGATGTTCCAAATTTTCTGATGGGAACAGTTGATCCTTTAGGAAGGCATCGGACGAAGGAGTGAGGAGTGGTGGGGATGACGAAGGGACAGGGAAGTAGGGCGTGGTGGGGAAGGAAAAGGGGATGGTGGAGTGGGGAATGGTTGGGAGGCCGAGGAGACGGGTGATTGGGAATAGTGGGGAAGACAGGAAGACAGAGAAGGTTGCTGTGGCCGGGTACTGCTAGTATATATATTATATATATTATATATATATATATATATATATATATATATATATATATATATATATATATATATATATATGTTTGTATATCACGAAAATAAACACGAGATTAAAAATGTGACAGTGTCAGGCCACGGAGGAAAATTGAAACAGGAATTTCCTTAAGTACTTTCGTATATTAATACATCTTTAGAAGGACTCCTTCTGAAGATGTATTAATATACGAAAGTACTTAAGGAAATTCCTGTTTCAATTTTCCTCCGTAGTCTGACACTGTCATATATATATATATATATATATATATATATATATATATATATATATATATATATATATATATATATATATATATATATATATATATATATATATATTAGTATATTTTGGTAGCAGTCTTTCCTGTAGACATATATTATTAAATATGACCGAAAAAGTAAGATTAATAATTCTAACACGAATTTTCTCGATCTTTCTTACGTTTCTTTTCACTGTTGATGGTAATTCAAAAATCAATTCTCCAAAATTCATTTTTATTTCTAGTCTGACGCGACACTTGAGCGCGTTTCGTAAAACTTATTACATTTTCAAAGACTTTAGTTTACACACACACACACAACTTTAACTGAATAGAGCTTAAACATCTTCGAGTTCGAATGTAGGTATAAAAAACTCAAGTTGACACGACTCAAGTTGGAAGTAGATTGACGAAGAACTCGGTAAAGTTAGTCAAGTCTAAGTAAAAAAAATACACACATGATTATGTCGAAGAGATCATTAAAAGGAAAGGGGTGGAACATGATGCAAAATGTGTAAAACCTCTTCTACGGGATATCTTTTCAATTGCTTATAAAGAAAAAAAAGTCATGAAAGGCTTATCGTTAGACACATAATTTGCATCTATACAGCCCAGGAGATACAGCTCGCCATATACCACAAGCCTATATGGTTGCCAATTTGCTCATGAAGAATCTCCCGATACTTAAAGGAACGACATGGAGACGAATGGTCTTCTTTGCCTTTAAAAATGCCTGTTTGTGGATTGTGAACGCCAACGAGATCAGTATATAGACAACACGTTGTTTCCCTATGTACCAAACAACCAACAAACAACAGTGCTCTCCCAGTGATCTTATAGTTTCTGCACACAACCAGACTATTGCCACAGATAACCTGACCAACTGTCCGAAACGACTTTTCTTGGACCTCCTGTGTGTGTGCAATAAGGTCAGTGCAAGACGGTCAACTGTTCACAGTGGGTATCAACAATTGCAATGTGATTAGAGCAACAGAACAGTAGCCAAAGTGCGCTCTGCCAGATTATAAACAGAGTATACACAACTCTTTTCTATATCGAGTTCTTTAACACTCGTCTGTACTCTTATTACTAACTATTCTCGCAGATCTTCTTTGGCTTCCGTTCTGTTTCATTTTTCTTCCATCCATTTCTCTTCAATTTCCTTCTGTTCACCTTCCTTCTTTTCGTATTCACCATTATTCTTCTCTAACATCTCTTGCCTAACTATGGCCCTCTCTCCACTCTCATACTTCCAGCTCTTCCCTCTTTTCTATACCTCTCTCTCTCTCTCTCTCTCTCTCTCTCTCTCTCTCTCTCTCTCTCTCTCTCTCTCTCTCTCTCTCTGTCTCTGTCTCTGTCTCTGTCTCTGTCTGTCTCTCTCTCTCTCTCTCTCTCTCTCTCTCTCTCTCTCTCTCTCTCTCTCTCTCTCTCTCTCTCTCTCTCTCTCTCTCTCTCTCTCTCTCTCTTCACTTCTCCCCTCCTTACCATAGCTCTCTCTCCCCTCACCTCTCCCCTCATTTCAATCAATCCCTCGTCGCCCTGTCCTTCTTCCCTTTCCTGCATCTCCGTTGTCAGCTGCATCTCCCCTTCCTTCTCCATCCGTCAACGCTCCTCATATCTTCTCCTTTCCCTTCTCACTCCCACGAGCCTGTCCTCTCACCTGCGTCTTCCTCACGCCAAATGACATGTTAAATAATTGTTAATAAATTTCAGTCTGTTTTATTTTTGTGGACTTCCGCTGAAAATGGGCCAAACTAAGTTTACTTGCCATATATGTCTGTCTCTCTCTCTCTCTCTCTCTCTCTCTCTCTCTCTCTCTCTCTCTCTCTCTCTCTCTCTCTCTCTCTCTCTCTCTCTCTCTCTCTCTCTCTCGTTATCGCTCTCTCATGCGCTCTCTCATTTCCTCTCTATCTCTCGCCCCAGGTCACAGGATTTTTGTACTGTTTAACATGCTGAACTGCGAGTGAGAATTGTGCAAACGAGCAGCTCGAAATATGAGAAGATAGTTAAAAACAATCTCAAAAAATAAGAGTAAAAAGAGGGCCAGACAAGAGAATAATATAATCAGTAAAAGAGGAGATGCTTGGAAGCCTTGACGGAATATCACGGCCCCGAGGCACTCCACTACAGGTGCCGTACGCGAGTGTTTCCTCACCACTGGTGCTGTGCGCGGGTGTTTTCTCACCACAGGTGCTGTGTGTAGGTGTTTCCTCACCACAGGTGGTGTGTGTAGGTGTTTCCTCACCACAGGTGCTGTGTGTAGGTGTTTCCTCACCACAGGTGGTGTGTGTAGGTGTTTCCTCACCACAGGTGGTGTGTGTAGGTGTTTCCTCACCACAGGTGGTGTGTGTATAGGTGTTTCCTCACCCACAGCGTAGCAGCTAATACTTGGGTCTTCGGCCATTTAGGGCCGTAAGTCCGCGCAGGGCGAGGTAAGGACACCAGGTCCAGAGTAGGGAGCAGGCAACCCAAGAGTGGGTAATGGAAAGGGAGCAGAAATAAAACATGAAAGGAAAAGAAAAAAAAATCTTTATCACCGTTATATCTTTACATAAAATACAGAAATACAGTAGTGTGGGGTTTTATGCTATGTTATTATGTCTGTGAGAAGTCCTTGCCATTATTTATATGATAAAAGAATGTTATGAAATGATGGTAAAGATTTTGGTGTACAAAAAAGCCAAAGACGAAATTACACAAAAAACATTAGTACGATGGAGTGAAATGGAGGAATGCATTCCTCCTTTCTCATCTGATGGAGCAGATGAGAAAGCTATTTTTGTAGAAAGAATAAAACTGAGAAGAGGGGATGGTAAAAAAAAAGAGGAGAATTGAAAAGAGGAGCTTGGTATTCTAAATATATGACTTGTCTTTTTTATTCACTGGAGGAGGACTTCATAATATTCGTGTAGTGGAATATGTGTATAGTGGTAGTGCAGGGTGGAGGGCAGGCAACTAGTTGAGTAGTTGCCTGCCCTCCACTAAAGGCAGAGATTCCATTAAAGGACACTGAAGAGACCTCTTCTGTGTCCAGAGACTGGACATTAAAGGACTATATCCAGTCCTCTAATAATTGTAAGCCAGAAATTAACATTGACATTTCTCACTTGATAGGTTGCTACTTATCCTCCGTCGTCTTTTCCTTTCCACCCACTATATAAATATCTCCCTCTGGTGCCCCTGACCGCCAAAAACTCTACCATTACCCCCGCAAAAAAGAAAATCCCCCAGCACCATTTTTACCCCCGCCCAGCACCTCCACTTCAACACAACATGATGCTAAATTTTCCCCACATCGCTACACAAATTTTGCATTTTCTTTCGCTCCTCTGGCCCCTCTTCCCATCAACAGCACCACTCCCACCACCCACTCTTCCCCTTCTTCATAAACAGATCTTCAACCCTCTGCTCTCACTTCTCTCAATCAAGCTACTCTTTCCTGCCACCCGAACCCGCTTCTTCCAGGGTCGCTTCCAACACTCTGGGGCTGTATTGAACTGTTCATATTCTCCAAATCTTCCCCTTGTGCTTTATAATCATCTCTATAAAGCCATTACACATTTCTGACCCCAAATATGTCATTGCCCTTCAGCGCGTACTTAGCCTTCGACAGAACTGCACAAATCAGCTCTTCCCTCAAGTTTGACTGCGCATGTCAGACTACCAGTCCACTTCCACCTACATTGTGCTATCAAGCCCTATACTCACCTGGGATAATACAGACTCGAACTCTGACCAGCATTAACTTGGTACATTAACTTGTACCAACTTGGTACAATAACCAAGCATGTGTTTAAAACCAGTAGTAATTACTTAGCTCTTTAAATTGATCCTCACACTGGAATAAAATTAATATGAGTTGAACAGAATCTAGGAATCAATAGACCTATTTAAACGTATTATTGATATAACCAAAAGCTTCCCTCTCTGAAAATGACCAAATTAATTCAGTATCTCCAGACGATCATGAATGGTTTACACTGTTTATCTGCCCCATCCCCCTTACCAAATGTATGATATGAAATATGTATATTTAGTTTGGTTACGTTTAGTTAGAATCGATTTATATTTATTAAAATTCCAAGGAATGCAAATCTTCGCCTGAAGCTATAGTTTTGTATAGTATATATGTGTATATATATATAAATATATATATATATATATATATATATATATATATATATATATATATATATATATATATATATATATATATATATATATATATATATATATATATTATATATATATATATATATTAGTATATTTTGGTAGCAGTCTTTCCTGTAGACATATATTATTAAATATGACCGAAAAAGTAAGATTAATAATTCTAACACGAATTTTCTCAATCTTTCGTACATTTCTTTTCACTGTTGGAGGTAAATCAAAAATCAATTCTCCAAAATTCAATTTTGAAGAATTTTGGATTTGGAGAATTTTAGAGAATGAATTTTGGAGAATTGATTTTTGATTTACCTCCAACAGTGAAAAGAAATGTACGAAAGATTGAGAAAATTCGTGTTAGAATTATTAATCTTACTTTTTCGGTCATATTTAATAACATATATATATATATATATATATATATATATATATATATATATATATGCAAACAAGCCTGAATGGTCCCCAGGACTATATACAACTGAAAACTCACACCCCAGAAGTGACTCGAACCCATACTCCCACAACTGGTATGTACAGGGACGCCTTAATCCGCTTGACCATCACGACCGGACAAAAGGAAGTGATAGCCGAGGCTATATGAACCACTTCCCCGCCGGCACTCGGATGGTAATCTTGGGCATAGCATTTTATCAAATCACCTCATTCTTTGGGGCACACGTGAGGAACACAAATGCAAACAAGCCTGAATGGTCCCCAGGACTATATACAACTGAAAACTCACACCCCAGAAGTGACTCGAACCCATACTCCCACAACTGGTATGTACAGGGACGCCTTAATCCGCTTGACCATCACGACCGGACAAAAGGAAGTGATAGCCGAGGCTATATGAACCACTTCCCCGCCGGCACTCGGATGGTAATCTTGGGCATAGCATTTTATCAAATCACCTCATTCTTTGGGGCACACGTGAGGAACACAAATGCAAACAAGCCTGAATGGTCCCCAGGACTATATACAACTGAAAACTCACACCCCAGAAGTGACTCGAACCCATACTCCCACAACTGGTATGTACAGGGACGCCTTAATCCGCTTGACCATCACGACCGGACAAAAGGAAGTGATAGCCGAGGCTATATGAACCACTTCCCCGCCGGCACTCGGATGGTAATCTTGGGCATAGCATTTTATCAAATCACCTCATTCTTTGGGGCACACGTGAGGAACACAAATGCAAACAAGCCTGAATGGTCCCCAGGACTATATACAACTGAAAACTCACACCCCAGAAGTGACTCGAACCCATACTCCCACAACTGGTATGTACAGGGACGCCTTAATCCGCTTGACCATCACGACCGGACAAAAGGAAGTGATAGCCGAGGCTATATGAACCACTTCCCCGCCGGCACTCGGATGGTAATCTTGGGCATAGCATTTTATCAAATCACCTCATTCTTTGGGGCACACGTGAGGAACACAAATGCAAACAAGCCTGAATGGTCCCCAGGACTATATACAACTGAAAACTCACACCCCAGAAGTGACTCGAACCCATACTCCCACAACTGGTATGTACAGGGACGCCTTAATCCGCTTGACCATCACGACCGGACAAAAGGAAGTGATCAAGCGGATTAAGGCGTCCCTGTACATACCAGTTGTGGGAGTATGGGTTCGAGTCACTTCTGGGGTGTGAGTTTTCAGTTGTATATAGTCCTGGGGACCATTCAGGCTTGTTTGCATTTGTGTTCCTCACGTGTGCCCCAAAGAATGAGGTGATTTGATAAAATGCTATGCCCAAGATTACCATCCGAGTGCCGGCGGGGAAGTGGTTCATATAGCCTCGGCTATCACTTCCTTTTGTCCGGTCGTGATGGTCAAGCGGATTAAGGCGTCCCTGTACATACCAGTTGTGGGAGTATGGGTTCGAGTCACTTCTGGGGTGTGAGTTTTCAGTTGTATATAGTCCTGGGGACCATTCAGGCTTGTTTGCATTTGTGTTCCTCACGTGTGCCCCAAAGAATGAGGTGATTTGATAAAATGCTATGCCCAAGATTACCATCCGAGTGCCGGCGGGGAAGTGGTTCATATAGCCTCGGCTATCACTTCCTTTTGTCCGGTCGTGATGGTCAAGCGGATTAAGGCGTCCCTGTACATACCAGTTGTGGGAGTATGGGTTCGAGTCACTTCTGGGGTGTGAGTTTTCAGTTGTATATAGTCCTGGGGACCATTCAGGCTTGTTTGCATTTGTGTTCCTCACGTGTGCCCCAAAGAATGAGGTGATTTGATAAAATGCTATGCCCAAGATTACCATCCGAGTGCCGGCGGGGAAGTGGTTCATATAGCCTCGGCTATCACTTCCTTTTGTCCGGTCGTGATGGTCAAGCGGATTAAGGCGTCCCTGTACATACCAGTTGTGGGAGTATGGGTTCGAGTCACTTCTGGGGTGTGAGTTTTCAGTTGTATATAGTCCTGGGGACCATTCAGGCTCGTTTGCATTTGTGTTCCTCACGTGTGCCCCAAAGAATGAGGTGATTTGATAAAATGCTATGCCCAAGATTACCATCCGAGTGCCGGCGGGGAAGTGGTTCATATAGCCTCGGCTATCACTTCCTTTTGTCCGGTCGTGATGGTCAAGCGGATTAAGGCGTCCCTGTACATACCAGTTGTGGGAGTATGGGTTCGAGTCACTTCTGGGGTGTGAGTTTTCAGTTGTATATAGTCCTGGGGACCATTCAGGCTTGTTTGCATTTGTGTTCCTCACGTGTGCCCCAAAGAATGAGGTGATTTGATAAAATGCTATGCCCAAGATTACCATCCGAGTGCCGGCGGGGAAGTGGTTCATATAGCCTCGGCTATCACTTCCTTTTGTCCGGTCGTGATGGTCAAGCGGATTAAGGCGTCCCTGTACATACCAGTTGTGGGAGTATGGGTTCGAGTCACTTCTGGGGTGTGAGTTTTCAGTTATATATATATATATATATATATATATATATATATATATATATATATATGCAGGAGACTTCCTCCTGGCAGTACCCATGTCAGCAATGGGCACGCGCCTAGATCCAGAATCCCTTCGTGTAGCAGTGGCCCTCCGCCTTGGTGCCCCAATTCACACTGAATACAAGTGTATTTGCAACAGGGTGGAAGCAGACCAATACGGACTGCATGGGTTGCATTGCGGAAGCACAAAGGGCTGGCATGCAAGACACAACGAGGTCAATGACATCATCAAGAGAAGCCTCGTCTCAGCTGGGTGCTCAGCGGAGAGAGAACCTCGCATCCTAGGGGTCCAAAACCCGGATTTCCCCGCACATCGCCCTGATGGCATCACCATATACTCATGGAAGGAGGGTAGACAGTTGGTATGGGACTACACATGTGTATCCACCCTGGCTGACACCTAAGTACACCTCGGAGCTGATCAAGCAGGTGGGGCGGCCAACCACAGGGAAACAGCAAAATCACTCAAGTACAGGCGACTGGAAGGTCAATACCTCTTTGTTCCCATAGCGTCTGAGACGCATGGCCCCTGGGGCAAGGATTTCTCAAGGAATTGGGTTCCAGGCTCATTGACGTCACCAGAGACCCAAGGGCTTCCAGTTTTTTATTTCAGCGTCTCAGTGTGGCGATCCAGAGGGGAAATGCTTGCTGCGTCCTCGGTTCCTGTCCAGAAGCGGACGAGCTTCAAGAGATCCATAACCTTTAGGCATTTGTCTTGTATGTTTTGTAACCTTTAAATACACAATAAAGGAAAAAAAAAAAAAGGGAAGGGGGTGGTAGGAGAAAAGCACACAGAAACTGTATTGGAGGGGACCTACATTCCCTCCAATGCGTTATGTGTGGTTTCCTCCGAGGCTATGGGTCCCCCTTCTTCCAGCCAGAGGTGGTACTCCCTTCCCTATTGAAAAAAAAAAAAAAATATATATATATATATATATATATATATATATATATATATATATATATATATATATATATATATATATATATATATATATATATATATATATATATATATATATATATATATATATATAGATATATATATATGCATGCTAAAGTATCTACATAGAAAAAACAAAATAATTTAGTTTTTTCTCTTATGAATGCTTATCCATAACTGATTATGTGTTTATGTAGTTATTCTTACATACGTATATATACAGTGCAACTATGTTCAGTACAACACTAATGCAGTAAAGAGACGAAATTGACTTAATAAAATAGGGACGGGATGAATCCAATAACTCTCGCCTGAGGAATACATAAACTAAGTAGTGTTGGCAATAGAATCGAAACTGAAATCTGTCCTGAAGCCTTTAGAACACATTGAAGCCTTCAGAACACAGTGAAGCCTTCAGAAGACAGTGAAGCCTTCAGAACACAGTGAAGCCTTCAGTACACAGTGAAGCCTTCTGAACACAGGGAAGCCTTCAGAACACAGTGAAGCCTTCAGAACACAGTGAAGCCTTCAGAACACAGTGAAGCCTTCAGAACACAGGGAAGCCTTCAGAACACAGGGAAGCCTTCAGAACACAGTGAAGCCTTCAGAATACAGGGAAGCTTTCAGAACACAGGGAAGCCTTCAGAACACAGTGAAGCCTTCAGAAGACAGTGAAGCCTTTTAGAACACCACAGTTAACTTACACAAAACCTGGATAATGCAGCTATAGCCTGGAACCAGAGCTTGAAACAAACACAAAACGAAACTAGATCACATCTAGTGATATGCAACTAAGATTCTTATGGAGCTGAAGCAAATAAATCATCCCGACAGGACGAGGCAATTCTACTTCACCATCACGCAGGAAGAAGGAAGGTGCAGGGGAATGGTGAGACAACATTGTACACGGTATTAAAGAAAAACGTGACGTAATAGACAAAGAGGTTGGGTTTAAAGTGACAAATAGTTCAATTAGAGTTGAAAGATGAGAGAAGGGAATCCTTTCCGTTAGCCACCCAAAACATGACGGGAAAAAAATCGCATACATACGTACATTCATCTATGAACAAAGTCTGAATGTTGATTTATTTTGCGTACATATACAGGGAGGGTGTGTGTGTGTGTGTGTGTGTGAGAGAGAGAGAGAGAGAGAGAGAGAGAGAGAGAGAGAGAGAAGGGTGGAGGGAGGTAGCCAAACACTGTGGTCGATGGATGTGTTTTGCTTGGGCAAGGGTAATGAGTGTTTAGTGAGTCATCGTTGACTTACTGCCTCGATATATATGCAAATTAGAGTGGAACGAAGGGAGGGGTGGAGGGAAAGAGCAAAGCAAGAGTGGGAGAGAGGGAAAAGAATGGAGGGAGTAATAGGAAGAGTAGAGGGAAGAAGGAACTGGAGGATGGAAAAAATATTTTTGGAAATAACCTTCGGAAAATTATCTTATCGTAACCTTTTCTTAACTCCCATTTATTTCACAATATCACTGTGTAATTTTTGTAATAAGTTGAGGAACAGGGAGAGGTAACTCAGATGGTTTTCCAGAACAGGTGTTGATGAGGTTATCTAGAACAGGTGTTGATGACGAGGTTATCTAGAACAGGTGTTGATGACGAGGTTATCTAGAACAGGTGTTGATGACGAGGTTATCTAGAACAGGTGTTGATGACGAGGTTATCTAGAACAGGTGTTGATGACGAGGTTATCTAGAACAGGTGTTGATGACGAGGTAATCTAGAACAGGTGTTGATGACGAGGTTATCTAGCACAGGTGTTGATGACGAGGTTATCTAGCACACGTGTTGACGACGAGGTTATCTAGAACAGGTGTTGATGACGATGTTATCTAGATGAACAGGTGCTCATAATGATGTAATCCAGGGCAGGTGTAGGCAACGAGAATAACTAGAGCAGATGCTGAAGAAGTTATTAATAAAAAGGTATCGATATCGAGACAGAAACTGAGACAAAGTCCTTTCAACAGAACCATCTCGCTCAAATTTGTTTGAGTCGATTAGCGATGAGTTTCAGTGGCATTGAAGGTTATTGATGATTAAAGTTGTACCCGGATGGGAAGGCATGAAGGGATCTGGTTCTGGCATCCCACAGAGCTGAGCATCCCATTTTTTCCTTAGCAAGTTTTAAATTTGACGCCCTATGGAATAATAATGATTATATTTACAGGCTCAAGATGTTCTCCTGAACGGCCAACACTTGCTGCGTTCCTAGGCATATAAGTTCCTCCTCAGGGCGAGTGCCTTGTGCCTCAAGTGCCAAGTGCCAGGCTATGTTCTCCCCCAGAACAAGTTCCTTAGCATAGTATGTTCTTTCACAGAGCAAAGCCCCTTCTCTGCCTAAGGTCGTCAACTGTGTGTGTTTCCCCTCTTACAGGCAACTACTCCCGGCTGCTGTGTGAGATCATGTTTGTACGATCCATGGGTTACTACCTAATCCAGATATACATCCCTTCATCCCTCATCGTCGTCATC
>NC_091172.1:19213643-19246143 GCF_040958095.1 Procambarus clarkii | reverse complement strand
AGCATTTTTCTCCTCTCTATTTAAAGATTCACAATTATCTTCTAAATATATTAGTGACTGTATTTGTTACTTTTGTCTTCGTATTCAGAATGTTATTATTTATACAATAATTTAAAATTCTATGCTATTATTTGAATTTGTTCTATAATTTAAAATATTACGTTATTTTCCTTATTTTTCAATACTTTTTCTGTTTTTTTTAATATTTAATATTTTCTAATTATTACTATTTAAATTTGTATTATAATTTTTATTCGCATTATCGCTATTACTGTATTATTACTTTGAGCTTTACAATAATATAAACTAGGGCCAGAAATCTCTAGAATTAGCGGAATCGAACTAAGGTCCTGGAGTTTCCGAATGCTTGCCACTTTGCCACCACAGTGGGTCACGAAATATCACAATATCTAAATATCAGATATCTTATATCACGATATCTAAACGGCACTCATGACCCAGGCCCCATAGCATGGTTCATCGAATCCCGCTCCCCCCTAGTAAGTGGTGAGGGACATTTCTTAGTTCACGCAATTAATTAAAAAGTTCAAAGTCAATAACTGGGACAGTTCATACAGTAGTACGACAATGCTAAAGATGTAGACTCTTAGAAATTATGAGGTTAATTTAGAAATAAATAAATTTTTATTTGGCTTAGGTGCAGCACAGTAAATATTTAAATGCATTAGTTCAAAGGGTGTAATTAGCTGTGCCTATGTGAAAAAGTTTGTTTTGGGGGTGGGAATAATCCTCTACCATAGATGTTAAGCCAATCATTTACGTGTTGCACATTCATTCACCAAGTGGTGGTGGTGCAGTGGGTGGGGGTCGAGCTGCCACTCAGTGGTGCTCTGTGATGTAGTGATCTGCACAGTTTCTTTAATTCGTTTATAG
This sequence comes from Procambarus clarkii, assembly GCF_040958095.1. Lineage (NCBI taxonomy): Eukaryota > Metazoa > Arthropoda > Malacostraca > Decapoda > Cambaridae > Procambarus > Procambarus clarkii. The sequence continues at coordinate 19,245,249 of NC_091172.1, read as the reverse complement.
CTGTTAACTCCTAAGTATCGTTATGGGACCTGCCTGTAGAGCGCATGGCAGAACTTATCCTGGGTACATCTGGGTACACTGCCTTCTCTAACCGGTTCCATTACGTTGCCCTATGTCTTGATATCGGACAAGGGATGTCTTGATATCGGGCAAGGGATGTCTTGATATCACCGGTTCTCTTATATGGCCGAGATCTAAAAATACAGTATAACATGAGGCTGGTGGCTCCACAGACCCAAGTCCGAATCCTGCTAGCATTTTATTTTTATCTTTATTTTTTTTAAGTTTAGCTAGTGCAGTATATGTTTTTGATTCGTTCGTTCCTTTTTTTTCCTTTTTTTTAAATGTTCATCCCCCGCAAGACGCCCTCAATAGACCACGATCCCCTGACCCCCTCGATGCCTTGATCCCGTTGTAAAAAATACCCGCAATCCCTATTTGCAATTCTGTGTTGCCCAGTTACCGTTGAATGAATCTTATTGCATGCTCCGTGAACCATTGCTCGCAGTACACACACACACATGGCACCCGAACTGCACCTAACAACACACACACACGCACGCACGCAAACACACACACACACGCACCTACACACACACACACACACACACACACACACACACACACACACACACACACACACACACACACACACATACACACACACACACACACACACACACACATACACACACACACACACACACACACACACACACACACACACACACACACACATACACACACACACACACACACAAACCGTCAATCAACTGTACATCAGTTGATTAACGGTTGAGAGGCGGAACCAAAGACCCAAAGCTCAGCTCACCCCCGAAAGCACAAATAGGTGAGTATACGCACGCACGCACACACACACACACACACACACACACACACACACACACACACACACACACACACACACACACACACACACACACACACACACACACACACGCACCCACACGCACCCACACGCACCAACACACATACACACACGCACACACACACACACACACACCCTTCATCCAGTTGATTGATTGAGAGTTGAGAGGCGGCCCGAAAGACCAGAGCTCAATCCCCGCAAACACAACTAGGTGAATACACACACACACATACACACACATGCTTCCTGCACCTTCCTGCATTTGCAAACTTTCAACACCCGTCCACACTTTTCCTGCACTTATCCTCCACACCTCAAACACATATTCACACACTTTATGCACTCATTCCCAACACATTTCCACACACTGTTCAACACCTATTTACTGCTCTATGTGCTCATCTATTACCTATTCACATTTCCAATCACCTTTTTATTAATATTATCTAAATCTATCAACAAGCCCTTCGTTTATCGTTGCACCTTCCCTAAAGTAATCAGACCCCAGTGTATCCCCCCCATCCTACACCTCATCCTACACTCCATCCTACAACCCATCCCTAGCAACTGAAAACCTTTGAGACACCAGTCAATCCCTAACCCTCTAGACAAAACAACACATTTTCTTTACCATTACACCTAATCACAGTACTGGTGTACTGTGTAGCGAGGTACACAGTGCTGTGCATCAGTAGAGATAGTCTACATCAGTATCCTGTATACCACTAAACCATCTCGATATCCTGGCGGTACACCATTTAACATTCCCTTAACCTTTCACTACACCCTGCATAAACAATACACCTGAACACCCTACTACATTCTTTTTGCAAACTAAGTACACCCTCCTTATGAACCCGAAACCCCTTTTCAGCAACTATACACCTCGCCAGCACCAACCATCATGCCACCACACCTAACACTTTATACATCAGCACAACACCACACGCTCACTACACCCTCTCCCGACACTCACCAACACCCACCCTTAACCATAACGGCTCGCCAACACTCTCTACTCCCACCAGCACCCTCCCTACACCTACTAACACCCCCATACACTCACCAACACCTTCCATACACCCACCAACACCACCCCTACACCCACCAACACCTCCCCTACACCCACCAACACCTCCCCTACATCCACCAACACCTCACTACACCCACCAACACCTCCCCTACACACACAAACACCTTCCTACACCCAGCAATACCTGCCCTACACCCTCCAACACTTGCCCTACACCCACCAGCACCTCCCAACACCCACCAACACTTGCCCTACACCCACCAACACCTCCCCTACACCCACCAACACCCTCCTACACCCACCACCACCCTCCTACACCCCTGTACACCTCCCCTACACCCACAACCACCCACCTACACCCCTGTACACCTCCCCTCCACCCACCATCACCCTCCTACACCCACCAACACCCTCCTACACCCCTGTACACCTCCCCTACACCAACTATCACCCTCCTACACCCACCAACACCTCCCCTACACCCACCAACACCTTCCTACACCCCTGTACACCTCTCCTACACCCAACAACACCCTTCTACACCCACCACCACCCTCCTACACAGCTGTACACTTCCCCTACACCAACCATCACCCTCCTACACCCACAATCACCCTCCTACACCTACCAACACCCTCCTCCACCCACCTCCACCCTCCTACACCCCTGTACACCTCCCCTACACCAACTATCACCCTCCTACACCTACCAACACCCTCCTCCACCCACCTCCACCCTCCTACACCCCTGTACACCTCCCCTACACCAACTATCACCCTCCTACACCCACCAACACCCTCCTACACCCACCAATGCCTCAGTGCAACAAGGGCTGTATTCTCCGTCTCATCCTGCCTGCTATTTTCCAAATGTTCACTCCAGCTTCCTCTTCCTGTTCACCTGTTTTTTCTGCTATGTAATTATAAGCCAATTTATTCACGTTAATTCTAACGATAAACATTAGTTAATTTATTGAGCTTTGAGGCAGGACTGTGTTAATCTGACTGTTGATATTTGGTTCATTTTTGTGTGCAACGTGATATAATTTTGGTGTCAATAATGTGTGTCCTTTAGTTGGTTGGTTTTATTGAGTTTGTATTTTAGTTTTCTGGGTTTGTTTTTTATTTTTTTTCATTTGTTTAATGTGTTATTAGTTGTTTCTTAACGATTTTTATTCAGGAATAAAATCCTTCCTTTCACTGTCCTCTTTCCGTTTTCACCCATCCCTCTCCTTCCCTCCTTCCACGTCATGTTCCTTTCCCATCACTACCTTTCCCTATTATCCTCCTTCCCCTGTCATTCTCCTTCACCATCTTTCTACTTCCCCGTCACTATCTCCATCACCCTCCCTTGAGATATTCACTTTCTCCCCTCCGAACTTACCCTTCACCATTCAGTATGACTCTCCTACCGGAATCGTGCATAATTCACTATCACCTCTTCCTACACTGTCTATACCCTCCCGTTATCACCATCACCCTATCCTTTACCTCACAATTCCCTACGAACTGCCCAAACCTCCCCTAATTTAGGTCACCACAACAGCGTACTGATCAAGAAGCAGGTATACAGTAGTCCTGAATACAATTCAGAACTAAAGTATACTGTGTGTATACCCACAGAGGTGAAGTATACCCCAAAGTGTATATTTTCCTTCATCCCCTCCCCCCCCATCCTCACAATTTCACCATCCCTCCCCACCTCTCTCCCTATTTAATAGTGACGTCACAGGAGTTCTGATGTAAATTGATTGTCTGGTGGTTGGTTGTTGGCTGGTGGTTGGTTGTTGGCTGGTGGTTGGTTGTTGGCTGGTGGTTGGTTGTTGGCAGGTGGTTGGTTGTTGACTGGTGGTTGGTTATTGGCTGGTGGTTGGTTGTTGGCTGGTGGTTGGTTGTTGGCTGGTGGTTGGTTATTGGCTGGTGGTTGGTTGTTGGCTGGTGGTTGGATGTTGGCTGGTGGTTGGTTGTTGGCAGGTGGTTGGTTGTTGACTGGTGGTTGGTTATTGGCTGGTGGTTGGTTGTTGGCTGGTGGTTGGTTGTTGGCTGGTGGTTGGTTATTGGCTGGTGGTTGGTTGTTGGCTGGTGGTTGGTTGTTGGCTGGTGGTTGGTTGTTGGCTGGTGGTTGGTTGTTGGCTGGTGGTTGGTTGTTGGCAGGTGGTTGGTTGTTGGCTGGTGGTTGGTTATTGGCTGGTGGTTGGTTGTTGGCTGGTGGTTGGTTGTTGGCTGGTGGTTGGTTGTTGACAGGTGGTTGGTTGTTGACAGGTGATTGGTTGTTGACAGGTGATTGGTTGTTGACAGGTGGTTGGTTGTTGACAGGTGATTGGCTGTTGACAGGTGATTGGTTGTTGACAGGTGATTGGTTGTTGACAGGTGGTTGGTTGTTGACAGGTGATTGGCTGTTGACAGGTGATTGGTTGTTGACAGGTGGTTGCTTGTTGACAGGTAGTTGGTTGTTGACAGGTGGTTGCTTGTTGACAGGTGGTTGGTTGTTGACAGGTGGTTGCTTGTTGACAGGTGATTGGTTGTTGACAGGTGGTTGCTTGTTGACAGGTGGTTGCTTGTTGACAGGTGATTGGTTGTTGACAGGTGGTTGGTTGTTGACAGGTGGTTGCTTGTTGACAGGTAGTTGGTTGTTGACAGGTGGTTGCTTGTTGACAGGTGGTTAGTTGTTGGCAGGTGGTTGGTTGTTGGCAGGTGATTGGTGGTTGGCAGGCGTTATATCCCTCTGGATTCTGTGACGTCACTAAACAGCTGACTGAGTTTCCCCTTCTCGTTTATTTCTTCATTTACCGATTTGTTTGATTATTTATTTTATTATATTTGTTTTATTGTTTAGGGAGGTGTTAGGTTACCTAGGCTGGTGTCTCACCTGCCACCATGACGCTGCTGACCATCCCACTCATGCCTCATGGTAGTGACGATGGTTCGATCCCTCACTTCTGCACCCCTCATGGCACCCAACTGAGCCAAAAGCGGACAACGAACGATTATAAGGTAGAAGTGAGAGATGAGGTGAGAGGAGGTGAGGGGGAGGTGAGAATAGAGGTGGTGAGAGGAGATGAAGGGTAAGTGGACAAGTCATGACCGGAACCCGTGCTAAGGGCAGCAGATCTCTACGACAACAAAAATCAAAACAAAGCAAAGCAAGCAGAAAAGGGCAGGAGAGTACACCCGGAAAGTAAATAGAAATCAAATCAGACAGAGAGCCAAACTAGAAGATAGAGACTGGAGAGACAGAATGTAGAGGAGATAACAGCTCACGCTTGCTTTTGGAGCATTTATCTAGGTAACGAGAAAGACAAGAGTCAACAGCAATAAAGCCAGGTTCAGGTTGGGCATGTTGTATGTGATAGCATGCGGTGTATGAGAGCATGTGGTGTGTGATAGCATGGGGTGTATGAGAGCATGTGGTATATTAGAGCGTGTGGGGCATGTTGTGTATGGCTGGGCTGTTCAACATGACAACATTTGTGGAGAGTTGAGGCAGGAAAGTTTATTTTTTGAAGACGACCAGTATATGGGATGATTGGAGTTCTCATCATGACGGAAGAGATCATTAATCTTCTCAACAAGTTTTAACGCATTCTCTGTTTTTAAGTCTGTTAGTAAGAGTGTGGCCAGTTTCACCTGTTAGTAAGAGTGTGGCCAGTTTCACCTGTTAGTAGGAGTGTGGCCAGTTCTCACCTGTTAGTAGCAGTGTGGCCAGTTTCACCTGTTAGTAGGAGTGTGGCCAGTTTCACCTGTTAGTAGGAGTGTGGCCAGTTTCACCTGTTAGTAAGAGTGTGGCCAGTTTCACCTGTTAGTAGGAGTGTGGCCAGTTCTCACCTGTTAGAAGCAGTGTGGCCAGTTTCACCTGTTAGTAGCAGTGTGGCCAGTTTCACCTGTTAGTAAGAGTGTGGCCAGTTTCACCTGTTAGTAGGAGTGTGGCCAGTTCTCACCTGTTAGTAGCAGTGTGGCCAGTTTCACCTGTTAGTAGGAGTGTGGCCAGTTCTCACCTGTTAGTAGCAGTGTGGCCAGTTTCACCTGTTAGTAGGAGTGTGGCCAGTTCTCACCTGTTAGTAGCAGTGTGGCCAGTTTCACCTGTTAGTAAGAGTGTGGCCAGTTTCACCTGTTAGTAGGAGTGTGGCCAGTTCTCACATGTTAGTAGCAGTGTGGCCAGTTTCACCTGTTAGTAAGAGTGTAGCCAGTTTCACCTGTTAGTAAGAGTGTGGCCAGTTTCACCTGTTAGTAGGAGTGTGGCCAGTTCTCACCTGTTAGTAGCAGTGTGGCCAGTTTCACCTGTTAGTAAGAGTGTAGCCAGTTTCACCTGTTAGTAAGAGTGTGGCCAGTTTCACCTGTTAGTAGGAGTGTGGCCAGTTCTCACCTGTTAGTAGCAGTGTGACCAGTTTCACCTGTTAGTAGGAGTGTGGCCAGTTTCACCTGTTAGTAAGAGTGTGGCCAGTTTCACCTGTTAGTAAGAGTGTGGCCAGTTCTCACCTGTTAGTAAGAGTGTGGCCAGTTTCACTAATGTATTACAAGAGGAAAAAGAGAAGCAGGATATAGAACTCGCCTTTCGACAAAGCGACACACACTTCGTTGTCCGCTCCTCCGTCTTCTTATAGTTCCCGTTCCTCTTGTTCTCTCCAATACTGTGATGAAACTGGCCGTACTCCTCGTGACAGACTTAAAGAATAAATTATACAAATATTAAACTTGCTGGCGCGATCAATGCTTTGTTATATTATATTAACGACTCCAAGCATCCTATAGCTTGGGCTGCCTCCAAAATCTACACAGATGCCGTCTTGTTCAATAGGGTGTCACACACAACATGCTTAATATATGCTCTCACACACATTCTCCTATATGCAACATGCCTTCTTACACAATATGCTCTTATACCCATGCCCAATATGAACCTTAACCTTGTGTTTATTACTCTACATAAATTACATAGTTAAATGGTCCGATAGCAAGGGTGAGCTGAGATTGCTATCTCCTCTTCGTTCTGCTATCTCTTCAGTCCCTTATCTTCTGTGTTTCTAGTTTGGTTCTCTGTCTCATTTTACCTTTATTTACTTTTTCGCGTAAACTCTCCTTGCTTTCGCTGCTGACTTTATTTAGTTTTCGTTTCCAGTTCTTTGTTTCGTAGGGAGCTGATATTAGCTCGGTTCTCATTTATTACTTTTCCACTAATCCCTAACCTCTTCTCCTCTCACTACCTCTCTCTTTACCTCTTCTCCTCTCACCTCTTCTCCTCTCACCTCTTCTTCTCTCACCTCTTCTCCTTGTCCACTTCCATCAGTTTCACCCTGATAAGGGTCCAGGACAGACCGAATCCTCGCCACTCTCATTTCGTATGTGTGGGTTGAGATATTAGTATTCAGCCACGCTATTGTGACTTATATCTGGCATAATGCTCGCATGGTGCATCATCTGTCACTATAATTCTAGCATGGTGTATCATCTGTCACCATAATATTTGCGTTCTTCTTGTATAAGAATTTAATCATTAACAGCATTTATTTTTGCTCTCTGCTTCAGCACCGAATAAAAAAAAACAAGTGTTGTCGGGCTCATATATAAATATATATATATATATATATATATATATATATATATATATATATATATATATATATATATATATATATATATATACATATATATATATATATATATATATATATATATATATATATATATATATATATATATTAGTCCATATTAAAATTTTATTTTTAGATAATAAAAAGTGTATGAGTAGCCACGAAAATATAAGCACCAAACTGTACATAATATTGTATTATCTTTATCCTCTAGAGAGAGAGGGAGAGAGAGAGGGGCGTTGGAGGATGATGCTGTTTTAATTTTTGTTGGTGTTTTTTTTCTAATTTTTTTTTTTTTGTCTCATGCCGTTGTCTAAATCTTTCCTTTATAATCATATTGCCCTCGCTACCACTGGGGGAAGCAGCCCCAGGTACGTAGGTGAGATCGCTTGTAGGACAGGTTTGGGCGTCTCTATCCTGTACACACTCGTATATATATATTTATATATATATATATAGTCTTCTCCAAGCCTGTCTGTCTGTCTGTCTGTCTCCCTGACTCGCCACTGCCACCACCACCACTACCACCACCACACCTGACCTGTCTTACGTTATTCTGTCCACCGTCACCACCACTACCACCACTACCACCACCACCACCACCACTACTGTCTTGAGATCGACCTGTCATTTCTTTGACTAATCTTCTTTACTGTGTCAGCACTCTCTTCCACTCTCTGCACGCTGGAGTTATGCACTCTGGCGTAAGCACGTGCAGTGTGTGTGTGTGTGTGAGTGTGTGTTTGTGTGTGTTTGTACGTGTGTGTGTGTGTTTGTGTATTTGCGTGTGTGAGTTGTATTGTCACGTACGATCGCGCTCACGAGCACACCAGCACGCAAGCGCGCACGTACAAACACAGGAGTTGAAGGTGTATTCACAGGCGCATATTTGTGAGTGCGTTGTTTGCACGCTGATGAGTTTTTGCACGCACACATGTAAACACAGAGCTTATGCACGCCCTAAAATACATTGAAACACACACTCACACACACACACACACACACACACACACACACACACACACACACACACACACACACACACACACACACACACACACTGGAGAATATCACTCTGGGTGTCTAACACAGATTAGATCAAACGTCATTTCTTAGCCATAGGGGGATAGGAAAAGTGGTCACAAGAGTGGCATATATAAGGAATAGAAAGTAACAATATCTCACAGGGCTCGCACTAAAATATATATGGCTTGCTTCACCAAAACTCACAGGCATGTGACGAAAATTCAAGGGCTTGAGTGTCACCAAAACTCATATATAGGCTTGTGAGTAAAATTGAAGAGTTATCTTAAAACTCACAAGGGTTGTGAGTGAGCCAGCTAAACGCAGTGTCCATTGGTTGCGAGTAAACATGTCAGTTTGTTGTGTATTCGCTGTAACTTCTGCCTTCAATCCCTGTAACTTCTGCATTTAATCCCCTGTAACATATCTCTTCATATATTGTGTTTTGTCTTTAAGTTAGCAGATTTATTGAAGTTGATCACAACAGGTAGAAGCGACCGAGGTGAACACGACTAAGGTGAACACGACCAAGGTGAACACGACCAAGGTGAACACGACCAAGGTGAACACGACCATGGTGAACACGACCATGGTGAACACGACCAAGGTGAACACGACCATGGTGAACACGACCATGGTGAACACGACCAAGGTGAACACGACCAAGGTGAACACGACCAAGGTGAAAACGACCAAGGTGAACACGACCAAGGTGAACACGACCAAGGTGAAAACGACCAAGGTGAACACGACCAAGGTGAACACGACCAAGGTGAACACGACCACGGTGAACACGACCAAGATGAACACGACCAAGGTGAACACGACCAAGATGAACACGACCAAGGTGAACACGACCAAGGTGAACACGACCAAGGTGAACACGAAAAAAGGTGAACACGACCAAGGTGAACACGACCAAGGTGAACACGACCATGGTGAACACGACCATGGTGAACACGACCAAGGTGAACACGACCATGGTGAACACGACCATGGTGAACACGACCAAGGTGAACACGACCAAGGTGAACACGACCAAGGTGAAAACGACCAAGGTGAACACGACCAAGGTGAACACGACCAAGGTGAAAACGACCAAGGTGAACACGACCAAGGTGAACACGACCAAGGTGAACACGACCACGGTGAACACGACCAAGATGAACACGACCAAGGTGAACACGACCAAGATGAACACGACCAAGGTGAACACGACCAAGGTGAACACGACCAAGGTGAAAACGACCAAGGTGAACACGACCAAGGTGAACACGACCAAGGTGAACACGACCACGGTGAACACGACCAAGGTGAAAACGACCAAGGTGAACACGACCAAGGTGAACACGACCAAGGTGAAAACGACCAAGGTGAACGCGATCAAGGTGAACACGAAAAAAGGTGAACACGACCAAGGTGAACACGACCAAGGTGAACACGACTAAGGTGAACACGACTAAGGTGAACACGACCAAGGTGAACACGACCAAGGTGAACACGACCAAGGTGAACACGACCAAGGTGAACACGACCAAGGTGAACACGACCATGGTGAACACGACCAAGGTGAACACGACCAAGGTGAACACGACCAAGATGAACACGACCAAGGTGAACACGACCAAGGTGAACACGACCAAGGTGAACACGACCAAGGTGAACATGACCAAGGTGAACACGACCAAGGTGAACACGACCAAGGTGAACACGACCAAGATGAACACGACCAAGGTGAACACGACCAAGGTGAACACGGCCACGGTGAACACGACCAAAGTGAACGCGACCAAGGTGAACACGACCAAGGTGAACACGACCAAGGTGAACACGACCACGATGAACACGACCACGATGAACACGACCAAGGTGAACACGACCACGGTGAACACGACCAAGGTGAACATGACCAAGGTGAACACGACCACGATGAACACGACCACGGTGAACACGACCACGGTGAACACGACCAAGTTGAGCAAAACCAAAAGTGAACACGAGCAAGATAAACAAGGCTAAGAATGAACAAGGCAATCAATAACACCTATTAAGAACACGAGAACCTCTCCTTCTCTCCCATCTCTCTTCTGTTCCATGAACTCTTCTGTTCCTGGTAGCACTTAAGGAGGAAGCAGCAGGAGGAGGAGGAGGAGGAGGAGGAGGACGGGGGTATACCGTCGAAGGATCGCCAAGCTGGCGAAGTGTCGACGCACCGAGTCATGGGAGCCTCGGGCGTACATACGCCAGGCGTCATCCGTTGTGGCACCTCGCTTCAGCCCTCCTCAGCGCCGTCACCTGGCCCCTGGAGAGCACCGTCTTGTTCTGGAATTAATCACGACTTCTTTTTTCTGTCATGCTTTACATTCGGAGAGGAAAGGAGGGAATAAGAAAAGGAGAGAGAGGGGGGAGATGGAGGGAAGGGAAGGATGGAGAAAAGAAGGATAGAGGGAAGGAAGGACGGAGGGAGGGAGAAAGAGAAGATGTGTTCTTGAATGTGGGATTGATATCTATATAATCACTGTTATCTCAGTCACTGCACATTCAATTAGGCTATCACTATCACCTCACTATATCACTAACGATTGCTGAAACTTTCGCTTTCAGTATCCCTGGAACTATGCCCGTCTAACTATTATCCATTAGTATCACTCTCAACTATCAGGAGCTCTCAGAGTATTCCCGGTTTCTACTGCGATAGTGAAACACTATTTATGTCCATATCTATTACTATAATAGTCAATTTTTCTCTCGGTGTTATTATCCGTCACTATAATGGGCAGCATCCATCACCATCACGAGCAGCATGTGTCATTCCAAAGCATTCTACGTCTCAGTTGTGTATCATCCTCGTCTTTCCACCCAGTTGCAACCCTACCTACTGAATGTGCATCTTTCAAGCACTTGAATGAGCCGCAAACATAATAGAAACGTTTTGTTCAGTGACAGAGTATATAACGAACAAATGGAATACACGAAGAAAAAATGAATAGGTGGAGCTGTACGACAGCTTAGAACATGCTGATTGCGTGTTAACCTGTCGAACACAGCTTAACATACTGATACGACACAGCCCAGTTGGCTCGGAAACCTTCACGCCTGTGGGTTGCATGTTTAAGAGGCGGGACCGAAGAGCTGAAGCTCATCCCCTCCAAGTGCAACTAGAGGAGCAGGCACACCCGGTGTCACACTGGCTGTGATGTCACCTCTAGAGACTAGAGTTCAATCCCAACCACATCCATCATATTTCCCCAATTAAGTTTTCAAAAATTGGATCACAAATATAGAGACGTAGATTCGAATATATAGTGTATTATTGTTTCCAGGTTTTTGTTTTTATAGTAGCATTTATACCGAGAGCTGGGACGTCGAACAGGAGGAACATAAACAATACCTGGAGTCCCTGGTTCAAACCCAGTGGTTCAGGGTCATACCCGCTGGTTCTTCATCCGACATGGAGAGGGAGCTTCAAAGTCACGTGTGTGTTAGAATGTGTGTGTGTGTGTGTGTGTGTGTGTGTGTGTGTGTGTGTGTGTGTGTGTGTGTGTGTGTGTGTGTGTGTGTGTGTGTGTGTGTGTGTGGGTGTGTGTGTGCACTTACCTATTAGTCTGTATGGGGAGGGAGATCTAGCTCTTTATGCCCCGCCTATTTGCCTTGTAATTGTTGCGTTTCAACCTAACTACTCTGACTTTCAAATTCTCTGTCGAATCGGGCCTTAAAAGTTGTGAAAGGAGGTGGCTTCCACAGCTTACTCTGGTAGAGCATCTACAAGTTAACTCCCCGTAAAGAGTACGAGTACTTTCTTAGGTCCCTTCGTTTCATTTGCTTTTCCAGCTTCCACTTGTGTCCTCTTGTCCTGCTTTCTCTCAGTCTGAAGAGGGTATCCTTGTCCACCTGATCTATTTCCTTCAGTATCTTGTAAGTTGTGATCCTATTCCCTCTGTTCCTTCTATCCTCTAAGGTTGTGAGATCTATTTCCATTAGCCTACGTTCGTAGGTGGTTCAATCCCTGTTTCAATGTTTCTGTGTTTCAATACCTATTATCTTTGGCACTAATCTTGTTACAAACCTCAGTACTTTTTTCAAATTTTGGATTATATTTCACCGGGTGCAGATTCCATACCGGTGGTGAGTATTCCAATATTGATCGAACAAAAGTTGTGTAGATTGCTTTGAAAGAGTTCTGATTCATGTTCCTAAACGATTTCCTTATATTTGCCAGCGTGTCATCTGCTGCCGATGTTATCCTGTTTGTGTGTGTCTCCCGTTGAAGTGTTGGAATTATGCCAACTGTGAGATCCTTCTCTCTGATTCCTGCAGCAACCTTTCCCGTATGGTGTAGAGGCCTTTTGGCCTCCTCTCTCCTTTTCCCATCTTCATTACCTTACACTTGTTGATGTTGAACTCAAGCAGTCATTTGTCAGACCACTGCTGGAGATTGTCAAGGTCCTCTTGTAAATTTCTGCAGTCCTCATCTGTTTTCACGTTCCTTATCAGCTTTGCATCATCAGCAAACACTGACATGTCTCGCTCACATCTTCGGGAACAGAAGAGAACTATCAGGAGAAAGCGACAAGCCACAACGACTATATAGCACTTGGAGGTATATATTCCCTCTATAATTTTGTTCACAAAAATTACGAAAATCACTGGTCCCAGGACAGAACCTTGGAGGATCCCACTTGTTATATTCCTTCAGCGTGAAGCCTCCTCTCTGACTATGATTCGTGGCTTTCTGTCCTTCAGATACTCCCTGACCTAGTCCAGTGTTTTCCTAGTTATCCCAGCCTGGTTGTCCAACTTGTACAACAGTCTTTCATGGAGAACAGGGTCAAAGTCTTTTTGATAGTCAAAAAAGATAAAGTCTACACAGCCTTCCGTTTCATGTCTTATTTTAGTAACTGTGTCGTAAAACTCCATCAGGTTTGTCAAGAACGATTTTCCATTTCCAAATCTATGCTGATTTTCTACTGTGTGACAAGCCGATCCTCTGAAGATGCTCCATAATTCTCGACCTGATTACTTTCTCCATCACTTTACAGGGAATACTTGTCATTGACACATTGGTCTGTAGTTTAGCGCCTCTTATCTACCTTGCGGTTACCTTGCGATGTTTTTGTGGCTCAACGTCCCTGTGGCCCGGTTCTCGACTAGGCTTTCTATCTATCCCCCTTTTTAAATACTGAGGCTACGTGTGCCTTTTCCCCTGACATCTGGGAGACTTCTGGTCTCATGGGTTTTATTAAAAATTGTACTCAACGGGTGACAGAGTACTTCTGCAGCCTCTCTCAGCAACCATAACGACATTAGGTCTGGCTCCATTGATTTTGTCACGTCTAGTTACCCCAGGATTTGTTCACCTCTTCTACAATGACTACAATGCCATCCAGTATTTCTTCTGGATTTTCATCTTGCAACCTTGGTTTCCACGCTGGTTCTAATGTAAACAACTCCTGAAAATTTTCGTTTAGTTCCTCGCATACCTCCTTATCATTTTATCAATCTCTGTGAGATTGATAAAATGATAAGGAGGTATGTTGTTTCCCCTTGTTTCCTCAGGCTGAGTACATGGTCTATCAGTGTAGTTGGTATCCTTATATAGCTATAAAACAGCTTTGGTTGTTCCTTAGCCTTTTGCAACACGGTCATTTTCAAATTGCCTCTCTGCTCCTCTCCTAATTTGGGTGTATTCATTCCTGGTTCTCTTTAGAGCCTCTCTATTGTTCTCTGCTCCCATTTGTCTGCACTTCTTCCAGACCTTTTTTTTCCTTTCTTTAGCTTCCCAGCATTGCCTATTTAACCAGGGATTTAGTTTGTTATTTCCATCCACCTCCTTCTGGAGTGGTATGAACTATTCTGTTGCCTCGACACATTTCCCAGCAATGAATTCCATCATCTCGTTTGCTCTCTTCCCTTCCATTTCTCTTTCCCACTAGCTTTCCCGCTGAAAATCCCTCATCCTGTTGTAGTCCCTACGCCTATAATCTCTCTTCTTCTTCAGTGGGTTACATTGTGTAACCAATTCCTTCAGCTCCACTATGTAGTCAAGCTTGCCATTGCCGTTGTCGCTATAACTCCTTCCCGCCAAACACACGACAAAACTACGATGTACTTACAATGTTTGATCAAATTTTAACACCTAACAATTGTATCAATCAACATAGCAAATTGTAACAACGTTTTGAAACGTCATAAAAACGTTATTGTAACAACGTTCTAAAACATCATAAAAACGTTATTGTAACAACGTTCTAAAACGTCATAAAAACGTTATTGTAACGTGCTAAAAGTCATAAAAACGTTATTGTAACAACGTTCTAAAACGTCATAAAACGTTATTGTAACAACGTTTTAAAAGTCATTAAAACATTATAACGAGATCTAACAATTTTATTACAAGTGTAACAAGGGAATCATACAGACCGTTACGTTGTGTGTAAATGCTTCTCATTCTCTATGTTTTCACCATCTGTTTCATTTTGGTAAGACACCAAGTCTAATGTTGCTGATAGGTCGTCTCCTGTCGCTCTTGTTGGTTCTGTGACTTGAGGCACCTAGTGACATGTAACACAAACCACTCTCGTAAAAAATTCATTATTTAGCACAAGGAAGCACTCGGGTAACGCAAGTGTAGCAATCACGTAACACATGGTAAAAAAGTAGCAAATCAGATAGCATACAGTGGCAAAATAGCAATAAGGGAACAAAGAAAACAGAGTAGCACTCAAGTAAAATATGCTAATGAAGTAGCACTCAGGTAACATACGTTAATGAAGCAGCAATCATATAACATGAAGAAAGAAAGTAGTGATCAAGAAACACACGCAGCCACGAAGTAGTAAGCAGGGAACTCACAGTAAGAAAGTAGTAATCAAGGAAAAACAGTAACACAGCAACAATCAGGGAACACAAGGTAACAATATTGGAACACAAAGTAACTATCGACAAATTGAACATCAGGGGGGAGGGGTACACGCATCGTTAACCCCTAGCGAACTCGTCGTTAAAGGAACGACAGTTGGTGGTGTGATAGGCCATAAGGGTCGTTAGGGAGGTGTAATGGGCCAATGGGGAAGCCTCCTCACGGTCATTTAACAAGGTTCAATAACTCTTCTGACAAATTACTCTATTAATGCCCCCCAAAAAACATAATTTGTCACTAGAAATGGTGATATATTTTCAGAGTATTTTGTTTTTGATATATTGCGTTTTATGGCTTTTGCATTTATGTGTTTGTGTAATTCTTTGTTCATTACAGTACTTTATTTTATCTGTTTTCGTTATCACTTTCTTTTTTGTGTATCATTCTTCTGTTATTCATCTTAATTTCACTTTCACTCTTTCCTTTTAATTCTTCTCTTTTTGCTCCTCGTTATTTAGGGATATTTTAGTTCCTCCAATCCTGCCGTTCATTCATATTTTCGTACCATTCTGGCCCTTACCCACTTCATCTTGTCTACGGCTGTCTTGGGACCAGCTGGGAGACCAAATGTAATTAGAAGTCCCTTTGGTGTATTAAGCTTGATATGTGTTTGAGTGTACGTGTGCTCGTGTGTGTGCATGTGTGTTTGTGTGTGTGTGTGTGTGTGTGTGTGTGTGTGTGCATGTGTGTGTGTGTGTGTACTCACCTAGTTGTACTCACCTAGTTGTGCTTGCGGGGGTTGAGCTCTGGCTCTTTGGTCTCGCCTCTCAACTGTCAATCAACAGGTGTACAGGTTCCTGAGCCTATTGGGCTCTATCATATCTACACTTGAAACTGTGTATGGAGTCAGCCTCCACCACACCACTTCCTAATGCATTCCATTTGTCAACCACTCTGACACTAAAAAAGTTCTTTCTAATATCTCTGTGGCTCATTTGGGCACTCAGTTTCCACCTGTGTCCCCTAGTGCGTGTGCCCCTTGTGTTAAACAGCCTGTCTTTATGAACCCTGTCAATTCCCTTGAGGATCTTGAATGTGGTGATCATGTCCCCCCTAACTCTTCTGTCTTCCAACGAAGTGAGGTTTAATTCCCGTAGTCTCTCCTCGTAGCTCATACCTCTCAGCTCGGGTACTAGTCTGGTGGCAAACCTTTGAACCTTTTCCATTTTAGTCTTATGCTTGACTAGATATGGACTCCATGCTGGTGCCGCATACTCCAGGATTGGTCTGACATATGTGGTATATAATGTTCTGAAAGATTCCTTACACAAGTTTCTAAAGGCCGTTCTTATGTTAGCCAACCTAGCATATGCTGCTGCTGTTATCCTCTTGATATGAGCATCAGGGGACAGGTCTGGCGTGATATCAACCCCCAGGTCTTTCTCTCTCGCGGACTCTTGAAGTATTTCATCTCCCAAGTGATACCTTGTATCTGGTCTCCTGCTTCCTACCCCTATCTTCATTACATTACATTTGCTTGGATTAAACTCTAACAGCCATTTGTTCGACCATTCCTGCAGCTTGTCCAGGTCTTCTTGAAGCCTCAAACTGTCCTCCTCTGTCTTAATCCTTCTCATAATTTTGGCGTCGTCAGCAAACATTGAGAGGAATAAGTCTATACCCTCTGGGAGATCATTTACGTATATCAGAAACAGGATAGGTCCAAGTAACCTAACCTGTGTGTGTGTGTGTGTGTGTGTGTGTGTGTGTGTGTGTGTGTGTGTGTGTGTGTTAGTATATGCATGTGCTTGTATTGGTGCGTGCGTGTGTGTGTGTGTGTGTGTGTGTGTGTGTTTGTATGTGTGTGTGATCATGTTCGTGTGTTTGTGTGTATTTACCATTTGTATTAATTTGTATCTTCAAAATCGAGCTATTAGCTTTTTTTTAGCTATAGCTCTTGGACCCCGCCTGGCTAACCAATTTATTTTTCCTCTATTATGTCTTCTACATATATATTTTTTTTTATGACACATGAGCACACACACACACACACACACACACACACACACACACACACACACACACACACACACACACACACACACACACACACCCAGGAAGCAGCCTGTAGCAGCTGTCTAACTACCAGGTACCTATTTACTGCTAGGTGAACAGGAACATAAAGGTTAAAAGAAACTCTGCCCATTTGTTTCTGCCTCTTTCGGGGATCGAACCTGGGCACCTAAGGACTACGACCCCAGAGCGTTGTCCACTTAGCCACAAAGCCCCCTGAACACGCACATGCATGTGTGTGTGTGTGTGTGTGTGAGTGTGTGTGTGTGTGTGTGTGTGTGTGTGTGTGTGTGTGTGCGTGTGTGTGTGTGTGTGTGTGTGTGTGTGTGTGTGTGTGTGTGTGTGTGTGTGTGTGTGTGTGTGTGTGTTTGGAGCGTTTACTCACCTATTTGTGCCTGCACGATCCAGCATTAGTCCTTCGTTCCCGCTTTTCCATCCACCGGTTGTCTAATGCAATTAGTCTTGTCCTATTTCCCTATCATATCTAGTTTTTAACATTCTGAATAGAGTTGCCTCTATAACCTGCTGCTTTAGTACATTCCAATTGCCCCGTTATTCCTATGCTAAAAGAAAACTTTCTAACATCTCTATGATTCTCCTGAGTGAAGCTTCCCATCCATGTCCTCGTGTTTTATTGATATCCGTTGAGAACATTTTCCCTTTTTTCCACTCTGTCAATCCCCCAAAGTATTTGATATGTCTCTATCATCTCTCTCTCTCTCTCTCTCTCTCTCTCTCTCTCTCCTCTTTTCTAGCATCTTCAGGTTTACCTCTCTCAGTCTCTCTCTTCATACTTCAGCTCTCGCAGTTCTCGGACAAGCCTTGTTGGAAACTTCTAAACCGTTTCGAGTCTCCTTATGTGCTTCTTTAGATAAGGGCTCCGTGATGGGGCTGCATACTCTAAGACTGGTCTCACATACTCTAAGACTGGTCTCACATAGACGGTGTAAAACGATCTAAACGCCTCCATTATTTTGGTACCCAAATGTTTTAGGAACTAAAATAATGGACTTAATAGACTGGAACTTTTGCTAGTGTGGAGTACGGTGCTGACGTTGTCCTGTTTACAGTAGTTGAGCCTCTGGGTCAGGCTTGGTGTTATGTACACTCAGGTTTTTTACTCTAGTCGTGAATGGGAGGTCGTTCCCCTTCATCGTGTGATGGGAGGTAGTTCCTCTTCATCGTGTAATGGGAGGGGCGTTCTTCTTCATCGTGTAATGAGAGGTCGTTCCCCCTAATCGTGTAATGGGAGGTCGTTCCCCTTCATCGTGTGATGGGAGGTCGTTCCTCTTCATCGTGTAATTGGGAGGTCGTTCCCCTTCATCGTGTAATGGGAGGTCGTTCCCCATCATCTTGTAATGGGAGGTCGTTCCCCATCATCGTGTAATGGGAGGTCGTTCCCCATCATCGTGTAATGGGAGGTCGTTCCCTTCATCGTGTAATGGGAGGTCGTTCCCTTCATCGTGTAATGGGAGGTCGTTCCTCATCATCGTGTAATGGGAGGTCGTTCCTCATCATCGTGTAATGGGAGGTCGTTCCTCATCATCGTGTAATGGGAGGTCGTTCCCTTCATCGTGTAATGGGAGGTCGTTCCCCATCATCGTGTAATGGGAGGTCGTTCCCCATCATCTTGTAATGGGAGGTCGTTCCCCATCATCGTGTAATGGGAGGTCGTTCCCCATCATCGTGTAATGGGAGGTCGTTCCCCATCATCGTGTAATGGGAGGTCGTTCCCCATCATCGTGTAATGGGAGGTCGTTCCCCATCATCTTGTAATGGCCTTCTGGTCTCCTGATACCTGTTCCCATTTTCATTACTTTACACTTGCTGGTGTTGAAGTGCAATTGCAATATGCCGGACCAACTTTGCATCTCGTTAAAGTCGTTCTGGAGAATCTTACAATCCTCCTCTGTCATTGTCTCTCCTCGTTGAATCGTCTGCACACACTGACATGTAAGACTTCGCTCCTATAGATCGGTCATTTACATATATAAGAAACAGTACTGGTTCCGGTACTGATCCTTGAGGTACTCCGCATGTTACTGTGCGCAGCATTTCATGCTGTTATTCTCTGGCTCCTGCCTGTTAGGTAATTCTTTAATCTTGTTAGGGCTTTCCTGCTTACTCCGCCTGTTTCTCAGGGTTGTATAGTAATCTCTTGTGAGGTACTTTGTGAGTGTGTGTGTGAGTGGCGGTGAGTGTGAGTAGTAGATGGCCACTCACTCACTTAATTTTACTCACCTAGTTGTGCTTGCGGGGGTTAAGCTACGGCTCTTTGATACGGCCACTCAGCTGTCAATCTACTGGTGTACAGATTACTGAGCTTCTCGAGCTCTATCATATCTGCATTTGAAACTGTGTATAGAGTCAGCCTCCACCACACTACTTCCTAGTGCATTCCATTTGCTAACTACTCTGACACTGTGTGTGTGTGTGTGTGTGTGTGTGTGTGTGTGTGTGTGTGTGTGTGTGTGTGTGTGGGTGGGTGGGTGTGTGTGTGTGTGTGTGTGTGTGTGTGTGTGTGTGTGTGTGTGTGTGTGTGTGTGTGTGTGTGTGTGTGTGTGTGGGTGGGTGGGTGTGAGTGTGTGTGTGTGTGTGTGTGTGTGTGTGTGTGTGTGTGTGTGTGTGTGTGTGTGTGTGTGTGTGTGGGTGGGTGGGTGGGTGTGAGTGTGTGTGTGTGTGTGTGTGTATCTGTGTGATGTAGGACTCTTAACCATCACATCATTAAAGTTTGTCCCATATATTCATCAGCTAATTTTACAAGCACTAATATGAATTACATCCATTAAAATAGCATGAATCTACAAGCACATCCTGCATCTTTCAACATAAATCCCCCCCCCCCCTTCCCCCATCCTTTATCAACATACCTCAGCTCTACTACCAGATCTTACATTCATCAACATACAAACCCGTTACTCATACAGCATAACTAACTTTCATCAATGCAGCAATTATCTTTAATTAAGATCACAACTTTCGTGCCACAGCAGATAACAATGTTTTCTTCTATTCTATCTCTTAGTTATTCATTGTTATTAATTTTGACATTCTTCCTGATTTCTAGTTCAAAGTATCTTATTGCTTCCCTTGTTTTCATTCTCTATCTGATTTTCACCCTTTTACTACTGTCTATTTTGTGGCTTTTACTTTTTTGGGAACTTCTAGTTGCTAGTCTCTTCCGGGTTTCTAATTCTCAACCTCTTCTTACTTTCCAGGAACCATCATCCTTCTATTTTTTTATATCTCTTCCTTCTTGTCAGTTCACTTCCTACGTTTTAGATATCTTCTTTTTTCTCCCTGGGATTTTTTCAGTTTGTTGGTCTCTTATTTTTTTGTGTATTTTCCTACTTTTTAGGTATCTTCCAACTTTTTGGGGGTTATCTTTTTTTTAGGTTTCTTCCTACATTTTAGCTTTTCACTTACTTATGGGTCTTTCCTTAAGGTGTCTTTGCAACTTTTTAGGTATCAACCTACTTTTTTCGGGATCCTCTTCAATTTTAGGTCTCGTCCTTCTTTTTTTAGGTATGTGTCCATTTTAGGCATTTTTCCTATAGGTATCTTTCTACTTTTAGCTGTCTTTCTACCCAACCAATTGGACAGGGCGGTAGAGCGACGGTCTCGCTTCATGCAGGTCGGGGTTCAATCCCTCGACTGTCCAAGGGGTTGGGCCCCACTCCTACCCCCCCCTCATCTCCCCCCCCCCCCCCGTCTTCTCCCGAATCCTTTTATCCTGATCCCTTTCTAAAAGTTGTAGTGGCTTGGCCATTTTTCCTAATAGTTCCCTTCCCTTCCTACCTTTTGGTATCTTCCTACTTTTAGAGATCGTCCTACTTTTTGGCTTCCTCTTCCTTTCACGTTTCTTCCAACTTTTTAGGTATTTTCCTGCTATATTAGATATCTTTCTACTTTTCAGATCATTTAATACTTTTAGGTATCATACTACGATTTTACTACTTATTAAGGTCTCTTACTGTTTAGATATCTTTCTATTTTCGGTATCTTGCAACCGTTTAGGTATCTTCCTAATCTTTAGGTATCTTCCTCCTTTTTAAGCATCATAATAATTTTAGATATCTTCTTGCATTTAAAGTGTCCTCTTATCTTTACGTCTCTTCCTACTTTTTAGCTATCTACTATTTTTAGCTATCTACTACTTTTTAGCTATCTACTACTTTTTAGCTATCTACTACTTTTTAGCTATCTACTACTTTTTAGCTATCTACTACTTTTTAGCTATCTACTACTTTTTAGCTATCTACTACTTTTTAGCTATCTACTACTTTTTAGCTATCTACTACTTTTTAGCTATCTACTACTTTTTAGCTATCTACTACTTTTTAGCTATCTACTAATTTTTAGTTTTCTTACTCTTCAGGTTTCTTTCTATTTGTTAGGTGTCTTCCTATTTTTTTTTAGATATCTTCAAATTTTTTAGGTCTCCTACTTCCTTGGCTTCCTTACGTTTTTAGCTATCTTCTTACTCCTAATGTCCTCCTTCTTTTTTGCGAATCTTCCTATTTTTTAGGTATATTCCTACTTTCTAAATCTCCTTTTCTTTAGGTTTATTTCTACTTTTTGATCTCCTCTTACTTTAAAGTAACGTCCTTCTTTTAGGTATTTACATACTTTTTAGGTCCATCCTAATTTTTGGTCGTCTCTTACATTTTAAGAACCTTTCTACTTCTAAGTTGTCTTCCTAATTTTTAAGGTATTTTTCATCTTTGTAGGTATCTTCCTAATCTTTATGAATTCTCTGACATTTTTGGTCTCCTCTTACTTTTAGATGTATTCCTACTATTTAGGTATTCTCCTATTTTTTTGATCTCCTACCTTTTAAGTATCTTCTTACCGTTTAGTCTCATCTTAATTTTTAAGTGTCTTAATCCTACTTTTTAGGCATCTTCCTTCTTTTAGGTATCTCCTTTCTGTTTAGGTATCTTCTTACTTTTTTAGGTATCTTCCTACTTTTTAGGTATCTTCCTACTTTTAGGTATCTCTTTACTTTTTAGGTACCTTCCTTCTTTTTAAGTATCTTCCTACTTTTTAGATATCTTGCTACTTGTTATGCCTCCTTCAACAGAGATACCAGTCTGTTTCTCTTTTAAAGCTCTCAAGGTTAGTTTTAATTTCATGTCTTACTCAGTTTTTACTATTCTTAGTGTGTGCGTGTGTGTGTGTGTGTGTGTGTGTGTGTGTGTGTGTGTGTGTGTGTGTGTGTGTGTGTGTGTGTGTGAGTTTGCGTGTCTGTGTGTGTGTGAGAGAGAGAGAGAGAGAGAGAGAGAGAGAGAGAGAGAGAGAGAGAGAGAGAGAGAGAGAGAGAGAGAGAGAGAGAGAGAGAGAGAGAGAGTGAGAGAAACAGAGAGAGAGAGAAAGATAGAAAACTACTGTCAAACAGTTTGGTGAATGTCCTGAATGTTGTCTGAGAAAATGTTTACTTTTTGCCTAAGAGACATGGTAATGACAAGGCCGAGACAAGTTGTCAAGGTCGAGACAAGTTGTCAAGATCGAGACAAGTTGTCAAGGTCGCGACAAATTGTCGGCCTTGTCGACAAAAATGTATATTTAATCGACTTAACCTCAAGTTCAGTGCCAATCACCTAGGTCAAAGGTCATAGTGCAGGACCAAACGTCACTTCTAGGAGTAAATGGCCAATATATAATAATAATAATAATAATACCGATAATACCAAAGATCAACGGTGGAGGTTAAAGCTTCCATTAATAAGTCAGTATTTGAGGTGAAAGTTTTGCACTACGTTGTAAAGGTTACCTTTGCTTCTTTTCTTCACAAAGGCTTCTGTTTCGACTTCCTCTTCATATAGACCTGTGTTCCAATTGCTTCTTTGTTCTTTCAAGTGTCTTCCCTTCACCTATAACTTCCTGGATCTCGCTCATCTTCAGATAAATAATAAAATTGTTATTATTATTATTATTATTATTATTATTATTTTTATTATTATTATTATTATTATTATTATTATTATTATTATTATTATTATTAATCTTGCTATTGAGTTGTTGTAGTTGCTGTCATCATTATTATTATCAATAATTCGTTATTATTATTATATAATTTTTGTAGTCATTAGTAAATACTTTCAAGTTTACAAGCAAGAACTACTTTTTTTTCTGTTCACTTACTCGTAGTGGTGCGATGATAATTTTTTTGTTACTTCACATTCATTTATGATATATTTTAATAGAGAGAGAATACGGTTTAGTCGCCAGCCTGTGGCCAAAATGCACTCAATATTTTTCCGTGTTTTTTTTCGGGTAAGAGCGTTGAAATTAGTATTTGTTCAGAGAGATCTTCTATTTAGCAGTAATATATCACACCTTTTGTTTGGGGGAGACTTATAGAGAAGTTAAATGGGGGGAGGATATACATTTTGTGAACTTTGTAGAAAATACTCAGACTGATGGTCTCTAGGTACGTTTCTGGGTCAAGCACATTAACTTTTTTCCTGTCATTAGCTGCGCGGTTCTGTCTTGAATTTTATCTAACAACTTTAGATAAGACTTTACAGTCATCCAAAATTATTGGCGAATACTCCATTATCGATCTGATTTGAGAGTTGAAAAATTTTATATATCCCTTAGTGTATGTAAGCGGCGGTCAGCCTTCCGTAGATATCTTGGTGCACTTGGCTACAGCATTTTTCACAAAGACTGCTCAATGTTATTATTTTTTTTTATTTTACTTTTTTATTATTATTATTATTATTTTTATTATATTTATCATTTAATTTGACTTATCACACAACTACGAACAACAGCTTCACTAACTTTCTCTCACACACACACACCTGACCATTGTTGTGTTGCATGTTGTGTTACAGCTGATATGACAGATGGGGTTCAATGTCATGTGTGTTGGAGGTTGGGGGAAGCGGGCATGGTCACCAACACCCCATCACACCAACATGACAGCTAGTGTTGCCATATATGTATATATATGTGTGTGTGTGTGTGTGGCTTCGTTGCCATCAGCATCACACTCATACCAAAAGCACTCTGCCACACTGCTGTAGCTATGTCGCTATCTATGTAGACCAAGTGCGGTGTTTAATTTCTGTGTTTCTGATGATCAAATAATTTCTCCGAACCCGGTTATACTAGAGGAGGGAGCTCGCTTGCTTGCTTGCTAGCTTGTCTGCAAGTCACTCTGTTGTTTATATTTGGGTTTGGGCACTATAGCCCTTCCGCCCCCCAAATAGTATAGTGTGTTGACATGAGAACTTTACACGTTTGAAGCAACATGCGTGACCTTACTAAGAAATGTTCACAGCTTGTTCTAGACGTCTAGTATAACCAGGCCACTATGCACTGGTCAGGAATACGGCTTATGTGTGCGTGTTGAGCTTTGTGGTCAACTACCGCAGAGAGACGTGGTTTTGGACACGCTCGTATCAAGCTTTCCATCCACGTCTTTCCCTTACGTGTGATCTGTGTGTCTCTATCTCTCACTTGTGTTTTATCTCATCTTCCACATTTACCCACAGACAAAACAAAGCTTTAGTGGTATTTGTTGTGCATCGTGAACACTCGCCTCGCAAACCTTGTGCATGGACGTGTTCTTCTCTAGAATTGATGTGAATTTTTGTAATAACTGAAATGTTTGTGGAGGTCCCGCGCCTCTACAGAGAGATTCGAAGCTGTGTCGCTAGGTGTTCGAACCCATCCATCAGATCAGAGACCTAGCGACACCGGTTCGAATCTTCCTCCTGGAACTAATGTGTACCTTAATCCCCTTCCCTTCCCTTCCCCTCCTTTCCCCCACCTGATCCCCCCGTATACTGTAATTCAGCATCATGGTATTGATGAGAGTGGAATTGTTATTGACGCAGACGCATGTTTCCTGAAAGCTTTCCAGGGAACAGAAGTCTTTGTCACACAAAGACAAACTGAAGCTTTGAAAATGAGTTTATAACGCAACTTAAATATTTCGATTATTAAGTCGTTATTCAATTTATTTTATAGTGTTTTAAAATTTAGTTGTAAACCAATTTTTAAATGAATTTTTTTGGAGAAGCTTTTAAAAAATTTAATATTATATTTTCAGACTCCAGGAACAATAATATAATTGGTCTTTATGTATCCTGGAAGAAAACCCCCAAATTCAGTGTTTTGGGGGGAACTTCAGGGAACCTTTTCAAGCTTCAAGGAAAAAAATATCTAAAGTTTGTTGTTCAATTTTTATGCAATAAAACAAAACTCAGAATTTTTGTCATTGTTTTGTGTTATGTTTCTTTTCTCTGCCAGAGTAGATATTTAAATAGCAGCAACCTCTTCGTTTGTCTGTCCCTCTCCGTCTTTATCCTTCTTTTCTGTTTATTCCATTACTTTTCCCTTGTTTCATTACTACCTAATTCTTCTCCTTTCTCCCCTTTCATGGCTCATGCCATTTCAGCTGTCACTCTCTTCTCTTCCTTTTCTTTCTTCCCTTCACCCCCCCCCCCCCCCCTTCAACCTTTTCTGCAGTGCCCTCTTTCCCCTATTCTCCTTCCCTCTACCGCTTCTGTCTCTTCCTCTATCTCTACATCCACCTCCTTCTTTTTCCACACCTCAGTTTCCTTCTTCTCTTATGCCTTCTCTCTCTCTCTCTCTCTCTCTCTCTCTCTCTCTCTCTCTCTCTCTCTCTCTCTCTCTCTCTCTCTCTCTCTCTCTCTCTCTCTCTCTCTCTCTCTCTCTCTCTGTCCTCTTTCCTCTACCATCAACTATTCTTCCTCTTCCCTCCTCTCCCCCCTCCACCTCTTCTTTCTCCTCCTTTATCCTCCGCTTCCCCAAACCTCCTTCTCCTCCTCCTCGACTCCTTCTTTTTCCTCCCTCTCCCGCCTCCCACAACCACCAAGACTCTTCATCAAAGCTGTATAATGGATCAGCACCCATGACCCTTCACGGTGACCTTCCTGTCTAGTGACCTTCCTGTCTAGTGACCTTCCTGTCTAGTGACCTTCCTGTCTAGTGACCTTCCCTCTTACTTGTCTGTCGCTTCTCCCTCACGCTGGTTTTATATTTGGCTTCTTTCTCATATTTTTGTAGTGTTAATAGAGTTTTGTATTATTGTGTATTTGTGGCAGCGTGAATGTTTATTTTGTGGACGCGCGCGCGTGTGTTTATGTCGTGTGTGTGTGTGCGTGTGTGTGTGTGTGTGTGTGTGTGTGTGTGTGTGTGTGTGTGTGTGTGTGTGTGTGTGTGTGTGTGTGTGTGTGTGTGTAAAGGGAATATTTGTTAGTGTATGTTATTTTTCCACGCGCGCGCGTTTGTCTTGCGTGCTTGTGTGTTGTCTGAATAAAATATTACCTATTTAAGTCAGCCACCAGAGCTCCCTCACCAACATCCAAACTCTATACACCTCACACAGTACAATATAAATGTTTTTTCACGCAAACAAACACACAAACAAAACACACACACACACATGTACACAAACGCGCGCACGCTCTATTCTGCAAGCACAAATAGGTAAGCACACACACACACACACACACACACACACACACACACACACACACACACACACACACACACACACACGCACACGCACACACACACACACGGTAAATACCAGCCTTTTACACAAATACCAGTAAATACCAGATGTTACACATCACATAACTTTTTCGAACAACCATTCGACCCATCCCTTAACAAGCCCTTCAAATAGTGCCTATTAACAGCCCGTAATCTAAAAAAAAAAATATCTACATCTTCTATGGTTAAAGATCTTTCTCAACTTTAAATCCTTTATTCACTCTATGTCTCTACCTCTATCTCTCTCCATCTCTTTTTTTTTATCAATCTGACTCTTATTTCTTCCATTCGCCCACTCTATTTGGTTCTAGCTTTCTCCTCTATCT
Source organism: Procambarus clarkii (assembly GCF_040958095.1). NCBI lineage: Eukaryota > Metazoa > Arthropoda > Malacostraca > Decapoda > Cambaridae > Procambarus > Procambarus clarkii. The sequence goes on along the minus strand of NC_091172.1, from coordinate 19,217,922 downwards.
GTCTCTATTTCTCTATTTCTAGGATAAACACGATAACCTATCTTCAGACACTCACCTTTTTTTTTCTTTTTTTTACATTTTGTAGAATTCGATCATTAGCCAAACTACCACCACTACACTACTGCTACCACCACTTCCACCACCACTACTTCTATTAACTCCACCAGCACTACCAAAACAACCTCTCACTGCTACCACCGCTACCACCACTAGCACCACCAACACCACAACCACCACTACCTCCATCAATCACCACTACCACAACCACCACTGCTCCCACTATCACGATTATCTCCCCACCACACCCAACCATCTCTCCAACTCACCACCATCACTGCACCACACCGCAATCTCTCCGCCACACCACACCATCTCTCCACCACACCACACCATCTCTCCACCACACCACACCATCTCTCCACCACACCACACCATCTCTCCACCACACCACACCATCTCTCCACCACACCACACCATCTCTCCACCACACCACACCATCTCTCCACCACACCACACCATCTCTCCACCACACCACACCATCTCTCTACCCCACCACACCATCTCTCCACCACACCACACCATCTCTCCACCACACCACACCATCTCTCTACCCCACCACACCATCTCTCCACCACACCACACCATCTCTCCACCACACCACACCATCTCTCCACCACACCACACCATCTCTCTACCCCACCATCCTCGCCATATTCCACATCGTTTTAACTAAGCCGTATCTCTCTCTCCCCCCTATCCTGCCGCTGGCGTCGCTGCTCGCCGCCCACAGCAACTCCTGCCAGAGTGTCCCTGGGCGTGACCACTGTGCTTACCATGACCACGCTCATGTCTTCAACCAACGCTGCCCTGCCCAAGATATCATATGTCAAGTCCATCGATGTCTACCTTGGGACCTGTTTCGTTATGGTTTTTGCTTCGCTGCTTGGTAAGTCCAAACTGGCTAGGAGATGGAAGGGGGAGGGTTATGAGGCAAAGGAGATGAGGATCTGAGAAGACCAGGAGGAATTATGAGAAGGTTGAGAAGACGGTGACTGGGAGAGAGAGAGTGAGAGAGAGAGAGAGAGAGAGAGAGAGAGAGAGAGAGAGAGAGAGAGAGAGAGAGAGAGAGAGAGAGAGAGAGAGAGAGAGAGAGAGAGAGAGAGAGAGAGAAGGGGGTTGGGAGAATGACATCAAGGAGGGGAAGATGAGAAGAATGTTGCTGGGAGAGAATCGTGAGGGAAGGGGTGAGGAAAGTGAGGAAGGTTGGTGGTAGACGATCATGGGGACAATTCACCATATTCTCTCAGGTCGTCTGGCTAGGTGGTTACCTCCTGATCCCTCACTGTTATCTCCCATGTCTCCCAGGTCTCCCAGTCACGCCTCTCAACACTATAATAGTTGTCAAAAGTATTTCGTGTTTTTTTTAACATCTTTTCTATCAACTTTTACAAGTCGCCATGACCGAAGACTAACAAAACCTCGCTTAGTCGGGTGATTTTAGTTTAGGTATCCTTGGTATCGTCCAAAGGATACCTGATCAACCAGGCTGTGACTCATACGTCAGGCTGCGAGCAGCCGCGTCTAACAGCCTGGTTGATCAGTCCAGCATCCAGGAGGCCTGGTCGACGACCGGGCCGCGGGGACACTAAGCCCCGGAAGCACCTCAAGGTAGCCTCAAGGTAGGTAGCATGGGAAGATGGGGGGGGGGCACTCTCCTCATTCCCACTCATCTTTCCCCATCTTTGACTCACTCTCTCAACTTTCTCCATCCCATTTCCCATCACCATTATTGTCTCTTCCTCCTACAATAGCCCTGAAGAAGCCGGCGTCAAACTAACATACTCGTAATGACAGCTATCACACATCCTTAATTGGGAAAGGCAGAGAAGTTCAAGCTATCTCGGGTCGTTAAGGGTGACTTATTCACCGGTTCTTCAGGAGTGATCAAGGTAAGAGGCGCTGTTGGATGCCTTAGCTTTTACTGTGGCACGACCCGGGGAATTGGAAGGTCGTCAGCGAGAGCATTCAAATGGTTTTATTGTTGAGGAAACATTGAGAAACAAGTTTTACGCTTAAGAATGGCCAGAGTCGGTAAAGGTTCTTAAGAGTGAGAGGCTTCATGTAATCCAAAGTGTAGATCCACAGACGCCAGGCTTGTGACGGTGCTTCCTTCCCTCTCTCTCCTAATTGCCTCTCGGTGTGCTCCCTCTTCCTCCCACTTTTGTCCCTCCCTCTTTCTCTTGAGAACTCTCTCATCCACTTCACCGTCCTCTTAATCCTCTCAGCTTTCATTTCATGCACCTCTGATCTCTTTCGCCAGCTATTCTCTTAGGCTTGGGCTACTTCTCCCCCCCCCCCCCCACCTATCCCCTGCACTGTCTCGTCCTTGACTCTCCTTGGCACTCCTTGGCCCTCCTTAGCCCTCATTGGCCCTCCTTGGACCTCCTTAGCCCTAAGTGATCCTCTTCCCCCCCCCCTCCTTTTCATTCATTCACTGTGTACCATCACACCTTACACCGCCCCCACCGCACCCATTCGTGACTTCCATCATGTTGTCCATCCTCTTGATCTGGGTTTGAACGCTTTCCTTCCATCCTGACAGAATACGCCGCAGTGGGCTACATGGGAAAGAGGATCCAGATGAGGAAGAATCGTATCCTAGCAATCCAAAAGATGGCAGAACAGCGGAAGGCGGCCACCTTGGACCACTCACACGCGTCCCAGGATCATCCCGACCACGCCCCCAAGCAGACAGTGAGTAAAAACGCCGCGGCTCAGTTGTACAGAGCTCGTTCTTCATCATTATGCCCAAGGGTCCAGACTAACTAAGACCATAAAGGTCTTCTGTCCAAGGCTCTGACTGATCACAGAGATCTAGTTGGCCACATATCCAAGGCTTCAGATACTTATTTTTACATGACTCATAGTTGGCCATTTATTCAAAGCTCTAATTGGCCCTCTGTCTATAGCTCTCAGTGGCTATTAAGTCTCTTAGATGGACCGTAGTCAAGGGCTCATTTATAACATTTGCCTAAGTCTTTGTTCAGCTTTTAGTGGACCAGTTTCAGGACTATATCTGGCTATTTGTTAGAACTCAAATTGGCCACACACTCTCTCAGAGCATTAGTTGGCCATTTTAAATGGATCCAAATCTAACCAATTCTAATGGGCTCTAGTGGATCACCTCTTTTATGTCCATTTCTCCATTATCTCTAACATACCATTTATTCAAAAGCTCTAGAAAGGTATATATCCAAACGTTTACTGTAATTTATCCAAAATTTCAGAGGATAACTTGGTGTGGGGTTCATTAGTTACTTTGTCCAGTACTTCAATAGACGTTCTGTAATTATTTTATGGAAAAAAAAATTGAAGATTTTGAAAAAATTTCAATCGTTCAATGTTGGTTTTATTTAGCTATATTTATTAGTATTTTAAAATAATTCCCCACCTCTGCTACCTCTCAACCTTATTCCCCATGTTCTACATTATTTTATCTTCTATCGCCTATCTAATCAACTCCCCCCCTTCCTTTCTTAACTTACATCACCTCTCTCTCTCTCTCTCTCTCTCTCTCTCTCTCTCTCTCTCTCTCTCTCCCCCCCCTCTCCCCGTCACTTTCGTATTAGTTGTGTCTATATAATTCCAACATGAACCAATTGAGACTGAAAACCGCTGGATAATACTTTCCTGTGAGCTTACAAACTTTGTTGTTAATTCTTCCCTTTTGAACAGGTGAATTTTTCTGGTTATTCAACAGGCTGAACGTGTCAAAGTTCAGTTTATCAGTTAAATTGTCTTGTGAATTGTTGCTTAAATCAAGCGTTTCAAAAATTATTCTTAACAGCAAACAGAAATGCACATTATAGAAAATCAAGATATATTAATATTGTGTACCGAGAAAATAATATGGTAGTCTGTTGTAATTTGTGATGGGTGTTGGACTTGAGGTTTATCACCCCCTGAAGGGTGATTAAGGCCTCGATGCTGTTTACCGGCCAGCCACTCATATCACTGAATGCTCATTGCCACATTTGAAAACAAAATAATAGGCACTGAGCGCTTTCGGATTGTCTTAACATCTTTGTCAAAGACCAAATGATATCATTTGGAAATACATTTGATCCTGATCTGTGTTCAGTTTTTAGTGGACCAGGTTTCAGGACCATTACTGGCTATGTGTTACAACTCAAATTGGCCATATATATATATATATATATATATATATATATATATATATATATATATATATATATATATATATATATAAATCCCCCTT
>NC_091172.1:19188643-19208643 GCF_040958095.1 Procambarus clarkii | reverse complement strand
TACGGAACTTTGATAAAGGGTTCTATAGGTATTAGAAGTCGTAAATGCTCTGGAAGGTAGTTCTGGAAGTCTGAATGATGGGGCTGAAAGTTTCCTAGGAAGTTCTTAAAGCGTGAAGGAGGGGTCTGGAAGGTGGTTCTAAAAGTTCGGAAAATGGTTCTGAAAGTCTAAAGAGTGGTTGTGGGTATCTGGTAAGGAGTTCTGGAACTCTAGAAGGTGGTTCGAGAAGTCTTAAAGGTGTTCATGTACGTAGCGGTTGAAGGGCGTTGCGTCATTTAATTCCCTTTGGGGAAAATTTCAGAGTGCCGGTGGGCGGTGTGTGGGCGGTGTGTGTGGGCGGTGTGGTGGGCGGTGTGTGTGGGGCGGTGTGTGTGGGGCGGTGTGGTGGGCGGTGTGTGTGGGGCGGTGTGGTGGGTGGTGTGTGTGGGCGGTGTTTGGGTGGTGTGTGTGGGCAGTGTGGTGGGCGGTGTGTTTGGGGCGGTGGGGTGGGCGGTGTGTGTGGGGCGGTGTGGTGGGCGGTGTGTGTATGGCGGTGTGGTGGGCGGGTGGGGTTTTTAGGTCGTTTGAGTGCTAGGGTTAATTAAGCGTTATGGAGGTGGTTATACAGTTAAATTCAGGGATCAGTGTGAACAGTTTGTAAAGAGATGCTTGAGTGGAAGAGCTTGTGCACAGTGCAGTTTTAAGTGAGTGAGGAAAAATACCAGAGGTCAGCGTGAGGTCAGGGTCAGGTCACATGCATTGTTTATTCCTCGTTTTGTGTATATTGCTTGATGGAATGTTCTTTTAGGGTATTTGGTGAGCTCTATGTAGCAATGCAGAGGAAATGACCAGCTACGTCTCTCTCTCTCTCTCTCTCTCTCTCTCTCTCTCTCTCTCTCTCTCTCTCTCTCTCTCTCTCTCTCTCTCTCTCTCTCTCTCTCTCTCTCTCTCTCTCTCTCTCTCTCTCTCTCTCTCTCTCTCTCTCTCTCTCTCTCTCTCTCTCTCTCTCTCTCTCTCTCTCTCTCTCTCTCTCTCTCTCTCTCTCTCTCTCTCTCTCTCTCTCTCTTTCTCTCTCTCTCTCTCTCTCTCTCTCCTTATCATCATCATTGTTTGTGTTTTCAGTTGCAAATGTGACCAGCCGTCGCCTATGCCAGGTAGATATTGTTACATGTCTCTGATTAATGACCAGGTTGCAGTTGTCATTTCCTCTCTTGCATATGTAAAGGTTAGAGTGCAGTCATCAGTAGGGAAGAGCCGCATGGATAAGTGTAGTAGATCGTTTAAGTACACATTCCATAACGATGCCCCATCCCCGATTCCAGGGACGATGCACAATACCCTGTGGGACGCTGCTGCCAATTGAATAACTATCAGAATGTCCTCCATTGAGACCTTCAGAGTCAGTTCTTTATTAGCGAGAAGATCGGGCCAGAAATACCTAATGATTGAAGCTTTGTTTGTAAACCAAGGCGCTATACCGGGTTCAAAAAAATAAAGCACCTGCAATGACTAGTGTAAGAACACGGCCGACCTTGGAGTATTCCAGTCACTGGTGCCACTTAGTGGAGAGGTTCAATTAAAGATTAACATCTGAACGACCTTTCCTGAAACCATACTGTCGACGACACAGTAATCGATGACGGTAAAAAAATTGTCATTTCTTGTAAGATGTCTTGAGAATTTTGCCAGTAATGGAGTGCAGTGACACTGGTCTCCAGTTGCCAACACTTACCCGTTTAAGGATCGGAGCTTCAGCTACCTTCATCCACATGAAATCTCATAGCTCTTGGGCCCGGCCAAGTTGGCAGAGGTGAATGTGAGGGAAAAGCAATCTGGACTGCACAAACATGTCGCGGTATCCGGCTAACCCCTTCACCTTACCTGAGTCGAGTGATTTGAGGAAGTAGGCGGACCTCACCCTGTTTAATAACCACCTCAAGCATATTTGACTCAGTGCTTGGAGTCAAGTTGTGGAGATTGTCGTTCTGGATCAAAAACCAGCGAAGGGATTGAGTACCTTTGATGAGTTCTCCTGCTGGTCCTTGGTCAAGGACTACCAGACTTGGGATCAACTCTTCGTGTTGAAAGTTGTCTTCTTCTTTTAAACTAAGACGAAGGTTCATTAGGACTAACAGTTGAGTACCTAGTGGAAACTGCAAGCAGGAATTCTTGTCCTACCTCGGCTCATCTGAGGCCTGCTCCTAGAGACTCATTCATTTCATTTGAATCGTTAGGAATAAACTATATTTAAATTTGAGTAATGATTTTCTCTCTCACTCCTCTCTCTCTCTCTCTCTCTCTCTCTCTCTCTCTCTCTCTCTCTCTCTCTCTCTCTCTCTCTCTCTCTCTCTCTCTCTCTCTCTCTCTCTCTCTCTCTCTCTCTCTCTCTCTCTCTCTCTACCCTCTTTCTGGCTCTCTTCTTCCCTTTCCACACTCCTCATCCACCCCGGTCAATACGTGAACCGAGGCCGCAATCCCTTCCTCCCTCCCTCCCTTCCTTCCTTTCTTCCTACCTCCTTCCCTTTCATTCTCCCTCCTCTCCATTCTCCCTCCCTTGAAGCCTTCCTTCTTCCCTCCTCCCTCCATCCCTACCATCCTCCCTCCTTACCTTCCATCCTTCCTCCCTTTCTCCCTCCCTCCCTTCTTACCTCCCTCCCTCCCTCCCTTCCATCCTCACTCCTCATCAGCTGTAAATCTAAAGGGCCTTTGCATTTTGAACCTGGTGAGCTTATTTGCTGGTACACATCCGTAAATTACACACATGAAACACCTGTAAACATGCGTATAAACATTCATGTCTACATCGATTCATACAGGATGGATGCACAATCCTGTATTGGCTTACTGTACATACATACTCGAATTATATATATATATATATATATATATATATATATATATATATATATATATATATATATATATATATATATATATGTATATATATATATATATATATATATATATATATATATATGTATATATATATATATATATATATATATATATATATATATATATATATATATATATATATATATATATACATATATATATATATATATATATATATATATATATATATATATTTAAAAAGGGAAGGGAGTACCACCTCTGGTTGGAAGAAGGGGACCCTTAGACGTAACGCATTAGAGGGAATGTTAAGGTCCCCTCCAACACAGTTTCTGTGTGATTTTCTCCTAATACCACCTTTCTTTTGATTTGTTTTGCTTTATTATATATTTAAAGGTTGCAAGATATACATTGATTGAAACAAAGAGTGCTTAAAGGTTATGGATCTCCTGAAGCTCCTCCGCTTTCGGACGGGAACCGAGGACGCAGCAGGCGTTTCCCCTCTGGATCGCCACACTGAGGCGCTGAAACGTAAAATTGGCAGCTCTTGGGTTCCTGGTGACGTCAATGAGCTTGGAGCCCAATTCCTTGAGAAATCCCAAGGCACATCTTGCCCCAGGGGCCATGCGTCTCAGACGCTATGGGAACAAAGAGGTATTGACCTTCCAGTCGCCTGTACTTGAGTGATTTTGCTGTTTCCCTGTGGTTGGCCGCCCCACCTGCTTGATCAGCTCCGAGGTGTACTTAGGTGTCAGCCAGGGTGGATACACATGTGTAGTCCCACACCAACTGTCTACCCTCCCTCCAGGAGTATATGGTGATGCCATCAGGGCGATGTGCGGGGAAATCCGGGTTTTGGACCCCTAGGATGCGAGGTTCTCTCTCCGCTGGGCACTGAGCTGAGACAAGGCTCCTCTTGATGATGTCGTTGACCTCGTTGTGTCTTGCATGCCAGCCCTTTGTGCTTCCGCAATGTAACCCATGCAGTCCATATTGGTCCACTACGGGCTCACCATAGCCCGTGCTGCCTGGAACTTTTTGTTCCGAGTAGCTCAATCTAAAACCACAGCTAAAGAACATCTAGAGTTTCCTTATATACAACCTCATGGAAACCGAATTCTACTGACATTTCAAAATATAAATACATCGTATATGAATGACAAGAAGTAGTAGTAGGCATCCATCAGTCTCAGGAGACTATGGAGTTGCGCTCTGGTTGTCGGTCTGGAATGGCCTCTCTAGGGCGCAAAGCCAGAGGTACGTTGATACGGAGGAGAAGGTGTTACACAAGCAGCAGGTCTCCCTCTCTCCACGGCGCCGAGAGTCTCAAATGGAAAGGCATACGCTAATAAGATTGGTTCCAGGGCTGTCGCAGGAACTATGACCTCTGGAGTTAACCTCGAAGTTAGTGAAAGAAGGCACAGGTACTCCAAACCTGGAGACCGCCTTGGTCGAGGCCGGAGAAGAACTACCCCATTAAGTACATGAACGACCCCAGCCTCCTGAAGCAGAGCCTGGGCCGCACGAGCCCCAGGAGGTGGACGTCCCGGTCCCGCACCTACGGGTTCCTGACAGAGATCGTCACAGCCCTCTTTCATCCGAGGCCGGCCTCCTTCAAGACTGAACAGAAGGAAGAGTGATAATTATTAAATACAACATTTTTTATGATAATAATATAAATATAATATTTATATTATAAAATCCATGCAGTGTTAACTGAATAGTATATGCACTGCATGGTGTATAACAGTATATACACTGCATGGTGTATATACTGCTTCACGTGTACACAATCAGCACAGTTCCACACCACCACCACTGTACCGTGTTTACATAGGCGGAATATATAATTATGTAAATTATGATATCAACAAACTCAATGGCTTTCACGAGGGAGATCTTTAAAGGGTAATTATAGTGCATAGTCAAATTAGTTTTACAAAATCAAAATGCGCAGGAATTTCATTTAGATATTGATTTCTAGAACATTTGTCTATGCAGTTAAAGATCGTGACAGGATTGCTTATCTACACCTAGGAGAGGTTAAGTTAGGTTGTCTATATTTACTGTTCCTGTAATTTACTCCCGTTAAGGTATTCAAAGAGTACAAAACGCGTAACTTTTTGGAAAGTTAATTTTTGTACGTTCCATCAATAGTTGCCATAAGTCACTTTTAGAGGACGTGTTGACATATTTGATGCTGTCTGGAGTTCACTTCGTAGAGGAAGTGCTGTTGAATTGAACTGTCGACTCACGCCTTGTTTTATAGTGTATCAAGGAGCCTCACATCCCCCCCCCCCCAGAGGTGCACAGAATGTACCAAGGAGCCTCACCCCCCCCCCCCCCCAGAGGTGCACAGAATGTACCAAGGAGCCTCACCCCCCCCCCCCCAGAGGTGCACAGAATGTACCAAGGTGCCTCACCCCCCCCCCCCCAGAGGTGCACAGAATGTACCAAGGAGCCTCACCCCCCCCCCCAGAGGTGCACAGAATGTACCAAGGTGCCTCACCCCCCCCCCCCCAGAGGTGCACAGAATGTACCAAGGAGCGTCACCCCCCCCCCCCCCCCCCTCTTGACATATTCCGTGGTTGATTTAACAAATAAAGAAGCTATGTTTGCATGTTGCAATAATATTTTCATGGTATCAACATTGTTTTCATGGTTCTATCATTGTTTTCATGGTTCTATCATTGTTTTCATGGCACCACCACTGAGTTTCATCTTGGTAAATATAATGTTGTCTAAACGCATGCAAAACAGTCATCAAGAAAGTGATACCAAGTTTGAACTTAAGATAAAAGATTCTCATCTTATTTATGATAACATTATTATTAATAAAAAAAAAATCCGTTTAGGCTATGAGGTGGACGCGAACCCGTGATCCCCAGTATTGCCAGTCGCGTACTCTACCACTAGACCACCGCTGATTATCATTATAAATAATAACAATGTTGTTATTATTCATATTATCTAAACATTATCCCCAGCATAATTCTATTTGTGTACGGAACACGTAACCCAAAGCGCAGGGGAAAAATAATATATTACCCGAGCCTCACAGGTGAAAAGAAAGGTCCGTTGACACACTCCTGTACTGTATTGACTCCTGTTGAGTGAGCAACAGGCAAACATTACGAACTATTGATGGAGAAACGGCATCCATCGGGAACGTTGTGTGCTGTTGATTTCGCAAAAGGCGTCCTTGGCGAATTTGTGGTTTGTTGAATGAGCAACAGGCGTCCGTAACACATATAAAGTCCTGTTTAGTGAGCAACAGGTGTCCATAACCAATATAAAGTCCTGTTTAGTGAGCAACAGGTGTCCATAACCAATATAAAGTCCTGTTGAGTGAGCAACAGGCGTCCATAACCAATATAAAGTCCTGTTGAGTGAGCAACAGGCTTCCATAACCAATATAAAGTCCTGTTGAGTGAGCAACAGGCGTCAATAACCAATATAAAGTTCAGTTTAGTGAGCAACAGGCGTCCGTAACCCATATAAAGTCCAGTTTAGTGAGTAACAGGTGTCCGTAACCAATATAAAGTCCTGTTTAGTGAACAACAGGCGTCCGTAACCAATATAAAGTCCTGTTTAGTGAACAACAGGCGTTCGTAATCAATATAAAGTCCTGTTGAGTGAGCAACAGGCGTCCATAACCAAAATAAAGTCCTGTTGAGTGAGCAACAGGCGTCCATAACCAAAATAAAGTCCTGTTGAGTGAGCAACAGGCGTCCATAACTAGCACATCGTCCTGAAAAAGTTAAGTGATGTTAATAATAAGAGATTCATTAATGGTTATTTCTTCTTCATGCATGACAACCATTGTTGCCCCCTCTCCCTTCCCCCTTCCCAACATCCATGCACGACAACCAGTGGCGTCCCCCCAACATCATGCACGACAACCAGTCGCGTCCACCAACATCATGCACGACAACCAGTCGCGTCCCCCCCTCCAACATCATGCACGACAACCAGTCGCGTCCCCCAACATCATGCACGACAAAAAGTCGCGTCCCCCAACATCATGCACGACAACCAGTCGCGTCCCCCCCTCCAACATCATGCACGACAACCAGTCGCGTCCCCCCAACATCATGCACGACAACCAGTGGCGTCCCCCCAACATCATGCACGACAACTAATCGCGTCCCCCCAACATCATGCACGACATCCAGTCGCGTAGTCCCCCAACATCATGCACGACAACCAGTCGCGTAGTCCCCCAACATCATGCCCGACAACCAATCGCGTCCCCCCCCCCCAACATCCATGCACGACAACCAGTGTCGTCCGTCGCACTAGCCATGAACGACAACCATCACTCACTTCTATCTCCACCCCTCACAGCGTCCGCATCCCTACCTCACTTGCTCACGTCAAACCTTCAATCTCAAGAATTTGTGCCTGAGCGCTTTCGTATAACATGGCAGTGATTCTACCACGAATCTTTCTTCACATGAGAAGGAAGTTGAAAAATTAACTCTCCAAAGTTCATTTTCCAGTGTTATTGTGACCTGAGACTACGAGATGCGTTTCATTGACCCCTTGTCAACACTTATCCTTGTCTGTCAGGATATCTCTGGTGACGAGCTGATTGCGTATAGAGACTGTGTTCATTGACAGGGCTTTGCTGTCTTTGCCTTGTGTAACCTGGCAGAGTGTAACCTGGGCACATAAGCTGGTTACCCAGAGTGTAACCTGGGTGGTAGTTGGTTGGGTATGTTTGATGTGTTGTGCATCGTCAATGTCGAATCGTCTTTTGTCCCTGTGTCTGTCGATTATTTTAGTGTTGTTCATCAGGATATCTCTGGTGATGATCTGGTTGTGTGTGTGGAGACTGTGTGTTCATTGATACTTGGGCCTTAATGTTTCTGAATAGTCAGACAGCCCGGCCTCGGTTGTTCAACGTCCTCCCAGCAAGCATAAGAAATATTGCCGGAACAACCGTGGACATTTTCAAGAGGAAACTAGATTTATTCCTCCAAGGATTGCCGGACCAACCGGGCTGTGGTGGGTATGTGGGCCTGCGGGCCGCTCCAAGCAACAGCCTGGTGGACCAAACTCTCACAAGTCGAGCCTGGCCTCGGGCCGGGCTTGGGGAGTAGAAGAACTCCCAGAACCCCATCAACCAGGTATCAACCAGGTAATAGCAAGTCGCATCTTGACGTATACTGTGCCTAAAGCCAAAAATCGTCGTACCAGAAAATTGTAGCGGCTGGCAAAATTGACACACTATCCCGTTTTCTGTTTTGGGTTCTCTGGTAGGTTAGGATAAGGGCACTTTAGTACGACAGTTTCTTGACGTTGGGGACGGACTGTGTCAGGCACCTTGAAAGAGTGGCTGTTTTCTTGCCTCTAAACTGAGAATGTTGGGGCGGACATTTTCTAAGTGGTCATGTGAAGACAGACGATATTCGTCTCTTTCAAGGTGTTTTGTTTGGTGTCAGGAGAGTTTTTCATAAGTAAGTTGGCAATCTTCTTCCTCAGTATAATATTAATTCAGTCCCCTGGTTGCGTCGGTAAGGGGTTAATATATTAACAGAGCAAGATGACTGCCAAGTTCCCCATGAAAAGTTTCCCTCTCGCCAAGCACCCTTGAGAGAGACGAATATCGTCTATGCCTTCACACGCCCACTTGGAAACTGTCAGCCCCAACGATGTCATTATACAGGCAAGGCAAAAACATCTCTTTCAAGGCGCTGACAATGCACAAACAGCTAGGCCCCCTATCATAAAACATACAGTCTCCACACTTAACCAGAGATATCTGTGGTACAGCACTAAAATGATCAACAAATGCAGTCACAACAGAAGAGTGGACACTGGCGAGGCACTATGCATCAAACATACCCAGCCAACTATCAACAAACAGCTTCTAAACCAAGATGAAACATCCCTCATACCGTCTCGGCCTTCATTGAAACATAAGAGATTGGTGAGCAGCAGTGGGTGTATTAGTCCATAGTGAGGTGCGTCACCTCATTCCTAGTTATATACTCGTCTGTTTTGAAAATTGCTGCCAGTTGTACTCGACCTTTGAAAATGTTGACAACGGTCAACGAAAAATCAGGATATAATTAAACTGATGAACTTAAAAGAGTTAATTTTTCAACCTCTTTCTGAAGTGAGGGAAAATAGTGAGGATTTGTGTTAGAATATTGATCTTGGCCTCCTGTCATTCTGAACAACATATGTCTACAAGAGAGACGTTCTCAGGCTAAAGTTATTAGGTCGAGACACCAACCACCCTCTCTGACCACCTGGAGAGTTATCTAAATATTTATGATGGTCTGAAAGTCTATTACGGTTTCAATATTAGTCTACTGGTGAACAGGGGAATGAATATTTGTCTTAAACAGAGTATATTCTCAAGTTGTAACTTTATTGTATTAAAAATTCCGTGTTTAAATTATATAACGTGTATGGTAAACTTGTTTTATTTTTAAAGTTCTGAGGCAGACTTTTTTTTTTAATCTCAAATTCGTAGGAAATGCTCAAATAGTTTTTGAATTTCCTATTTTACATGTTTGAGAATAATACACTGCTTTAACCAAACCTAACCTAACCTAACCTAACCAAACCTAATCTAACTTAACCAAACCTTGACCTAACCATACCATGGATAAACAATAGCACTAAATATGTAGTGGTTTTGAAGTGATTATGTGAAGGATATCTCAGCCCTTAGGACGGGTTGATCAATGTATGTATATATATATATATATATATATATATATATATATATATATATATATATATATATATATATATATATATATATATATATATATATATATTCTTCAGTTCTATTATCAGGACAAAAATTCTTCCAACCCTAGTCTTTTATAGTTGTTGCTTTTTCTTATATATTTATGTGTATGTGTAACTCGCAGGCGGAAGATCAAACACGTCTTCTACATAGGCCTCTCTCCCACGACTGACTGTCCACTATTGTAGTTCTCACATCGTCACATTACAACCTGGAAATACACTTTCCCCAACAGAGCGTGACAACATTACCTGACCGTGGTTCTAGTGCTATGTATAGGTTATGTACTTGTTTACACTGCACATGTAATTCAGTTTCCCCGACACTGCATTGGCACGATAGCTGTGTAGGCCGTCTGTGTGTGTGGGGTGTGTTCACTGAATACCCATAGTCACTGTTGATTGTTGCCTCTTTTGATAATTACTTACTAACTGTTGATTGTTTTGTGGTGCGTGTTAGCGCAGGAGGCAGGTTGTAACTGGTGCACAGTGGCATGTATTCTCTTGATTTAACTGCGCTTTTGCGCCTGCAGTGTATATACTGTTTCACGTGCTCACAATCAGCACAGTGCCACACCACCACCACTGTACCGTGTTTACATAGGCGGTACAGATCCCCGAATTCATCACTGAACCGCATCTAGCCCGCACTTAGGGGGTATAATTCCCCGACACCCTCACAGTACCGCATATATACACGAGCGGTACAACCCTCCGCCACTACCACTGTACCGCGTACACACTGGCGGTACAGCGCTACACCCCCTCACTGTACCATTCCTTGTCCCCGGCCCGGTCGTAAGTCTGGCATTGTTCCAGGAGGTTCGGTACAAGCTGCACGATCCGAAGGCTCACTCCAAAGGAGGTACTCTTGAAAACACCATCAATGGCCGTGCAGATGAAGAGGCTCCGCCGCCCATCGCCAACTTGTTACCGCACAAGGATATCAACAAGGTACAGTGCCGCCCCCTAGCCCTTACCTACGGGATCCCCTAGCGCCGCCCCTAACGCCTCCTAAACGCTCCTTGCGCCCTCCCCATCCCTCTTTCCCTTCCAAATCCTTCTTAATCCCCATTTCCCTACCTTTTCCCAAACATATCATGCTAGCTTGTCAAACCCGTTTGGCTTCTTAAACCCTCCCATGTGTTGGTTCCGTTTCTGCTCGCTTTCGTTACGTCAGTGTTCCGTGTTCCGTAATTATTCTTTGTTGGTCTTCATTATCTTCTTCAGCACCAGGTAAACTCTCCGTTGGCGTCTGTTTGTCATCGTTCGTCGTCCCTTCATCCACCTTCACTGCACATCACCATCCAGTCCCATTTCACTCACCATTCTCATTGCTATTCTTCCAGTGTACGTCACCATTATTCAACAGTCCAACACCATCTGATATCATATAAGGTTATCGTCACAGATCCTCACCATCAAACCTCCTCGCCATTACAGTCCTCGCCATTACAACCCCTAACCATCACAACACCTCACCATCACAACCCCTCGCCATCACAACCCCTCACCATTACAGCCCTCACCATCACAACACCTCACCATTACAGCCCTCACCATCACAACCCCTAACCATCACAACACCTCACCATCACAACCCCTCACCATCACAACACCTTACCATCACAACACCTCACCATCACAACACCTCACCATCACAACACCTCACCATCACAACCCCACACCATCACAACCGCACACCATCACAACCCCTCACCATCACAACACTTCACCATCACAACCCCTCACCATCACAACCCCTCACCATCACAGCACCTCACCAACACAACCTTCACCACAACACCTCACCATCACAACCCCTCACCATCACAACACCTCACCATCACAACCCCTCACCATCACAACACCTCACCATCACAACCCCTCCCCATCACAACCCCTTACCATCACAACCCTCACCATCACAACACCTCACCATCACAACACCTTACCATCACAACCCTACACCATCACAACCCCTCACCATCACAACCCTCAACATCACAATCCCTCACCATCACAACACCTCACCATCACAACCTTCACCATCACAACCCTCACCATTACAACCCCTCACCATCACAACACCTCAACATCACAACACCTCACCATCACAACACCTCACCATCACAACCCCTCACCATCACAACCCCTCACCATCACAACCCCTCGCTATCACAACCTCTCACCATCACAATCCTTCACCATCACAACCCTCACAATCACAACTCACCATCACAACCCCTCACCCTCACAACCCCTCACCATCACAACCCTCGCAATCATAACACCTCACCATCACAACACCTCACCATCACAACCCCTCACCATCACAACCCTCGCAATCACAACACCTCACCATCACAACACTTCACCATCACAACCCCTCATCATCACAACCCCTCACCATCACAACTCTTCATCATCACAACCCTCACAATCACAACTCCTCACCATCACAACTCACCATCACAACCCCTCACCATCACAACCCTCACAATCATAACCCCTCACCATTACAACCCTCACAATCATAACCCTTCACCATCACAACCCCTCACCATCACAACCCTCACCATCACAACGCCTCACCATCACAACACCTCACCATCACAACACCTCACCATCACAACCCTCACAATCGCAACACCTCACCATCACAACCCCTCACCATCACAACCCTCCACCGTCACTGTTAATCAGCAGGTCCAGCAGCACAGCTCCTCCAGCCTGGAGCAGAAGGTATATCCTCCAGGGCTCCCCTAATATATATATATATATATATATATATATATATATATATATATATATATATATATATATATATATATATATATATGTTTATATATTCACACTTTGATACCTGGACGCTCTGGTGCACTCTCAGGTGATTAAGCATACTCTAAGTGCATTATAATCTAAGTATACCCCATGGTGTATATTTTCTTGGTTTGAATACATGATAATATGACAGAAGTGTTTGTTAAAATGTAAATGAAAGTGGGAGTTCGATACTGACTTGAATGGCATTATCTTCTTCGTTCATAACCTTTTTGGCTGATTAATGAATCTGGGATCCACTCTCTAGTGCAGAACTTTTTCATCAGACAAATTTTAACAATTTATAATTTAATTTTTTAGAGAAAAATATGGGAATTTCGGAAGAAAAGAATATAATATTTCATGTATTATAGTGTGGATGTAGTGATGTAAAAAATGAGGTTAAAGCCCCTGGAAGCCCATTTTGATTTATACAGTAAATAAAAAATATTTATAGATATTTATATAAATATCTATAAATATTTACAGAGTAAATAAAAAAAATATTGAAGTAGTTTTTCCTTATGAAGGTGTTGTAAATAAGACAGAGACTGCAGAAAATGAGGCAAAAAAAATATTAGTTAACATAAATTGTTTGGGGGAAAATGAGAAAGGAAAATGCTGCCTGTAATTCAATGAAGAACAAAAAAAATATATGGAAATATAACGAACAAATTCGTAATTGTTATTTCTTTAGTGTAGGAAGATATCCAAAACGAGTTTACCCCGATCCACACCACTCCCACCCCCCAAAAAAAAAAAAGAAGTTCCAAAATTATTTATTTAAATAAAAAGATGAAGATCCATGAGCATTACGAAATACAATTTAGTTTTCTTTGTGTCTGTAAAGGTGAGACAATGTGTCTCTTGTCCAGACCACACCCTCTTGAGCCTCCCTTACATCGTCATAATATGTTGATGCTACTCTTCCTCTCTATATTTATTTAGGGAGAGACTCTGTTGTCATAAAAAAATAATTAAACTCAAATATATATTAAATATCGTGTTTCTTAAAAGTCTGAGGCTAGGATTTGTAGAATTGGTAAGCGGAGGGCAGACCACATACTCTCCTCACAGTGGTCTTGTGAGCACTGAGAGACTAGCAACTTCATCACTTGGTTACGCTATCCCAGAGACCTCTGCCGGTTGACAGCAAAAGGTCAAACAACAGCTGATGGGTCATAATTCATCACGCATTTACATGTCCAGTTGCCAGACCTGCACGTCTCTCCTCGATCATGGCTGCTTTGTATTTAGTAAACAGTTTTCGAGATCGGAAACACTGCGAGGTCGTTCTAGTCCTTAAGTTAATGTTGTTATTGGAAACCTTGTAGTGCATCGATTCTCTTCAACCTGAGCCTCCATGATCGTGCGAAGATGTATAGGGTTCGTCAAGCATTTCCGCCACTGACTTATTACCCCTGTAGGTCTTTCCTCAATCGTGGCGGCTTTGTTTACAATTATTAAACAGTTTATTAACTCAGAAGCACAAAGAGGTTCCCGGTAACAGTACTATTCACGGGATGTGAAGTTTCGAAGCTCGAAAACTGCTTAATAAATGTTAACAAAGCCGCCATGATTGTGGAATGATGTAAAGGTTTCACAAGTGGTTCATGAATGCTGGGTCCGGTCTCTGAAGTGGGAGCGTTTGAACCCAAATGCCCAAACCGCCCATTGACAATAGTCGTTCTTAGATCCTAATCTATACGAACTGCTCACAGATGTTAAATGCACGTAAAGGGTTAATATGTGATGAATATCTTGCAACCCACATGTTTATTGCATAAAAATATTCTAATGTTTTAGATAAATGCGCTGCACAGAAGCCAAGAGTGGAGATGCTGTACTTTGCAGTTGGCAAAGTTATTCTCCTCGTTTTAGCCTTGTGGTGAAAAATGTGTTAGATTATATATTCTTTTAGGGAACTCTTGTATATGTGAGGCCGTGATGCTGGTGGTGATCATTAGTGGTGATGGCGAGTCTTGGTGATGGAGAGACTTCGTGGTGATGATGAGTAGAGGCGATGGTGAGCAATGGAGATAATCAGTAATGGTGATAGATCATTCTTGCCGTTCGTGATAACGAGAAAGGAGTTAGTAATGTTGAGAGAGACACACATCCAGGCATAATACTGTCAGGCTTATAACGATAGGCAAGGATGGGCCTCAAATGTTACAAGTCACGCCTATCTAATCCCCGTGTCACCTTAGGCAGTCATCTCCTGTAAATGTAAGTTTAAACGTAGGCTTCCGTTTGTAAAAATGAAAAGTTTGCTTGAACAGACATGGGAAAAAGGCCGAGTTGGTTTGATGTTTGGCTTATCAACCTATGGAAGGGTAATGGGGGGGGGGGGGATTTTATCGTATTGACCAGCCAGCAAGAACACTTTAGTCCTGGACATAGTCCACCACTGAAGTCAACACTTAGTGTATATACACCAAGAGGCACACACACACACACACACACATCACTTGACATCGTAAAGTAAAACTCCTGATATACATATATATATATATATATATATATATATATATATATATATATATATATATGTATATATATCACAAGTTACTTTAAATATATACACAATTCCCCTGGCACTCGGGAAGAAAAAGCTCTTCTAGCGCTCAGGAGAGAATACATTAATATTTACAACCAGCGCACGACCACCAGGCACTTGGCGCGGGTGAATAGTCTTCCTAATTTGTCCCTGTGTGCTTCCTTGTACTGCAGCTATATATATATATGTATATATATATATATATATATATATATATATATATATATATATATATATATATATATATATATATATATATTTATATATGTATATATATATATATATATATATATATATATATGTTTGTGTGTGTATACATTTTTAGCTGCCTTTTCTTGCTTCAGTGTCAAGTATTATTGAAGAGTTTAGATGCACACAATATGAAGCTGCTGCTGCCTAGAACATTAATCCACCGATTGAGGTCACACATATATATATATATATATATATATATATATATATATATATATATATATATATATATATATATATATATATATATATATATATATATATATATATATATACATATATATATGTATAATGACCACTGAAAAGCCTGAAGAATATTCTATTAAGCCAATTTTTAGCTGCATGGCCAGTTTGTCTTATGGAAAGGATTTTCTTCGTCGTCTTCGGTAAAAAGATTGTTTTCAATCTGTTTTATTGATTAATTAAACAAATTAAGCATTTGCCTTATTTGGATGAATCTCGAATGCCATTATTTTCCTTATCAGATTAAAATAATTTGCAAATTTGTTTCAGTCTATAGAATAATATTTCTTTATATACCTAATCGCCCGTTAGCATTTAGACGCATGCCTCTTTTATTTAAGTTAGGATTATAAAGAGATTATAATGCTTAGATTATCTTTGTTATTAGGCATGATCAGAAAATATTTAGGTTATGTAGTGGGCTCGAACTCTCATCCCTGGACACCCCCAGGCACGATCCCATTGCATTACGCTCTTGAATTTCATGGTACATTATGCATGACAGTTCCCTTGCAGCCTCTTTAGTGATACATAAATCATATACATTCACTTTGTATATTTTGTATATATATATATATATATATATATATATATATATATATATATATATATATATGTCGTACCTAGTAGCCAGAACTCACTTCTCAGCCTACTATGCAAGGCCCGATTTGCCTAATAAGCCAAGTTTTCATGAATTAATGTTTTTTCGTCTACCTAACCTACCTAACCTAACCTAACCTAGCTTTTTTTGGCTACCTAACCTAACCTTACCTATATATATAGGTTAGGTTAGGTTAGGTAGGGTTGGTTAGGTTCGGTCATATATCTACGTTAATTTTAACTCCAATAAATAAAAATTGACCTCATACATAGAGAAAAGGGTTGCTTTATCATTTCATAAGAAAAAAATTATAGTAAATATATTAATTCAGGAAAACTTGGCTTATTAGGCAAATCGGGCCTTGAATAGTAGGCTGAGAAGTGAGTTCTGGCTACTAGGTACGACATATATATATATATATATATATATATATATATATATATATATATATATATATATATATATATATATATATATATATATATATATATAGTGCCGCCGGTCATCACTTTGCTCTTGTGTGAGAATGATGAGGTAAGATCATTGGTGTAGTTAGATGGTTAGTGTCCTGTACATTATTTCTTAGAGCTGGTGTTACACGTAAGATTTGTATCTAAGACGTGTACCACAGGTGCGGGTTAGTGTCCAAAACTAATGTCCCCATGTATGACACCTCCCAAGCCTATTGTCATGTGTAGGGTATATCCCAAGCCTATTGTCATGTGTAGGGTATGTCCCAAGACTATTGTCATGTGTAGGGAATGTCCCAAGATTATTGTCATGTGTAGGGTATGTCCCAAGACTATTGTCATGTGTTGGGTATGTCCCAAAACCATTAGAGCAAGTAAGGTAATTCCTCAGGATCACTTCAACATGGAAGATATGTTCCATTGTATACCTTGAGTACTAGTACCACATCGTTCTGGTAGCGCTGCGTATCTTTGGGGCTAAACCGCTGTTTAGCCCACAGATTTAATCAGATACAATCCTTACAATTCAACAATAACATTACATGGTCTTGCTTTTAAGATAATTTATTTTCTTCAGAGGCAAGAGTTTCAATATTTTTTGAAGTTGGTTAATGGATGATATATTTCATAGGTTTGCTGTTTTTTTTAGGTTAATGGATGACAAAATTTCAAAAGTTTGTCAGTTTTTTTAGGTTAATGGATGACATATTTCATAGGTTTGCTGTTTTTTAGGTTAATGGATGATATATTTCATAGGTTTGTCTGTTTTTTTAGGTTAATGGATGATATATTTCATAAGTTTGCAGTTTTTTATGTTAATGGATGATATATTTCATAGGCTTACCTGTTTTTTTAGGTTAATAGATGATATATTTCATATGTTTGCTGCTTTTTTAGGTTAATGGATGATATATTTCATAGGTTTGCCTGTTCTTTTAGGTTAATGGATGATATATTTCATTGGTTTTACGTATTTTTTTAGGTTAATGAATGATATATTTCATAGGCTTGCCTGTTTTTTTAGGTTACTGGATGATATATTTCATAGGTTTGCTGTTTTTTAGGTTAATGGATGATATATTTCATAGGCTTGCCTGTTTTTTTAGGTTAATGGATGATATATTTCATAGCTTGCCTGTTTTTTTAGGTTAATGGATGATATATTTCATAGGCTTGCCTGTTTTTTAGGTTAATGGATGATATATTTCATGGGTTTTACGTATTTTTTTAGGTTAATGGATGATATATTATATAGGTTTGCCTGTTTTTTTCAGATTAGTAGATGACATATTTCATAGGTTTGCCTGTGTTTTTTTTTTACAAACGCACAAGAGCATATCCAGTTTTCCGACGTTTTTTGGGGTAACAATCAGCCTTTATTTGTTGTCTTTGTTGCCTTACAGATGACATATGATTTTCCGCCGAGGAATCGTGTATGTTAATGTGGCTTTTGTTTTGCTCTAGTTTATAAGTTTTGTTTTACTTTTATTTTGTTGTCTGAGTGTGGAACACACACACACACACACACACACACACACACACACACATGCGCACGTACACACACACACACACACACACACACAAGAACAGACGCACGCATGTACGCACGCACGCACACACACACACACACACACACACACACACACACACACACACACACACACACACACACACACACACACACACACACATACGTTTATTCACTCAGGCCTCCACAAAGTGAAGCGGCTGCTGCCCTCTGGAGGACAAAACAGATTTTAAGATTTACTTAAGGCTTTATTTTTAAATTGCTTCTCCTCTCACACGCAAGTAATTAAGAATATTATGAGAAGAAATTTCCATTCGTGTTTCCAAAGAGTTCAAAGGCATTTTACACCCATAAGAGGAGATAAATATATTCCCAAATAACCTGGAGAAGAAATACTCAGTATTCTTGAATGATATATATATCATACAAGAATATATCATTCTTGTATATATATATATACTTGGGCGTTCATATTGCAGTAAATGCTAATTTCTGTTTTGTTTTCCTAAGCTTCAGAATGAGCTTTGCTTTGAGATGTATAAAAAAAAGCATGTTTGTTTAATTGATTAGTGTTAAGATATTATAAGTGTATCAGCAGCTGGGCTCGGAGTGGCGTATATTGGAACGCACCTGCCAGTGTTGCCACACTCTCAAAGGAGACACACATAACGCACTCCCTGACTATTCTTAATTAGTATCACTTTTTTGTGGCAAAAACAAAGGAATATGATATCTAGAAACAAATTATAAAAAGTATAATCATAGATTATTTATATATGGTAGTTTGTTAAGTGTGTCTTTCAATACGAGTCGCTGATTGTGGCTCCTCTTGGTAAAGTATATGTTTCTGTATTGGCAGTTTAGGTTAGAACTATCATTCCTACTAATGTGATAAGATATAGCAGAGTAAAGATGAACACAGAAGTAGATTATCATGAAGGATCTAACTTTATCAAAAGAGTTGAAGAGTAGTAAATAATTGGTGTTGTCTGCTTGTTGTGGGTGTGTTGTTGGTGGTATGTATATATATATATATATATATATATATATATATATATATATATATATATATATATATATATATATATATATATATATATATATATATATATATATATCGCTTATCCAAACACTTGAATTAGCCTTGTGGGCGTGTGTGTGTGTGTTTGTGTGTGTGTGTGTGGTATGTGTGTGTGTGTGTGTGTGTGTGTGTGTGTGTGCACCTAATGTCATTATGTAATAGTTGTTTTATATTTATCTTAAGATAGTGAGGAATCAAAGTGTTCATTCAATATACGGTGACATTAATTTGTGATATGCTAACGTCAATCTGTTATACTATAAAGTAGTATATTTGTTAGAGTTAACTCTTTGTTATAGTCACTAGTTTAATTCTGAGTCAAGTTATTTGCTAGCTGCAAGAGCAGCTTAAGACACAAGCCCATAAGGTGTTTTCTAATGTCTTAGATTTCCCCACAGCCTCCAACTTGATGAGAGGAATTGTCTAATACCTTATCTAAGTGTCACTATAATATCTTAACCAGTACCTTATCCCCCGTGTCCACTACAGGCACAAGAACTAACTCAAACACCTTACCCCAAATGGCCCTTATAAAGCTTGAACTAATACCTTAAATCCGAATTCCCAAACAGGACCTAAAACTAATATTAATACCTTCGTTCGTCTCCCACAGCAAGGTCCAACTAACACCTTCTGCCTGTGTTCCTCCTACAGGGCCTGAACAAGCTGTACGGTTGCTCACCCTCTGACATCGATAAGTATTCTAGGATCGTGTTCCCCGTGTGTTTTGTGTGTTTCAACCTCATGTACTGGATCATCTACCTGCACATCTCCGACGACTCCACGGAGGACCTCATCATTCACAACGCTGATGGTTGAGGCCGGATGGCGTACAAACAAAG
>NC_091172.1:19093643-19186143 GCF_040958095.1 Procambarus clarkii | reverse complement strand
CCTGTGCAGCACCAGCACGAACTGCCCTCGTGCAACGTGGCCAGAACCCCCTGTGTAAGCATCCGATCCCCCCCCCCACCTACCACCCCCTCGCCTCACCAACCTACATTCCGGGGTGCACCAGGACTCGTGAACAGTGGTGAAGTGAGGCCTGTCTTGTGATATAACGCAGTTAACTCTCTCTCTCCACCCCTTCCCCCATCCCTGCCTGAGGACACTGACTGTGTGTGTGTACACAGAGAGGCAGGAGGAGTGTTGTTCCCGTGGCCGACGACGTTTCAGTGCCTCGGGGGGCCACCAAGCGACGCCATCATCAGGCCACCAGCTCTACGCGATGGCCCCCCTCCCTTCCTTCCCCCACCACCTGGCCAGCTCGGAGGCCCCATCTTGGCCCTGCTCGATGCCCCAACCAGGCCCACTCGGCGCCCGATCACCACATACACACACACACACACACACGGGCCTCCCCGGGTGGGTGCCACTGTTGACAGAGCATGTTGCCCTAGGATAATATAAGCATGTCGTGGTGTATCATGTTCCCCCCTGTCCCCATCCCCCCCCCTACCTCCTCCTCTGGCGTCGTACGTCCCTTCCCTCCTCATGTATTCCCCCTCACTCACTCCCTCCCTCCCAGGCGGTCTTGGTTGCGGGCTGCATCAGTCCCTCACACCCGGAGTACTCTTAGTTCACGCCTTAACTTGAATTTTGTACAATCCTGTGAGAGGGCAGGAGAAGGCCCAGCAGCAGCGAGGCCAAGACGCCAGCCCCCTCCCCCACCAACACAAGATCCCCCCCCCATAACCCCCCGGAACATGAGCCACCATAGACCCCCCTCCCCCCAAAACAGTCAAAAAAAAAAGAGTTTGATGTGTAAGACGCCTCAAGCCTATTTGTTCATCGCTTTGTACCGCTTGAAGATATATAGCATATGCTAATGGTAAAAAAAACTAGAGTACTTTGTGTTACCATTCGTGAGTAACACAAAACACTTGGCGCGGAAAGTTCGGGATATACGCGGTCACTTTTCCTCTACATGTTACTTTGCCGCCTGACCCTGACCAGACCAAACTAGGCAACCACATCAACTTTTATCGCGTCCTACTGCGGACATGTAGGTGTTTCTTCAAATTTTAATTAATGTTCAACATATAAGGAATATAAATGAAACCTAACTAATATTTTGTAACATTTGCCCTGGATTCTTCATATATACATATATATATATATATATATATATATATATATATATATATATATATATATATATATATATATATATATATATATATATATATATATATATACTATATATATATAAATATATATATATATATATATATATATGTACATATATATATATATATATATGTATATAGTATATATATTATATATATATATATATATATATATATATATATATATATATATATATATATATATATATATATATATATATATATATATATATATATATATATATATATATATATATATATTTGCTCAGAGAACATAAGTAAACACAATTGGATGGGTAATTTATGGCCATAATTTAAGCCTATTTCTGAAATTAAGGTGACAATGATTATTTTGTTATGCCTAATTTGTTCGGTGTGTCAGTGTCAGTGGTTTTAAGATGTATATAGCTTATAGTTACGGTAAGGTCAGAGTTCATTTAATGCACGAGTCTGTTCAGTTAATGTGTTTGTGTCTAGCAAGGTATTGTTAGACCTCTCAATGTTATCATTATATCTTACCAGAGAAATGTTTGAGTATGGGAGTTATTATGTATTTACATTTTATATATAAAGTCTTATAGTAGACTTTGAACTCATAGCCAAAAGAAATTTATAGAATTGTGTGTTCTGTTATGTTATCGTGTTGGTTTGTATATCTTGCTTCCAATACTCCTCATCTCCACCCCCCCTCCCCACTCCCGTTCCTCCTTCACTCCCTCTACATTATCCTTATTCTCCCATATATCTGTCTCTCACTTCCACTTAAAAAAAAAGTATTTCTCTCAACCTATCTCTTCCCCCCCCCCCCCTCCACATTACCCCTTCCTCTCAAAAGCTCTCCCCCACTCACCCACTCTCTCTCTTTTTCTGCCTCTCTTCTTCTCTTCGTTGGCTAATTATTGTCATCTCCAGCTCTTTTTTCTCTTCTCACCATGAATTTTTACTAGTTACATTAATTAGTTAGTTATTCTCCCGTTAGCCCTAGTGTCTATCCTCCTTGTTTTAATTACTATCCTACCTGCGTCAATAACATTACTAACATTAACCTTCGTTAATAACATTACATTGGCGGTATTTGCCAATGTTACTATAATTCTCAAAAGGATTAAAGGTGTTTTCATTAAGCTTAGAGTGGTAATGCTATCATTTCACTGGAGTTAGTGATGCAGCTATCATCCTCCCACGCTGAGAATTCCTTTTATTCTAAGTCATAAATCGTATTATAAATTCATTTGTCGTAATTTTGGGAAAGTTCTGTTTCCAGAGTAACGAGTTACCTCTCAGCGAGCTGGGAAAGGTGAATGTTGAACGTTTCGGTTGGTCAGAGCTTTTCTGAACAAGTGACTCAACTACAACAGACTTGGGTCTGTTTTCTGTGGGTTTTCCGCACACCAATGATCAGTTTTTTGTGATCATCAGTTGCATATATATATATATATATATATATATATATATATATATATATATATATATATATATATATATATATATATATATATATATATGTATTTCCCCTCTTAGGTTATGTCGTTTTTTAGTATTTATGTTTCTTTTAAACTCTCTCTCTCTCTCTCTCTCTCTCTCTCTCTCTCTCTCTCTCTCTCTCTCTCTCTCTCTCTCTCTCTCTCTCTCTCTCTCTCTCTCTCTCTCTCTCTCTCTCTCTCTCTCTCTCCCTCTCTCTCTCTCTCTCTCTCTCTCTCTCTCTCTCTCTCTCTCTCTCTCTCTCTCTCTCTCTCTCTCTCTCTCTCTCTCTCTCTCTCTCTCTCTCTCTCTCTCTCTCTCTCCCTCTCTCTCTCTCTCTCTCTCTCTCTCAACTCCACTACCCTCCCTTTTATTCCTCCCATAACCGTCCCCTCCCTTCACCCTTCCCATCAACACCCGCTCCCATCACCCTCCACATCCCTCGCAAGGAGTATAATGTCATATTCTTCAATAAAGTATGCTAGTTTGTATTGCGACATAATGCCATTGTATTAGTGCTGAATTATCATGTCACCGCTCTCATGTTCCATAATGCCATGTTCAATTACTCTCACCTTGTCTTTTACACTGTTGAAAACCCCATTTGTACTGTCATATGTTCCTTATACTGTTATCCTTACACTGTCATATGTTCCTTATACTGTTATCCTTACACTGTCATATGTTCCTTATACTGTTATCCTTACACTGTCATATGTTCCTCATACTGTTATCCTTACACTGTCATATGTTCCTTATATAGTCATCCCTTCACCTTGTCATGTTCCTTATACAGTCTTCCTTATACTGTCAAATGTTCTTTATAATGTTATCGTTATACTGTCATATGTTCCTTATATTGTTATCCATACAGTGTCATATGTTCCGTATACCTCTCACATCCGCCATATACTCCATCAATGTCATATTCTCCTTATATATTCTTGTGTTCCATACCTGGACATATGTTACTTGTTCTGCCCAGTGTGTTATGATGGTATATACTTTCCTTATACCCCTCACACCCACCTTATACTCGCCCTAATACTGTCATATCATGTTTGTACTGTCGCTACACGCCTCGTGGCACGATGTTACTTCCTCCCATTCATACGTCATATTTTGTACGTTCATGGGTCGCCTCATGCTCTCATTTGACCTCCATATCCCCCCCCCTCACCCACCCATACACACCCCCCCTCTCTACCTCTCCTCACACCTCTCTCTCTCTCTCTCTCTCTCTCTCTCTCTCTCTCTCTCTCTCTCTCTCTCTCTCTCTCTCTCTCTCTCTCTCTCTCTCTCTCTCTCTCTCTCTCTCTCTCTCTCTCTCTCTCTCTCTCTCTCTCTTTTCCCTCATACATATTCTCACCGTCATATCCCATTCATATGTGTCACTCTGCGTAATTATTACGACAGTCTCATCACATTTGTATATCATAGCATCGTCATTCTCGCGTCACAGTGTGTTCATTGTAGCGCCTTAGCATCGTCATTCTCGCGTCACAGTGTGTTCATTGTAGCGCCTTAGCATCGTCATTCTTGCGTCATCTGTCGCGTCATTATTTGCGTCATTTCTTGCGTCATTGCCACGTCATCGTTCGCGCCATTTATACTACTCAAATCACACGCGCTTCATTACTAACATCATAGTCGCGTCATTACTACTACTACTACTTCATAGTCGCGTCATTACTACCACAACTACTACTATTACGACATATAGTCGCGTCATTGTTACAACTAAGTCATAGTCGCGTCATTATAACGTCATAGTCGCGTCATTATAACGTCATAGTCGCGTCATTATAACGTCATATAGTCGCGTCATTATAGCGTCATATAGTCGCGTCATTACAACGTCATATAGTCGCGTCATTAGAACGTCATATAGCCGCGTCATTACAACGTCATAGTCGCGTCATTACAACGTCATAGTTGCGTCATTACAACGTCATAGTTGCGTCATTACTTCTACGTCATAGCTGCCTCGTAGCCCTCTGGTTCAGTGTTAGTCTCGGTCTATTTCTCAATCCAACTACTGATATCTCTCTCTCTCTCTCTCCCTCTCTCTCTCTTTCTCTCTCTCTCTCTCTCTCTCTCTCTCTCCCTCTCTCTCTCTTTCTCTCTCTCTCTCTCTCTCTCTCACTCACTCTCACTCTCACTCTCTCTCTCTCTCTCTCTCTCTCTCTCTCTCTCTCTCTCTCTCTCTCTCTCTCTCTCTCTCTCTCTCTCTCTCTCTCTCTCTCTCTCTCTCTCTCTCTCTCTCTCTCTCTCTCTCTCTCTCTCTCTCTCTCTCTCTCTCTCTGCACCTTTAAACAATCGTTGTCACTGTTGACACACAAACGTTGCACACTTTTTATGTATGCATTATTCCGTAGGTTTCATTGCCGTTGTTCAGCGATAGAACGTGATCTATTAACATACATGCGGACGATCCTCCCATCCCCTCCCATCCACCCCATCCCCCCATCCCTAACACACTCCCTCTTTTGGTTCCCTGCGTTATAGATCTTCAAGCAATCATGTAATTTGAAAATGTATATGATGATAATTGATGATACAGACGGCAGAGCCTCCTTAATCATCAGGCTGGTGTGTGTGTGTGTGTGTGTGTGTGTATCTAATATTGGTGTCTGCAGAATCGAGATAAGATCTTGAACCCCGCCTTTCTAACTAATCTATTTTTTTCCACACATCCATTTGAAGCAGCCCGTAGCAGGTGTCTAACTCCCTGGTACATATTTACTGATAGGTGAACAGGTGCATCAGGGTGAAAGCAATTGCCCGTTTGTTTTCGCCTCCGCCGGGAATTGAACCCGGGCCATTAGGACCTTGACCTTAGGTGGTTCGTTTATTGTGTGACTTAGATTGTGTGACTGGGATTGTGTGACTGGGATTGTGTGACTGGGATTGTGTGACTGGGATTGGGTGACTGGGATTGTGTGACTGGGATTGTGTGACTGGGATTGGGTGACTGGGATTGTGAGACTCGAATTGTGTGACTGGGATTGTGGGACTGGGATTGTGACTGGGATTGTGTGACTGGGATTGGGTGACTGGGATTGTGTGACTGGGATTGTGTGACTGGGATTGGGTGACTGGGATTGTGACTGGGATTGTGAGACTCGAATTGTGTGACTGGGATTGTGGGACTGGGATTGTGACTGGGATTGTGAGATTGGGATTGTGTGACTGGGATTGGGCGACTGGGATTGTGTAACGGGGATTGTGTGATTGGGATTGTGTGACTGGGATTCTGAGACTGGGATTGTCTGACTGGGATTGTGAGACTAAGATTGTGTGACCAGGATTGTGAGACTGTGATTGTGAGACTCGGATTGTGTGACCGGGATTGTGTGACTGGGATTGGGTGACTGGGATTGTGTGACTTGGATTGTCTGACTGGGATTGTGACTCAGATTGTATGACTGGGATTGTGATATTGGGATTGTGTGACTGGGATTGTGACTGGGATTGTGAGACTGGGATTGTGTGATTGGGATTGTGTGACTGGGTATGTGAGACTGAGATTGTGCGAATGAGATTGTGAGACTGGGATTGTGTTACTTAGAATAGGTGACTGGGATTGTGAGACTTGGATTGTGGACCTAAGATTGTGTGACTGGGATTGTGTGACTGGGATTGGGTGACTGGGATTGTGAGACTCAGATTGTGTAACTGGGATTGTGATATTGGGATTGTGTGACTGGGATTGTGAGACTGGGATTGTGAGACTAGGATTGTGTGAATGGGATTGTGAGAATGAGATTGTGTGATTGGGATTGTGAGACTGGGATTGTGTGACCGGGATTGTTTGACTGGGATTGTGAGACTGGGATTGTGATATTGGGATTGTGTGACTGGGATTGTGTGACTGGATTTATGTGACTGGGAATGTGAGACTGGGATTCTGAAACTGGGATTGTGATATTGTTATTATGAGACTGGGATTGTGTGACTGGATTTTTGTGACTGGGAATGTGAGACTAGGATTGTGTGATTGGGATTGTGAGATTAGGATTGTATGACTGGGATTATGATATTGGGATTGTGAGACTGGGATTGTGTGACTGGGATTGTGTGACTGGATTTGTGTGACTGGGATTGTGTGACAGAGATTGTGTGACTGGGATTGTGAGACTGAGATAGCGAGACTGGGATTGTGTGACTTGGATTGTGAAACTGGGATTGTGTGACTGGGATTATGAGACTGGGATTGTGAGACTGGGATTGTGTGACTGGGATTGTGTGACTGGGATTGTGAGAATGGGATTGTGTGACTGAGATTGTGTGAGAGAGATTGTGTGACTGGGATTGTGAGACTGGGAATGTGTGAGAGAGATTGTGTGACTGGGATTGTGAGACTGAGATTGTGTGACTGGGATTGTGTGACTGGGATTGTGAGACTGGGATTGTGTGACTGGGATTGTGTGACTGGGATTGTGTGACTGGGATTGTGAGACTGGGATTGTGTGACTGGGATTGTGTGACTGGGATTGTGAGACTAAGATTGTGTGACTTTGATTGTGTGACTTGGATTGTGAGACTGGGATTGTGACTGGGATTGTGAGACTGAGATTGGGAAATTCGGATTGTGTGACTGGGATTGTGAGACTAGGATTGTGTGACTGGGATTGTGAGACTGGGATTGTGAGACTGGGATTGTGTGACTGGGATTGTGAGACTGGGATTGAGTGACTGGGATTGTGTGACTGGGATTGTGAGACTAAGATTGTGTGACTTTGATTGTGAGACTGGGATTGTGTGATTGGGATTGTTTGACTGGGATTGTGAGACTGGGAATGTGAGACTGAGATAGGGAAATTAGGATTGTGAGACTGGGATTGTGAGACTGAGATTGGGAAATTGAGATTGTGTGACTGGGATTGTCTGACTGGGATTGTGACTCGGATTGTGTGACTGAGATTGTGAGATTGGGAGTGTGTGACTGTGATTGTGGGACTGGGATTGCAAGACTGGAAATGTGAGATTGAAATTGTGAAATTGGGATTGTGTGACTGGGATTGTGAGACTGGGATTGTGTGAATGGGATTGTGAAACTGGGATTGTGACTGGGATTGTGTGACTGGGATTGTGTGACTGGGATTGTGTGACTGGGATCATGTGACTGGGATTGTGAGACAGGGAACTTGGGATCGTCAAGTTGCATAACTCATCCTCGACCTGTTTTGTTTTGTTTTTTCCAATCGTGGTGCGTGTCAGCTGCTGGCTGACTGAATGAATCAATAAATGAACGTTTTGATGGATGGATGAAATGGTTCCCTTGCCTCTGATCCACGACACAGACATATGAGAAATACGCAAACGATTATTCAAACGCATTCAAAGGGCAGTGTGTGGACTAGCGGGCCTTTCCTCATAGCACAGCAGCATTCATTTATTATGCACCCCATACCGATCCCGTGGCCACTCACGGTGCCAAACACGAGTCCCTATCAGAATACGTACAGCTTATATATATAATGTAAGACCACGAAGAAAGGATTAAGACAGGAATTTCCTTAAGTACTTAATTTCCTGTCTTAATCCTTCCTTCGTGGTTTAACATTGTCACATTGTTCATCACGTGTTAATTTCTTCGTGATTAACACACATACATATTATCACACACACACGTACACACACACACACACACACACACACACACACACACACACACACACACACACACACACACACACATACATACATACATACACATATATATATATATATATATATATATATATATATATATATATATATATATATATATATATATATATATATATATATATATATGTATATATATATATATATATATATATATATATATATATATATATATATATATGCCCCTTATTATCGTAATTATATATTGATTAAGAAGAGAGATTGTGTGACTGGGTGTGTGTGACTCCTTGATGATGCTGTCTAGTAATTACACTTCCTTGTACTGACCTCAGAGAAAGCACCATCACTAGTCCTAATAAGTGTGAATTAGCGAGGTTCTGCCGTCGAGTTGTAAGTTTTAGTGTTTCCTCAAAATTTCACAAAGTTTTCACAATTCCTTTTTCAGTTTTTCCTTCCACAAGGGATTATAAATTTGGTAATATTTTGACGGAATTCGTTGCCCTATCCCAGTGAAGAATAGTTAGACATGATTTAATTTACTCGTACAATAAAATCATACCACACATTTTCAAGAGGTATTTGTGTCAGTCATGTTACTGTGTAGTGGGTTTATACGCGACAGAAATTAGAATGTGTTCACAGGATGACTGTGTTTCCTCCTGATGAAAAGTAGCAACCCTCTAAGAGGCATCTCTTTTTCTCTCTTCCTCCCCTGTAGTCATATTTACATCAGTGTAGCTTCTTTGGACGTGTTTCGTATAGGGTTTTTTTTCATAACTTTCTCGGTTTTACGGGAAGGCGATAAAAAAACAAAAAAGTCTTATATAATCGTGGCTCAGACCTCCTTTGTCGTGGATAGGACACGAGCCGAAGGCGGACATTAGCGTGGGGTTTTTCCTTCCTCTGCAGCACCGTACACACTAGCCGTGTTATCCAGAGCTCAAATAATTATCACTCTCACAGGCTTTGTGTTCCCCCCCCCCCTGTCCTCACACACTACAGAATCCAACTGCAGCCTCTCACCGTGGGCAGGTTCACCGCCCCTATCACCGTGGGCAGGTTCACCGCCCCTATCACCGTGGGCAGGTTCACCGCCCCTATCACCGTGGGCAGGTTCACCGCCCCTATCACCGTGGGCAGGTTCACCGCCCCTATCACCGTGGGCAGGTTCACCGCCCCTATCACCGTGGGCAGGTTCACCGCCCCTATCACCAATCATCTCCATAACTTGACATCATATCACATCACATCATTGAAATTAAAGAGCATTTTTGTTACTCCTTTTCTAGCGTCTATATTATAATCCCCCTCCCCCCCCCCCCTCCATTAACCTCCAACCCGTAATAAAATATAGATTTCCATTTGTAGAATCAAGTTAGTTCTTCGTAAGTATATACTGATAGCCTCCTTTGGTAAATATTTATGATAGTCACCCAGTAAATAGTTCAGTGCACAACATACTTGACGAATTCTTTTGGTCTCGGTTGTCTTGGCACACCCCAAACCCACCTCCAACTTTCCCCTAGTGGGTCTTGTGTGAGTAGTTCCTTTACTGACAACTTTTGTTGCTGCGCCTGCCTCGTATTCCGCTGTTGCTACCCATTCTGCATTTGTTTCACCCATCATGTTTATATTTAATAAACATTCAGCATCTTAATCGGATGAACACTCAAGCCACTCTGCTCGTTTTCTGTCGCTTTTCGGCATTATTTTTATTTCAACATTTCAGTTTCTTTACTGCGCATACGCGTTGGCATCTATATCATTCTTTGCGCAAAAAAGAGTTCTATGTATACCTACAAATTTCTTTCATCGTAATTTTTCGAATTTTCTTTTCTTCTGCAAATACTTTATCGGTTGAGTATGCTTCTTGAGTAGTTTTGTTCCCCTTCATTCTGCAATGCCTATATATGTGTAGAGGATAATCTCCTTACCCTTTCTTCTTTCATTATGTTTTAACTTTTTTTTCCTAGTTCCCCCCCCCCCACCCCTTTTTCCATAGACATCAGCCGCGGCCTTCAACACACACACACACACATGTACACACATGTACACACACATATCGTCACTATCACTATAGCAACCCCCTCCCTCTCAGCCCGTTTTCTGTGGGAACGCCATTTTCTGTAGTCAGCCGTGGGGGTGACTAAACAGTTCTGGCGAATGGCGTGGAATAATCTAAAAGCAACTCGCGAGGCTCCTCCACACTTCTGAAGAAGAAAGAAAAAGTCTATTTTATGCACGTCACGTTTTTGTTTTTCCACATTGCTCAAGTTAGTAAGAAGGCAAATGATGTACACAGTATGAGAAGCTTATAACTTATTGACAGACGATGCTAATAAAATAGATCCTTTTTATACATGCATATATTTATGTGTATATATATATATGTATATATATATATATATATATATATATATATATATATATATATATATATATATATATATATATATATATATATATATATATATATATATATAATATACTATTATTATTTGTAAATTTGTCCTCATTCGCACACAGAATAGGCTTTGCGTTACTCATTGTTCTAGAAACTTACCAAGTATTCATAGGTCAGTTATTTTGCTTATATAGATAGCAAGAGCTCTTTATAGATGTTTATTGTGTTATTGATTGAAAATTCTAATATATGAAAAAAATATGGACTATGTAGATAAGATATTTAATACTGTTTAGCAAAAGAATGTATAAGAAAAATTAAGCATAATCTATCTTAACAAATCCACACACCATTTGTACATAAGTATACATAACAATTGTGCTCAGATGTAGTTTAAGAAGATTTTTCCGCTCTTAGTTACTGTGTATTCGTTATACCGAGGTTATTTTTGGGGTAGGAACGCGAACCACTGAACTACGCGGCTACACTGGCTCAGATAATTGATCACTTGTTGGCCCCTTGTATTCTATATTTTATCATAATGTCTGTACCGCATAGTAGCCATGAGGTAATGGGTTCTACACTTAGACGTATAATTCATTCATACATTCCTAGGTATAATAATAACATGAATAACCGTGTGTATATATATATAATATATTCCTAGATGGAATCAAGCAAGACTGCCCAGATTCCCATGGCGACGGTCGGGTGAAGACAATATACTGTGTTTTCTATATGCGCCCCATTTTCTATAAATCAGCGTGTTTACAGTAGTGCCCCCCTTCTCCCTGCCGGGCTCCAGAGCTGTGTATTTCTGTGGTTTACATGGGTTAATATTCTCTAATTCATTATTTTGAGATTCCACATGAAAGGCCCCCTTTGGTCCCAAAGGAGTAAAAAAATGTAATAAACTGTATCTATTATTATTATTGTTTGATTTTTAATCAATTCACTATTTGTCTACATGCATTTAAGGACATTAATATCAGTGTTTTATATATATATATGTATATATATATACATATTTACTTGTTCCTTTGGTATTGGTTTTAATTTATATTTCTTTGACCGTGCTGTGAGGTGTTCTCAGAGCACGGGGTGTATTGAGAGAGGGAGCGTTGTGGATGTCTCCCTTCCTGCAAGTTTTGTGACAACGAAAGAAATGCCAAAGGTCTTCTATGTCTTTTGATTCCTTACCGAAAAATGATAACACTCTGTTAATCAATTTGTTCTCAATGCTTTATCGACAGTTTCTTTAGATACTCTCCATATCGTGGTCTCATTTGACTAAGATATTTTTAATTTTGTTTTCTGGCAACTTTTTGTGTTTTCTAACGAAACAGAAATGGATATCCTCTTTCATTTGCTTACAAGAGGTGGGATTATATTAGCACTGCAGGTTCCATAGTTAGTGTAGAGTTTCAAGACAAAACTTTATAAAACAATCACTTACGACGGCCAGTCACTGCCGCCCCGAGAGTCACGAGGGTGGAAGTGACCAGCCCGCCGTAACAGCTCAAATACAAAATGAAAGAGGATACGAACGTCCAATGGCGACCCAACCAGCGTAAGGATCTGGAGACACTCCCAGAGCAAAATTTATATACATATATATATATACATATAAAATTTATATATATATATATATATATATATATATATATATATATATATATATATATATATATATACATATATATATGCATATATATATACATATATATATATATATACATATATATATATATACATATATATATACATATATATATATATATATATATATAATATATATATATATACACTGTCTTTGCTGCAATTATAAAACATGGTGCTCTACCTATGTATGACCTAGATGGAGAAGAAAATACCCCCCATCCTACCCCCCACCCCCCTAGCCCCTACGCCCCTACCCACCCATATATCCATCCCCCCCCCTCCCCCTCCCCCCCCCTTCCCCCCAGGTTCAATAAAGTCACGAGTCCCTTTCTAAGCAATCAGAAATTTTTTGTACAGTATGTGGTATAGCACTCTCCTCTCCCGCACACACACGTGGTTTTGTTGCAGGTAATAGCAGTCATAACATCATACCAGTGGTCAAGTATGTTTTAATATTCATAGCAACAGTGCTTAATTATTATGACTAAAAATTGATTAGGTATTAGGTATTTCTATACTGCTGGTAGCGCATATTATTACATCATGTTGGCACCGCGTGTACTCTCTCTGTAATAAATTGACAAACAAAACTGAATACCGAGTTTCTTTATCACACGACCTGTGGCTTGGTGAGGGTTGGTGAGGGGTTGGTGAGGGTTGGGTAGGGTTGGTGAGGCTTGGTGAGGGTTGGGGAGGGTTGGTGAGGGTTGGTGAGGGTTGGGTAGGGTTGGTGAGGTTGGTGAGGGTTGGTGAGGGTTGGGGAGGGTTGGGGAAGGTTGGGGTGGGTTGGTGAGGGTTGGGGAGGGTTGGGGAGGTTGGTGAAGGTTGGTGAGGGTTGGGGGAGGTTGGAGAGGGTTGGTGAGGGTTGGTGAGGGTTGGGGGAGGTTGGTGAGGTTGGTGAGGGTTGGTGAGGGTTGGGGAGGGTTGGTGAGGGTTGGGGAGGGTTGGTGAGGGTTGGGGAGGGTTGGTGAGGGTTGGTGAGGGTTGGGGAGGGTTGGTGAGGTTGGTGAGGGTTGGTGAAGGTTGGGGAGGGTTGGTGAGGGTTGGGGAGGGTTGGTGAGGCTTGGGGAGGTTGGGGAAGGTTGGGGAGGGTTGGTGAGGGTTGGTGATGGTTGGTGAGGGTTGGTGATGGTTGGTGAGGGTTGGTGATGGTTGGTGAGGGTTGGTGATGGTTGGTGAGGGTTGGGGAGGGTTGGTGAGGGTTGGGGAGTGTTGGGGAGGGTTGGTGATGGTTGGTGAGGGTTGGTGATGGTTGGTGATGGTTGGTGAGGGTTGGGGAGGGTTGGGGAGGGTTGGTGATGGTTGGTGAGGGTTGGGGAGGGTTGGGGAGGGTTGGGGAGGGTTGGTGATGGTTGGTGAGGGTTGGTGATGGTTGGTGATGGTTGGTGGGGGTTGGGGAGTGTTGGGGAGGGTTGGTGATGGTTGGTGAGGGTTGGTGATGGTTGGTGATGGTTGGTGAGGGTTGGTGAGGGTTGGGGAGGGTTGGGGAGGGTTGGGGAGGGTTGGTGAGGGTTGGTGAGGGTTGGGGAGGGTTGGGGAGGGTTGGGGAGGGTTGGGGAGGGTTGGTGAGGGTTTGTAACTCTGGGGGGGGAGGGGTGGGAGGGTATTGGCTCTACCTCCGTCCTTCACCCGCCCGTATTATTCTATTTATTTCAACTTAATACCAAGGGACCCCAGAGTTAATTTTGCCGAATCCCGCGCCACGAGGTCTCAGCCGCTTGATCGGCTAAGATTCTACAGCCCCGGTGACGTGGTACTAGACTACCAGTAAACTCAAGGATCTCCTTCTGCTGCCACCACCAGACCATTAACCAGAAGCGTCAATTAATCGGGGTCTGGACCAATTAATCAGTCATTAAATCTTGGGGCTTGATCCCCAAATTACTTGCAAAAGGAGGGAAGAATCTACATTCAGTGGGAATTACAGAAAACAAGGGGATATATATTAGCTCTTACTCTACTAGGCTTGCAACCCAAATAAACTCTGACTCGTGGAGCAACTCGTCCTCTTAAAAAGTAACGTCACTTTTGGCTGGTATGCGCGATATGGCTAAATTTGGACGTAATTTGAAATGAAATCGACTCACAAAAGTGACGTTCTGTTCCGTTTTCTATTTGAGTCGTCCGGCTTACGCGCAGAGGTTATAAGAGGACATTTTAAATTAACGTTTTTCATAACGTTTTGAAACTTTATGAGAATTTCCTGCCCACCTAACCTATCAGAGGACCCTTAACTTACTGTTGTTGAAAAAAAAAATTCCCAAATTCATTTTCATTTTTTTTCATTTTCAAATTACGTCCAAATTCGGCCATACGGGCAAACGGCCAAAAGCGACGTTCTTTTTAAGAGGTCAGGTTGCCCGACAAGGACATGCAAGAACATTCATGGAAACAATAAAATACAGAGAACAATCTAATCATTTATTTATGCAAAATCTATACAAAAACTAAATATAATCACTCCCTAACTGAACACTTCCTATTGAGGCATGAAATGAACTATTTACCTATAACAACTCCTGGCAACTGTACCTTGTCTTATGCGACCAGATGATGGAGTACTGATCATTTGGAGAGGTGAAGATGGTTGCCCTCCCCAGTCGCTGGCCTAGTCCACACTGTCTCTACCTAGCTCCCTCACCACTAGCGAGAGCCATAGGGAGTATCAATCCGCCAGGTTACTAGTTTACTTAGCAGGGTTTAAACTGAACAACTAATCTCTGTTGTACTGAACAATCCAGATGGTTGAACTCTTATAAACAGATGGTAATCGTACAGGCATCTTAGAGAAAGGCTATTTCCAATTACAATATAGCAATTTGAGCTCTGTGAATTACTAAATATGGAAGGCTTTGGTGACCCTTGACCCAGGGTGGTCAAGATTCTTCCGCATCCAGACTAGTTCTCCCTTATTGACGTCACTGAAGGTGACTTTCTACAATTGAGAATGCTCTTGATACTTGAACAGGTATATTATTGACTACAAGTTGAATGAACACTTGAATTTCTCTAAATTACTGAATTTTGTTAAATAATTCATTATATGTTGTTTTAAGACAAAGGCGGCGGCCATCTTGTAATCTTAACCGCTATTCCCTGGAGGGATGATCTTTTCTCTGATGAGTCAGGTCGACTACCGTCTGACTCCAAACTTTCAAAACTACGCGGGGTCCCCGTGTCTATGAGAATCTATGCTGAATAATTCCCTACAACAAACCTAGTTTGTTACAGGTTGGTGAGGTTGGGGAGGCTGGTGAGACTTGGTGAGGGTTGGTGAGGGTGAGGTTGGTGAGGCTTGGTGAGGGTGAGGTTGGTGAGGTTGCTGAGGCTTGGTGAGATTAGTGAGGTTGGTAATGCTAATGATGTGGGTGAGCTTGGTGATGATATTGGTTGGTGATGCTTGGTGAAAATTGATGAGGTTGGTGCGGTGGATGATGCCGGTGATGCTTAGCGATGATCGATGATGGTGATGATGTTGATGTTTCTAAAATGACCAGACGGAGCTCTTCGGGCACCACAAAGATCCTTTAACTCCTCCCCTCCAGCAGGCGAGCACCAGTATGACCCGTCCAGCAGGCGAGCACCAGTATGACCCGTCCAGCAGGCGAGCACCAGTATGACCCCTCCAGCAGGCGAGCACCAGTATGACCCGTCCAGCAGGCGAGCACCAGTATGACCCATCCAGCAGGCGAGCACCAGTATGACCCGTCCAGCAGGCGAGCACCAGTATGACCCGTCCAGGAGGCGAGCACCAGTATGAAACACCTACCAGGGCATCGGCGTTCTGTCCAGATTTCTAATAAAATAAATACTATCAATTTTACTATTGCTGAGTCTCAAGGAAAAGCATTATATTAATGACTTAAAACATATAAATACTGGGGGGGGGGATCCCTTGTATTCTATGTGAGAGGCATTGCCATAGAAAAAAATTGAACATTAAAGCAATGACAAAAATATGCAACAACGCAAATGTATTGTCAATTGGAAAATATATTTATTCATTTATTTATTTTTAATTGGGGGTTTCTGGGACGAAGTTCCCTTCCCCCCTCCCCCGTGACACAACCATTAGGCTTGGAATGACCGAGACATCATTACCTGGTGATCTGCTGGTTACACTTCTGACAAGTCCTTGAACTCTCAAATGAATTTGGGAGAGTTCTTCTTCAACTTCCTTCCAAAGTGAAGAGGAACGTAAGAAATATAGTGAATATCCGTGCTAGAATCATTGAACTATTTAAAGTCATATTCATCATATAGGGGGTTTCCCCTTTGATGCAATTTTTTTTTTACATGCAAGCATGCGAATAAATACAATAAAATCAAACAGAACAAACAGAGCACAAAAGTACAAAATGACAAAGCACAAACTCGCAAAATCACAAAATAACAAAATTACAAAAGTACTAAACCACAAAACACCGGCCGAAAGGGCCGACCACAAAACACAATAATAAATACAAACACAGGGGAATACAGTACAGAAACAACAACAATACAACACAAGGCACCCAAACCCGCACCCCAGAACATAATTAAACAGATCAAGCCTACAGGCACCACAACCACACACGGAGAGGCACCAATACAAAATGATAATATACAACAATAAAGAAAATCTAAATATTCAACAAAAACAAAAGGAAAGCACAATCGCAATACATAATACATAAATGAGAACAAACCCAGGCCGGGACACGCTAACAGTCTGCAGGAAACTCAACACTACCCAAACAAGCGCACAATCAGTACGTAGGCCGCCTAGACGTCCACGGCCCTGGCTGCACAGAAGAAGAATGTGACGGCCGCGAGGCTGCACAGAAGAAAAATGTGACGGCCGACGAGACGGTAACACCTCCACCGATACCGCAGGAGATACAGAAGAGACGGCTGGAGACGGAAGAGGCGACAAGACGACCGCCGACGAAACAGGGAACGAGGAAGGGGGCTCGGACCCACCAGAGCGAGTAGCCTTTTTCAACACCACCAGGTCACCACGCTCACCACGAACGTCGGAGAACTGTAGCATCCTCAACCACATGAGGTATCAGGCCAGGCACAGGAGGAGGCGCCGTATCCACCCCAGCACTCAGGACAGCAGGGACAGACGGCGAGGGTGCAGGGACAGGGACAGACGCAGCAGATGAACTAGAAGACGGGGGATCCGAGCATAAGGCAGTCAGAAGAACCACAGGAACTCCAGAGACACCAGCCGGAGCAGGACGATCACCAGGTGTCGACACATCCTTCGGAGGAGAGGCGACAACAACAGGAGGCGCAACAGTCGACACAGGGGGCACATCTGCGGCCGAAGAGACGTCCACATTCACACCGACCAATGCCTCCTCCACAGGATGTGGCGGGAAATACTCCTCACTGAAGAGGTTCACGGACGCAACGGCAGGTGCAGAACACCCAGCAGCCTGATGGCCCAAAAGGCCACAACGATAACATGTCCGAGGCTGGCAGGCGTAAAACACCCGAACGTGGTGTCCCATGAATTTCACAGAGGATGGAATGTCTGGCCGGAGCCGCATGCCCAGGGTGTGAATGTTCGTCCGCACACCCATGAGCAGACTTGAGGATATCATGTGCAACCGCACACTAACAA
Organism: Procambarus clarkii; assembly: GCF_040958095.1. Classification (NCBI taxonomy): domain Eukaryota; kingdom Metazoa; phylum Arthropoda; class Malacostraca; order Decapoda; family Cambaridae; genus Procambarus; species Procambarus clarkii. The sequence continues at coordinate 19,168,133 of NC_091172.1, read as the reverse complement.
CCGCGCCAAACCGGCCGAAGTACCGCCGTAGCAGACCCTCCGGAAACTCCAAGGGCGCCCCATGAACACTGATGTAAGTGAGGTCACCACTCCGATCAGAGAGGGTCACAGTGCCCGCACCATCTGGCAGGGGTAAAGTTCGCCCCTCGTAGCGACAAAGAAATTCCCGAAATGCCAGCTCCTCCGTAAACTTTTCAATCGCCTGACGTGCTGTCACCAACTCGACGCTATAAATGTCCATCACAGGGACATGAAGCATATCACACAACACCAACGCTATCTCCGAGTACCCAGCTCGGCCAGAAAATTCGAGGCCCACAGACTGTGCCCACACTACAGGGGGAAGAGGGACCCCCATCTTGAACTCCACGTCAGCACTGACCAGGCGGGCAGAGACACACACGCCCCCAACCGGCCAAACTGGCAAACAACCACCAACTGCCGGAGTGGTCAGGCAACACGTTCACACTCCACGGTAGCTAACAGTCCACTCATCTCTTTGATGCACTTAATGGACCCATATCCTCTGAAAGGAAGATATGAGGCATTTAGAGAAAACCATGCAGGTTGTCCCTGAACGTTCCTCTAGCATAATCTTTTCTTACCAACTCTAAATATTTTCATTATGATTTATGTATTTATTTGATTATATTGTGTTACAGAATTTATTATACAGAAATATTATAGAATTCACATATAAATATGAAATCACTGTTCAAAACCACATACAACTCTGCAGAGTTTGTGAGCGTGCAGACGATACACCAGGCCTACACCCTCTGGACTGCAACATTGAGGGGTCAAGGGATAAATACATCAAGATGTGCAGCCCGCTTCTCGGTGTATATACCTTATTCGAGAAGTTACTTTGGCCCTGGACTATGGCCAGGAAGTATATTTACTGGTTGGTCTGTAAGCTGTTGTTGGTACCTTGATAACCTTCTATAGGTTGATAGACGTTAAGGCCATCATCAAACCAAACACAGGCACTGGAACTGGAAAATGGGGCCATCTTGGATCTCTGGTTAAGCTAATAAGTTCGTCGTCTACCTCCTTTAGGAACTTTAGTGTAAATTTTATCCAAGCGTCTGGGGTCTCTGAACCTGTAACAATGTCCTAAGTCCATGGACTGAATGATTTTCTGTCTCCTGAAGGCGGTAGTCCTTCAAAAGTAGTTAATCGTTTTCAAAAGCAGTTCACCATCCCTTCAAGGCTGCATGGTGACTCCATCTAGACGCTTGAGACTGTTGGCAGGTCTGCACGTTTCATGGTCCCTTTGTGCCGGACACTTGGCTGTAGCTAATCTTCTCTCTTTGATGTCGTTGACTGGTTGACGTCTATCAATCTTTCCCTCTGAGTGACGACAGATGAGACCATGGCAGCCGTATTGGTCTGCCGATGCATAGCTATTACTCGGAGCCCAATAGTCCAGTACCCAAGGAGGAATTTGGAATATTCAATATAAGTTTCCCAGAATGAAGAACGAGCTTGCACAGCGAGCTTCATCCTTCCCAGGAGCTGTTTCCAGAACTACTAAGGTAATCAAGTTCAAGTAAGTTCATTGAGGTAATGAAATACAGTACATCTCAAAAGGATAGAGTAGCGTATGCTATTTTAATCCTCGTAACTGAGGTAATGTGGCTGTACTAGTGGCTGTACAAAAATATAACAACTCTTGTATATATCTAACAAAAAAAACAAAACAAAAAAAATGTTCTCCACTATGAAGAGAACCCTGTATATCTGCAAGCGTTTGGAGAAGTTAGTCGGGTGAAGAGCTTGTATGAATACTTCACTGGCTGGCTCCTTTAGTGAATTTAGGATCGTCGATTTCAAAGAAATCCACGATCCCATATAAAGTCGAGAATAAAAATGTCGCCAATGCTATCTGCGTTGCCTTGAATATATCTATACTACCGAGTCAAACTGGGAGCGTTGCTGGGTCTCATTGGTCATTTTGTAAGAAGAGGTTTAACACTGTAATGAATATTCCTTTGAGGAGTTTCTCATTGTTAATGTTGAGTTTGTCATTATTAATCAGAAGGGAGTTTAGGAAAAAGAAACAGGTGCGTCTCTAAGGAAACAGGTAAGTTCGAGCAGTGCCAGGCACCTTTTGAGGAGGTAAAAAGCATCGAGTCCATCCAAAACACATTTTTTATTTCAACCTCTTCATATCATTTGGTTGTTCTTCGAGGATTATATCCATGACTTTCGAAAACAAAAGTGCCCTTAGAAGCACGCTGTCGGTGGGGTGATCACGGAGCCTCCTGGTAAAAAGGATCTTACTGAATCTATGTTTAGTTGGTTTGACGAAATGACTTCGCACGTTGAAGGATTTAAAGTGAAACTGAACTCCTATTCCTGATATTTCACCAGATGTAGATCCTGTAGTAAGAACTCCTGTGTTACCTCTGCCAAGGTGCCACCATCCAGGGACCAGATGTTGAGATCTCAGGTCAACCTTCTTGTGACCTCCCTAACAGCCATACAGAAGATAGATAGGGATTACTGAAAGAAGTTGGAACAATGTTGTACATAACGCCATGAAATTCCCGAATCTATTAACAACAATTAAGACATCGAGAAACAAGACAATATGAAAATAAAGTTATGAAAATCTCAGCTTTATACCATTCGTATCCAGGACAAAAATGATATATAATAAAATCAGGGAAAATGTTACTGAGTAAAACAATGGAACCTCCGAGGTAATTTGTAAACAAATTGGTCGTCAACATGTCAGTGTGGCGGCGTGTGGTGGTGAGTGAGGGTGCAGCGGTAGTGCTCGCTGGTGTACCGTTAGGTCGTGATCTTGCTCCTCGTCCAGTGCTTGTTGAGCCTTACGGCCACCGACCTATGGGAGGGTATTAGGTCGGAGCGCCACTCTCGTTCCTCGCTTTCAAATAAAGCGTACCTGAGTAAGTATTGTTTTCTTGGTTGTTTTGTTTAGAAGGTAATGCGAGATGGCTTGGGTATATACTATAACTATGGGTACTCATGCTCCTTAACAAACCGCCATGGTTTGGTTACAATGTACGTTAAAGTCAGTTAATCTCAAACTGGCTTTACCAACAACATTTAAATGAGTGTACTTGGAACTATTTTAGTACGTCACTTGTTGATTCGGCACACCTAACTCAAGGCTACTTAAGGAACAACGCCTTATTATCCCAACTGTAACTGTCCCATTCGTGCACATCCTCGTAGTGTGCTGATTTTCGTGAGTTTCGAATTAATATACAAGAAGGTACAGTGTGTTGAGGAAGTCTATGGGTTAGTGATTTAGCACACCAAAAGGGAACGACCCTCCCAGGATACTAGGATTAAAAAAATAAAGATTTATTATATATTTACGGTCTCGTGTCATGCAGGTCGGTGTTCAATCCCCGACCGTCTAAGTAGTTGGACACCATTCCCAAATCCTTATATATATACTGATCTCTTCCAAGTGCCATATATTCTTAATAGCTTGGCGCTTTCTTCAGATAGTTCCCTTCCCTTTTATTTTTAATCCTTTCACTTACATATCTTATCCAGCAATATATCCACTAATCGGAAGAGAGCAGGACAATATCCACCAATCGGAAGAGTGGGAATATACTTGATGAAAATGAATCATGAAACGTTGCTTTGGGTCTCTTAGTTATGGCTGCATTGCGGTTCGTGTTCAATCAGGAACATATTCAAAACATTTGTAGACAGAATAAAGTATATATGGTTTTCTTACCCGTTCATTTTTGTTAATGAACTAAAATACTAATTTACTCTGAACCAGAAACATATAAAACAAAACATACATATATGATTTAAGAAATGCATAAACAATTAAAATTAGTTAAGAAAATATTAATATATTCGCCCATTTTATTTACCAAATTCAACGTATGGTAGAACGTGTATTTTTTGCAGCGATGACCAAACGACCAATAAGAGACCACAAGCTGGACCCGGATTCACGAAGCAGTTACGCAAGTACTTACGAACGTGTACATCTTTCATCAATCTTTGACGGCTTTGTTTACATTTATTAAACAGTTTACAAGCATGAAAACTTGCCAATCAACTGTTATTATTGTTATAAACAGCCTCCTGGTGCTTCGCAGCTCATTAGCTGTTTAATAATTGTAAACAAAGCCGCCAAAATTTGAGGAACGATGTACAGGTTCGTAAGTACTTGCGTAACTGCTTCGTGAATCTGGCCCCTGAACACTGCGGTGTGTGACGCAATATGACGTATCAGGGCGTATAGTCACGATCACGTGAATGACGCTAAAAGCCATTAATTATAGCAAACTAGGATGTCTTCTGCGTGTTTAGAACCCCAGCCGGAGTTCGAGAAGATACCAAACAATTTGGATTCGTGTGCCTGGGCGGAGTCTATGAAACAGAGTTCGATCCTAATGCATGGCTTCAATATTCTCTCTGGTGACTGACTGCGTCAATTGGATTTTCTTCGCAAGTTTGAAGAGAGCTGTTGGATAAGTGCCTTACTCAAACTGCTTTTCCCATGTCATTAGCTGGCACGCTTCACCTGATGCCTCTCTACACCCAACAGTAAATGTATGAGTGCTTGGAAATTAGGTAACTGCTGTGGGTGTGGGACCATGGGTCTGGAGATGGTCAGTCGTTGCTCTAACCGTAGAGGGGAAAAGAGAAACTAGATTTGTCCAGGCTTCCTGTCCCCCGAGGATAGGAAATTATATCTAATATGTAATATTTTCTTTTCGTTTCTTTCCCCGGAACGCTGTGCGTATTAGTTAGTGGCTTTTGCATAGTATATACCTAAAGGCCACTTGCTTTATCCATATATAGGCATATACTCGCTGTATCTAGAAATCCAACATTCTGTTTGAAATTTATTTTGTATATATGTACTTTTATCTGAATAAATATTGTTGTTATTATTATTATTATATTCAGTTCATATTTATTGTCCATCTCGTCCACTACGGGCTCACCATATCCCGTGCTACTTGGAACGTTTTGTTCCGAGTAGCTGAACCTAAAACAACAGCACCATCTCGTGTCGGCCTTGACTGCAAATAAATGTGTCCGGTAACGTGCCTTGAATTTATGTAAGCTTCAAAAACCGTTTATTTTACTTTGTAAATCCGAGTAGAATGAACGGTGTTCACAAGCTCAATGAAGGCTATAACAGGTGTTCCAGCTGTTAATTCTAGCTGTCAAAACAGCGACGGCCGATTTACAAATCTGTAGTAACTGTCTTAATTATTATTTAAAATTTAAAGTATTTGACTCTTGTTGAATTCTCTTTCATTTCAATGTATATTATTCAGTAGAAGTGGTTAAAAAGAGAGAGAGAGAGAGAGAGAGAGAGAGAGAGAGAGAGGGAGAGAGAGTTGATGTTTAGTCAAGTTAGCCCTGCTAACCAAGGAAAATTATTTATTTTCTTTGGTGAAGGTATTTTAGAAAATACAAATTTGGGACACCCTAAAGTATACTTCTATTTTATATTTGGGAATTATTCATTGTGTCGGGGAACAGACAACCAGTGTATATATACATGATACGCTTATATCTAGGCTCCCCCCCCCAAAGTCGAATTACTAATCCTACCCAGGATGCAACCCCACAACAAGCTTATTAACTCCTCGGTACCTATTTACTGCTAGGTAAAAAAGTGCATTAGGTGATAGGAAATGCGCCCAACCAGTTTACTTGAGTCACTAACCCTAGTGGCCTCGACGAGGACAGGAAGCCGGCGGCTTGTCGAAGGTCCGCCATTTGCCTTTCATTTGATCTTTTCCAGCTGTACTTTAAAAGTTAACAGTTTTTTTGCCATTTACGGATTCGGCGGGTAGGCAGTTCCATGGGTTAATAACCCTGTGGGTGAAAAGCATCTCCTGTTCTCAGGAGATGTGACTTCTTGCCACAAGCTCAACACTGTGACTTGTTGTGCTTGAAATCGTTGCTCCTTGATTGTGTTACGTCTGAACTTTTTGTAGAAATTTTCCGGATCAACATCCACTAAATTGTTCAGTACTTTAAAAGTTTCAATAAGATCCGCCTTGTCATGCCTGGTTTGCAGTGTTGTTAGCCCTGTGGCCCTCAACCATTCCTGATACGTGAATTGACTTAGCTCTGGAATGACTTGTGTTGCCCGGTGTTGCACTTTCTCCAGAGCAGCTATATTATTCTCAAGTTGAGGTCTCCATGCTTGGATACAGTAATCCATATGGGGGCGCACCATAGATTTATACAATTGAATCACTACCTTCTTTTTCTTCAAGTCGACGGTACGCTTGATTATTCCAAGTGTTTGGCTTGCTTTTTTGACTGCTGCCCTCTACCTGCTGTGATACTTCTATTGAATGGTGGATTTTGACTCCAAGGTTCTTTTCTTCTTTAACATTCAGTGATGTAATGTTATTAATTTGGTAGTTGTGGCGTGGGTTGTTATGCCCCACAAGCAGGGTCTTGAATTTGTCCATATAAAAAAACATTTGCTAGCCATCTGACAAGATGACTAGCATATTCTGTTCCGCCCGGGATTCGGGTGTAACACTATGAATGTGTTAGAATGATATTCACAAACAGCAATCAGTCAGACAAAAGATTTGAGAACACCAGGTGTGCTGGCCGTAGTAATTAAGGGGATCTCACCCTTTAGAGTAATGATCACAGATTTACCAATGGTCAGGTCAGGTCAGGTAACCTTGCCTTCTGCAAAGTCGATAATTGCAGATGGCTGGCTTGGGTGTGTCCTTCAGACACACCGCTGCCTAGGGTTTTAGATAGAGAGCCTGAGACTACCTTACTGGTGGGCGGGGTTTAGCTCCAAGATTTCCCATATATACCCAGGGAACTGTAGATTCGGGAGGATTCGACAGCAGATATCAGACAGAGACACAGAGGATCGAAGGTCATGCTGGAAGGGAGCCCACAGCCGCCCCAGGCTGTGGCTGGGTGGCTCAGGCTCTTGTCTGTCTAACGAGCTCCCCCTTCTCTCTCCCCCCTTCCCCCACCTCTCTATTCAACTTAGACACGTGGTGAGTTGAACGTAAGGTGACGTATTTGTGTTTCCTCAAACTCAGGTTTGATATTAGGGGGACAGACAGCCGTTTTGTTCTCAAATTCTTGTGTGATGACTCGCAATATATTTTAATCTGGACATTATGAACCTTAAGTTCAATTGCCTGAATTATGAGTTATATCATGTTAAATGTATATTTGATTAACTTGTTTAAATGGGCTTTAATTTTGTTCCCTAGAGCTTTGTGAGTTGAGGCAAGAGAGTCTCTGAGTTTACGGATTTTATGAGTGCAGGGTTAGAGTTGGTGCATGAACCCCCACTCCCTTCTCCTCTTCCTCCACCTCTCTCCCACTCTCCCTTTCACCTGACCACACTCCACACTCCTCCCACCTAACCCTCCCTCCTCCCTTACTCCAAAACCTCAATCATTACTTCATTATTCATTTGTTTCCTTTCGTTTCTTTTACGCATTCGTGGCAGTGAAATGTTCTAGAGTTCTCTAGAGTTTGCGGGTAGCTGACCAAGTTACTGCGCCTTGTAGTCGTGATACCGAGGTAATCAAATACCTGGGTTACAAGGTGTTGAACTAGAGATGCTGTAGCAGGAACTTTGGGGAAATTCTAGAATAGCAAACTGGGGGCGGGATAATGGACAAAAGAGAGCTATTTCCTCCGACCCCCCGTTACACTGGCAGACAGTTCTGCCACGCCCGGGATTCGAACCTGTAATTTCAGATTGTGAGATGAGAACTTATATATACATGTGTAAGATCTGGTATTAAAACGATTAGGTGTACCAACTGTGGAAACGAGGTCAGCATCTCCCTTGCATACCCGGAGAGTACCTGGACTATACCTGGAGTGGGTTCTGGGAGTTCATTTACTCCCCAAGCCCGGCCTGTGGCCTGGCTTGGGGAGTATCAAACTTGTGATAGTTTGGTCCAACAGACTGTTGCTTGCAGCGGAACATACACTCACATACTACAGACCGGACAAACTGGGTTATAGTGGATATGTGTTCCTGCTGTATTTCGCTCCAAACAACAGTCTGTTGGACCAAGTTATCACAAATTAAGTCTGGTGATAGGGCTGGCTTGGAAAGTAGATGAAATCACAGAACCCACTCCAGGTATACTCAAGGAATACTCAAGGTATACCGGCAGTATACCTGGAGCTACGTTATACGAGGACTTATTGGGAGGACCCTTTTTTTTTTTTTAGGAATGTCATTAGGCTGCTCTTTTAACAGAAAAACTAAATAATAACATAGTTCCACCCCGTCCTCCTAAGAGAACGTCGAAATTTGACGTATACTCTGCCTAAGGATAAAAATTGTCGTACTAGAAAATGGTAGCGGCTCGCGAAATTGACATACTGTTCCGTTTTCTGTTTTGGGTCCTCAGGTAGGTTAAGATAAGTTCATTTTAATACGAAAGCTTCTTGTCGTTGGGGAACCTTAAGAGGGACAGGCTGGTGAAACGGGCTTGTGAATCAGGAACTAATTACACCTCAGATTCTTGTAAGAGAGCATTCGATGCGAGTCTAATCTACTACAAGCCTGCATTAGCAAACTCAGGGGTAGAGCTCAAGAATCCCTTCTAATTGGCAGAGTGTTATGTTCGTCTATGATCCTATTGTCGAACCGATGTTGACATACAGTATATAGGTTCATAAAGGATGGAAGAGACCAACTCAAATCCATTGCTAAACGTGTGCAATTCTACGTTCAAACTGTAAACTTGATAAGAGACGTGCAAATGGCAATACAAATAATGGTTTACACACACATTTTAACTTGTTCCTGGACTGTACTCAGAGGCTAAGTATACATGCTTCTTGATCAGTAAGGTCTTGATCAGTAATGTCTTGATCAGTAAGGTCTTGATCAGTAATGTCTTGATCAGTAAGGTCTTGATCAGTAATGTCTTGATCAGTAAGGTCTTGATCAGTAATGTCTTGATCAGTAAGGTCTTGATCAGTAAGGCATTATGGTGGCCCTAATATGCTCTCTGAGGAGCATAGGCCTCAAGCCCAACAATAACCTCCCCCCCCCCCCCCAAAAAAAAAATATGTACGAGGAATTCTTTTCCATAATTATAATGCACATTAGTTATTGTATTGTATTAAGAAAATGTACAATATAGTAGAATAATACTTAGTGTATATATGTAAATAGACTCTCGTCAAAAATCAATTGTTTTGAAGGTTCATTGAGTATAATATATGCAATTTATTTTTAATTAAAGAATATATATGTATCGTTTTGTTTAGCCTTCCAAGAATGAACTGCTTCTCACATATTACTTCGAGCAGGACCAACTTGTTCCGGTTTGATGTTCTCGGAATGTTTCCTTAGAATTGTGTGCTCTTAACATGTAAAGATGATAGAGAAGTCACTGAGGCTTGAAGGGAGGAAGGTGTTAGGGAGGCCAAGTGAGAAGGGGAAGATAAGTGGATAAGAGGTAAAATGTGCAAGAAAGTGGATGAGGGGAAAAGCTCAAGAAGGAATTAAAATGCTAATTGGCACTTGAATTCAGCAGTAATTGCTATGCCCTGGAATCTGAGACTTTCTTGAAGGTGAAGGTGGTAAAGGGCCTAGTCACTGAAAGATAGGTACTACTACTTGGCCCGGTTCAAGGTCCACCCACACAATCAATCTTATGATGGGACTAAAGCTTCTGCGTGATAACAAAAGCAACATTGTGTCAGTTGAACTATTAGAACACATACGTAATGGAACTAGTGAGTCTAAATGGATTCAGAGAACAGCCATACAAAAATGAGAGGACTGCACGATGTATATACAGATGAAAGAGTACAGCACTTCCTTCCACCCTGGCAGATAGTACCTTTTGACATCCTGACTCCTGCATACCCCACCAAGAAACTAATCACACACAACCCTCATGCTCAGCTTGCTGCTAAATTAAGCACCATAGAACACATTCACATAATACAAGCTGAAAACAACATAACACAGACCATATACACTGATGGATCACTCAATATAGCTACAGGGAGGGCAGGAATTACTGTTATTGCTCATCAGCCCGATGGCAGCACAATTCAAAGGAATATAAAAATTAGTATCTGGGCATCCACAATACAGGCTGAGTTGGTAGCAATACTGGTAGCACTCGAAATTATTAACACTGAAGTAGACAGCTTAACTATTTCCGACTCCCTTTCCTCACTACTAGCAATAAAGGGTTTGCAATCAAGTAATAACGTGCTTGTCTCAGAAGCCAGAAATAGATATATAAGCATACTTAGCAAGAGGGTAAATATAAAATTATTGTGGATACCTTCTCACATTGGCATACAGAACAGGATAAAGTTGACGCCCTTGCTAAGACTGCAGTAAATAAAGACAGCATTGAACGGAATCTTGAGTTATCAAATAGGTCCCTTAAAAGTGTCATTTGACGAGAACTCTTGGATGTATTTGAAGGAAGTAGAACAGTGCAAACTGGAACTAGCAGGTCCATTGTTCATCACAATGAAATGTGGGAAGTAAAACATGTGTATAGGGCAAGTAACAAAGTCAGCAGACTGACAGACGTTGTCACAGCTCGAATAAGACTTGGCTACAAGGATCTCTGGCAGTTCGGCTTGTATAGGTATCTAGATGCAGTAAAGTGTAAATTGTGTAGACAAAGACTGGGACACACACACTGTCACGTGGGGGTGGGTGGTCCGGGGCTCTGTTAACACTTAACTGCTAGGGGCTCAAAAGGCCCAAATACTCAGCCCCTCCGACTCCCTGGATTGACCGGAGTCTCCTTGGTCACACAAGAGAGGATCAACAATGCCCACCTCCGCAGGTCTTTGCTTCCACCAAAAGGGGTGCCACTGATTCACCCTGGAAGCCCTTCAGTCAAACACGGGGAAACTGCTGTTAACAGTTCCGGCCTAGACCCGTGGGGGAGTGAAGGAAGACTCAGGCTTACCTTATAACCATAACCTCCCTGAGCCTTGCCTGCCAGACAAAAAAAAGGTTGCAGGAACTCCTTTCCCGCCTGTCTTCTCTATCTTCTTCTTAGCAAGGTCGCCAGCTGGGTTATTATATCTGCACCCCAGCAATGCAGTTCAGTGGGTGTATTATATATTGTTTGTAGCCAGAAATGTATGCTCATAGAGAAATATCATAAATGGAGGCACACTCAAACACAGTGATAAAATGTGTGGATTTACTGATGCAAATTACATGAACACACACACACAATCACAAGTAATACATGAATATGGAAATATGGATAATGAGTCTGGAGATCGTCAGCCTCTTCTTCCACGACCTCCAACCCTCCTTCAACTGGGCAGAAAGACAGGAGTCTCACACTCTCACAGGAGGGCCTCTTCACCACGTCGGCGCCTCTTCTTCACTGTCCTGCCATTCATACACACTGTCCTCTCTGACAGTCCTGGACACAAGCTGCCTTTCAGCCTATTCTACTATTAAAGTAATCAAGTCTTGCTGCCACATACACAAGTAAATATTGTGGCCTAACTAGCCTACTCATACAAGGGGTAATGGGAGGGAAAATGATCTACCTTACATTCCTGGCTCACGACGCCTGTCCCTCGATGGTGTGAGGTTCCCACGCTTCCTTGGGTCGATCCTTGACGATCCAGGACGTTCCACAGGTCCTCAGGTGTCGTGGAGCCTTCGCGTCGTCGCCGTTCCAATCCCTGAGATTCAGCTGCCCCAATCCTGGTTCATCGATGGGCGCTGAGCTAATCACTATTTTTCCCCACACTCGCCTCTCCCACAAGGCGTTGCTCCTTGTCCTAGGCACGGTGTCGTCCTTCCAAGATTCTCAGTGGATGTGACCCCAGTCACAGCTAGGCCTGCCCGCCCACCTTCCAGACCTCAACGTCCAGCCAGCGGCGCCGCCCAGCGTCGTCGCCGACTATTTTCCAAGTTTGGCACTTCTCTGCTCACTGAACTTGGTTCCTCTTTGGCTTCCCAGAAGCGCAGGGTCTCCAATAACTATGATGGGCTGCGATGGCCAGCTCAATCCACTGAACAAGGCTTGCAGAGCCTCCAATCCTTGAGAGCAGACCGAGGCGCGTCCTGTCGCTTCCAAGGTCAGAACAACTCTCACGTTGGCGCCGCCCGGGGCACTCGTGACATCACGGCGGGCCCTGATTTGTCGCCCGCGACCTACGTCGACCAATCCGCGATCGGCTAATGTCCCTTCCAAAAGGTCATATCTGCCGTAGGGGATACTGTTTCATTTTATAACAGGGCGCCAATTTTCCTTTATTTACAACTTATAATATAACTTCCTTCCCTTAACTGGCAGCCGGTCTGGTCGCCACATATATCATTAGACTCCCTGAACCTCAGAGAATCAGTAGGGAGAGCCGATATGACTCTTTAAGCCGGCAAACGAAAGAAATAGGAGAGGGCACCGTAACAACACCAACACTATATTTTGGATTGTAGTAAAATTGAGCCATTTAGAGATAAATCTAAGCTCACACTGCATAATATGGCAACCTATCTTATTACCAAGGGTAAAATACCTGAAATCCTTGTACTGTATCCATATTTCGCTTCCAGTAGATAAACGACATATGAGATGAAGAAACAAGTAGTGTATTGTGAAGCCTAATAATAAACAGCAGCTACCCTATGACTCTGTAATATCTCCATTGCCCAAACAATTATGTATTAGCGATAAGACCTACCATGTATGTATAATGACTTACTGTAAATATATATCTCTTGAAATAGCACTTTCTCTGCGACTAGCTGACATTGTAACTATAAGGTGTGAAGGATAGATGAAATTGTTTATGTAATAATCTAAGTTGAGGTCTGATAAAGACCTTTTGTGCCCTCTGTAATGCTTTTTGCGCTGCCGCTCACAGGATAAGTATGGGGTGTACAATAAACTAGCCGCCTCCGACGGCAACAATCAAATCAAACCTGCTCCTCGAAGGTCGTAGTCATCTTTCTGTTCTTCTTCAGCACTAAAGACACGCTTTAAACCTGTCCTCTCAGTATGTAAATTAGACGGAAAATGTAGATATTTAGTGATACATTCCAATGTTTCATATTGGGCTGGACGGTAGAGCAACGATCTCGCGTCATGCAGGTCGGTGTTCAATACCCCGACCGTCCAAGTGGTGGGTCAGTATTCCCACCCCCCTCCCATCCCAAAAAACCCTTCCAAGTGCTATATAGTCTAATAGCTTGGCACGTTCCCCTGAAAGTTCCCTTCCCTTCATATTTTGTCTATTTTTTTCCTTACCGTCTCCCTCCCTCCTTACCTACCCCATAACACTCTCCCATCCACCTCTCCCTTTCCTTCCCCCACTTACTTTCCTACTCCACTACCACTTCTTATCCTCCTCCCCCACTTCCCATCTTCATTGCATCCTCCCTCCCCCCCTTCCCGTTGCAACCCGTTCTGGCACAAGACAGTACATATATGACTTATTGCTTATAGTCACTATTTGGCTGATTTATAAGTACATATGTGGTATATGCCAAGTTATATTTTGTTTATCAGGTACAAACTCTTCCTACAGATTTGCTAAACACCAGTTTTATAATATTAGGAATTTCTTTTTCAGTTTTATTAAGCACGAAAGATTTTATACAATATTTGACAATATCCTGAGTTACTTTACAATTTATTTAAATATTTTGGTTTTGTTTCATTATTTTTATAACTGTAACATCAATATAGGTATAGGTTAAGTACTAATTGTAATTAAGAAGCAATAAGATGCTTATCTTAACATACTAAGAAGGTTAGGTTAGGTCGGTGTTTTCTATTCAGCTTTTCAAGGTAAACTAAAATATTTACATTAAATTAGTATGCCACATAGGCACTTATTAATAAGCCAATTTTGACTATAAGCCAGTGCGAGAACGGGTTGCCCCCTCGTCCTCCTCCTGTTCTTGAAGATAACGGAGCTACAACATTACCTCCAACACAAAGAATAGACAAACACCTTCGTCAAGAGTGCCACCTTATAAAACACACAACCATCTCAGAGGTCCATAAAGCCATTAGAGGTTTCAAAAACAAGACGCCGGCCATTAGCCAAATTAACAAAATGGTGTTAACTACCTCCAAATGATTGCAGTCTATTTGTATACAGGAATATTTTAGCTCTTGCAGCTGGACTATTCCATAATTAATTACAAATGCAGCAGTCAGATTAATTCTTAAGCCGGGAAAACCCCTCAACTTGAACAGAAATGTTCTATTCTTTATGTTCTCGTCAGTTACTCTTATGTTCTCGCCAGTTACTCTTTTGTTCTCGTCTGTTACTCTTATGTTCTCGTTAGTTACTCTTATGTTCTCGCCAATTACTCTTATGTTCTCGCCAGTTACTCTTATGTTCTCGTCTGTTACTCTTATGTTCTCGCCAGTTACTCTTATGTTCTCGCCAGTTACTCTTATGTTCTCGCCAGTTACTCTTATGTTCTCGTCTGTTACTCTTATGTTCTCGCCAGTTACTCTTATGTTCTCGCCAGTTACTCTTATGTTCTCGCCAGTTACTCTTATGTTCTCGTCTGTTACTCTTATGCTCTCGCTAGTTACTCTTATGTTCTCGCCAGTTACTCTTATGTTCTCGCCAGTTACTCTTATGTAAATATATTTGTTGTACCACACTATGGGGAGCTTTAGTTTGCTGCTCATAACTAATCTTTGAACTTAGAAAACTGGTTCAGAACTCAAAGAACACACTGAAGCCTTGGATTCCTCCTTACTCGCCATTGCCCCTAGCCACACACACACACACACACACACACACACACACACACACACACTGAAGGGGAACAGCCTACCTGTAACGACGCGTGAAAGAGACCTGGGGGTGGACGTAACACCTAATCTATCTCCTGAGGCACATATTAATAGGATAACGACAGCAGCGTACTCTACACTGGCAAAAGTTAGAACATCATTCAGAAACCTAAGTAAGGAGGCATTTAGGGCGCTTTACACTGCCTACGTGAGGCCAGTCTTAGAGTATGCCGCCTCATCATGGAGTCCCCATCTGAAGAAGCATATAATGAAACTGGAAAATGTTCAGAGGTTTGCAACGAGACTCGTCCCAGAGCTACGAGGGATGGGGTATGAGGAGCGCCTGAGGGAACTGTGCCTTACGACACTAGAAAGAAGAAGGAAGAGGGGGGACATGATAGGAACGTATAAGATACTCAGAGGGATTGACAGAGTGGACATAGACGAAATGTTCACACGGAATAGTAACAGAACGAGAGGACATGGATGGAAGCTTGAAACTCAGATGAGTCACAGAGATGTTAGGAAGTTTTCTTTTAGCGTGAGAGTAGTGGGAAAATGGAATGCACTTCAGGAACAGGTTGTGGAAGCAAATACTATTCATAATTTTAAAACCAGGTATGATAGGGAAACGGGACAGGAGTCATTGCTGTAAACAACCGATGCTCGAAAGGCGGGATCCAAGAGTCAATGCTCGATCCTGCAGACACAACTAGGTGAGTACAACTAGGTGAGTACACACACACACACACAGCTAGGTAATTTATTTTTTATATTATTTTATTTATTTCATTTATTTATTTTTTTTATTTTATTTATTTATATTTTATTTATTTATTTTACTGCTATTTATTTATTTTACTGTATATTTTTATTTATTTATTTTATTTTATTTATTTATATTTTATTTATTTATTTTACTGCTAGGTAACAGGGGCATAGGGTGAAAGAAACTCTGCCCATTGTTTCTCGCCGGCTCCAGGGATCGAACCTGGGACCACAGGATCACAAGTCCAGAGTGCTGTCCGCTCGGCCTTACTTACACTATCGGGGGTCGTCGGCCAGCCTTACCCGCCAGATCTGTATAACCTCTGCAACAAGCCATAGACACTCGGACCAAGCCCTTTGGTGAAGGAACTCGCAGCTCTCACAGCCTCAAAGCGAGAATGGAAAATCTTCCCCGAGGCGTCGTGCCCGCTGGACGACCGGTGGGAGAGCAGGAGGAGGAGGAGGTGGTGAAAGGTTCGAAGACATGCACGATCGATGGACGGGAATTCTGGCTATATCTATATAAATAAAAATGTAAATGTTTAATTGTTCAAAATCGCTAATCTCCGAAAGTTCTTCACCGATTGCTTTGAAATTTTCACACAACGTTGCATTTGAATAGGCGTCTTTTATATACCTACTATATAGATGCCTCACCTGTGACAGGAATTTTTTTTTTAAATCAGTGCCAACTGTTGGACGTAACAGCAACACACGCTGTAATCTTCGAAAGTTCTTCACCGATTGCGGTGAAATTTTGACACAAATGTTTCATTCGAAAAGCACGTGTTTTTATATAACTATTATATATATGCCACACCTGTGACAGGTAAAAACATGCTTTTAAAAAAAAAACAGCGCCATCTGTTGCACAAAATAACAACACACGCTATACTAGATATGTTACGATTCCATGTCAATGTTTCCAATTTCATTGATAAAAGGAATTTTCATAGATATCCAGTTATTTACATTTTGATTTAAGTATTTTGTGTGACATTGCGTTGGAATTGAGCTGTGTTTTTACTATGCCGTTCATTTTGTGTGTATAATTTATTTTTTTTATTTTTTTTATTTTTTTTAACTGTTTTTCTAATATTTCAGTGATGGGAACATCAGATCATTTGATGTTCCCAATTTTCTGATGGAACATCAGATCATTTGGGAATGCATCGAAAGAGGGAGTGGGGAATGGTAGGGAGGACGAGGGGACGGGAGTAGGGGATGGTGGGGAGGACGAGGGGACGGGAGTGGGGGATGGTAGGAAGGACGAGGGGATAGGGGAGTGGGATATAGTGGGGAGGACGAGGGGACGGTGGAGTGAGGAATGGTTAGGAGGACGAAGGGACGCTGGAATCGGGGATGGTAGAGAGGACGATGGAAACCCTTGAGTGGGGGATGGTGGGAAGGACAAAAGGGACGGGGGAGGGGGAGAATGGTGGGGAGGACAAAGGGACTGGGGAAGGGGGACTGGTGGGAAGGACGAGGGGACAGGGTAAAGTAGCTGTGGCTCAGCAACGCACATGGCCGGGTACAGCTGGTATATTCTAACTATACTAGCTGTACACTATAATTCTAACACGAATTTTCTCAATATTTCTTATGTTTTTCTTCACTGTCGGTGGTAATAAAAATATCAATTCTCCAAAACTCCTTTTTTAATTGTCTGACGCCTGAACGCGTTTCGTATATAATATATATATATATATATATATATATATATATATATATATATATATATATATATATATATATTATATATATATATATATGTATATTATATATATATATATATATATATATATATATATATATATATATATATATATATATAATATATATAATATAATATATTAGGAATACCATCTCTGGTAATATTTGTGATGGACTGTAACATCAACGGAGAGATTAAAAAAATATTCTGACGAGACCATTCATGTCCTTTGGTGGAATGTTTATTTTTTATTGAAGAACCAAATCCCGAACAAAATCTTTCATTGACAGAAAAATAATTATATCAAACATATTAAATAAAAGGCTATAGATCCCAGCCAGGCCGATATACACGTGTTCTTCGTGCAGCTACAAGGACTGTGCGAGCGAAAGGATAATTTAATAACGCAATAGTGGGCCAACTAACATAATTAAATACAAATGGTTTAGCTAGCAAGGGAATCTGGGCGTTCTGAGAGTCTGTGTTTACGTTGTATGAGGGAGACTGAGAGAGACTTGGTGAAGAGCGATGTTGTGAGAGGAAGAGAGAGGGAACGGGGGATAATAGGGTGAGGAGGTGGGGGAAAGAGAGGGGATGAGATGAGAGGAGATATCCGAATGTGGGAGGGGAGAGTAGACGAACGGCGCCTCTCCATCAATCACTGACATGGATATAAAGAAATGGTCCCGTCAACAGCAACTGGTACCTGAGACGGAGTCAATTTCTGTGAGATCCCGTTGACGGCTCTCAGGGGTAACAGGAAATCCAAAAGTTAAGATAAGCCTTTTAAAATACATAATAACACGATGATGAATGTTCTGTCTGGTGTTTACATGAATACATAGGTGATATAAACACACACTCAAGCACTCTGACAGACAGGCAGACACACTCGCTCAGAAACACACTCAAGCACTCTGACAGACAGACAGACACACTCGCTCAAAAACACACTCAAGCACTCTAACAGACAGACAGACACACCCAAAAACACACTCAAGCACTCTGACAGACAGGCAGACACACTCAAAAACACCCTCAAGCACTCTGACAGACAGGCAGACACACTCAAAAACACCCTCAAGCACTCTGACAGACAGGCAGACACACTCAAGCACTCCAACAGACAGGCACACACACTCGCTCAAAAACACACTTAAATTCTCTCATACTGTTGTCAGGAGACACCGAGCCGAGCCTTGATGCAATTGATATCAATATGGTGCACCAGTTGCCTCGTTGAAGCCAATAAATTAGTATTAGAGAGGTAAATCAAGCTATAATTAAGACAAATTGAGAGAAATTGCTGGTAACGGATGTTTGCAAACAATTTTCGCTCCACATTATTGGAATAGATGGTGACTTTTGCATATATTTATTGCTTCGACCTGTCCTTTAACCTGTGATGATGGCCTCTAGTAGTGACCTGTGATTACCTCTAGTGGTTACTTGTAGCGTTGACCTCCGGTGGTGACCTCTGATGTTAATGTCGGGTGTTGACCTACAGAGGGGGACCTCTTCTGTTGACCTACAATGGGGGCCTCTGGTGTTGAACTCTGGTAGTGACCTCTAGTGGTGACCTTTGGTGCTGACCTGTGGTGGTGATCTCTGGTGTTGACCTACAGGGGGGACCTCTTCTTTTGACCTATAATGGGGGCTTCTCGTGTTGAACTCTGGTAGTGACCTCTAGTGGTGACCTTTGGTGCTGACCTGTAGTGGTGACCTTTGGTGCTGACCTGTGGTGGTAACCTCTGGTATTGACCTACAGGGGGGGACCTCTTCTGTTGACCTATAATGGGGGCCTCTGGTGTTGAACTCTGGTAGTGACCTCGAGTGGGGACCTTTGGTGCTGACCTGTGGTGGTGACCTTTGGTGCTGACCTGTGGTGGTAACCTCTGGTGTTGACTAAAGTTTAATGCTGATCAATAATACAACATAAATTCTCTCGGCTTTAGCTCAACCTAACAATTCAGTTCAGCTACAAACATGTAGAACAAAATGAAAGTAATCAAGTATTTCCGCAATGAGATACTTTAATATTTATTATCAATGGATTGGATCTTAAGGAAAGATCTCCGTGAACGATCTGTACTGGAATCGTATCTAATTGGATTCAAATTCGTATTGTTTCATCTAATCAGTGTTTCGGTTAAATGTGAAAGTTTTCATTATGGTTCGTAGAGAACTATGTATTATTTTATTTTAGCGGTATTGGACGATCCTTTTGGCATCGGGCGTAATCGATTTCGAACTAAGTCGATTTCAGGCTAAATCGATATCGGGCTTATTCGATATCAGACATATTCGAAATCGAATTTATTCAATATCGTGTGTTCAACATAGGATTAATTCATTTCACTATTTAATTTGTTTCAAATACATTTATTCCCAACTATATTCATTTCAAAATTATTCACAAAAACAAGGATATTTAAAACCAAATTTGTCTATACTGTTCAGCACTGACGACTATCTCAAAGTTAGTGGAGTAGTTAATGGTGATAAAAGGTTTTAGATATAAGCTGACTGAGTCATTTGCCACGGCTTGTAAAGGCTGAAAGTGTTATAGTTAAGCTCTTATCTATATATATATATATATATATATATATATATATATATATATATATATATATATATATATATATATATATATATATATATGTCGTACCTAGTAGCCAGAACGCACTTCTCAGCCTACTATGCAAGGCCCGATTTGCCTAATAAGCCAAGTTTTCATGAATTAATTGTTTTTCGACTACCTAACCTACCTAACCTAACCTAACCTAGCTTTTTCGGCTACCTAACCTAACCTGACCCATAAAGATAGGTTAGGTTAGGTTAGGTAGGGTTGGTCAGGTTCGGTCATATATCTACGTTAATTTTAACTCCAATAAAAAAAAATTGACCTCATACATAATGAATAGGGTAGCTTTATCATTTCATAAGAAAAAAATTTGAGAAAATATATTAATTCAGGAAAACTTGGCTTATTAGGCAAATCGGGCCCTGAATTGTAGGCTGAGAAGTGCGTTCTGGCTACTAGGTACGACATATATATATATATATATATATATATATATATATATATATATATATATAGAGAGAGAGAGAGAGAGAGAGAGAGAGAGAGAGAGAGAGAAAGAGATATACATATTTATAATATATATATATTTATATTATATTATATAGAGAGGGGAGTACCACCTCTGGCTGGAAGAAGGGGATCCTTAGCCTCGGAGGAAACCATACATAACGCATTAGAGGGAATGTTTAGATCCCCTCCAATACAGTTTCTGTGTGATTTTCTCCAACCACCCCCTTCCTTGTGACTTTTTTGTGCTTTATTAGATATTTACAGGTTACAAGATATACATTGGTTGAACAATAGGATTTAAAGGTTATGGATCTTTTGGAGCTCCTCAGCTTCCGGACTGGAACCGAGGATGCAGCAGGCGTTTTCTCTCTGACTCACCACACTGAGGCTCTGAAATAGGAAACTGGCAGCCCTTGGGTCTCTGGTGATGTCAATGAGCCTGGAACCCAATTATTTGAGGAATCCCAAGGCACTCTTACTACGAGGGGCCATGCGTCTCAGACGCTATGGAAAGAAAGGTGTATTGACCTTCCAGTCGAATGTACTTGACTGATTTTGCTGTTTCCCTGTGGTGGCCGCCCCACCTGCTTGATCAGCACCGATGCATATGTAGGTGTCAGTCAGGGTGGAAACACACGTGTAGCACAACACCAGCTGTCTGCCCCTCTTCCAGCGATATATTGTGAGGCCGACTGTGTGAAGTGTGGGGTCATCCGGGTTTTGGTCCCCTAGGATGCGAGGTTCTCTCTCCGCTGGGCACTGAGCTGAGACGAGGCTTCTCTTGATGATGTCATTGACCTCGTTGTGTCTTGCATGCCAGCCTTTTGTGCTTCCGCAATGCAACCCATGTAGTCCATATTGGTCTGCTTCCACCCTGTTGCAAATACACTTGTATTCAGGGTGAATTGGGGCACCAAGGCGGAAGGCAACTGCTACACGAAGGGATTCTGGATCTAGGAGCGTGCCCATTGCTGACATGGGTACTGCCAGAAGGAAGTCTCCTGCATGGGGGGCACGCACTGCTCTGAGGCGGGCTTTCTTCTTGTCTGATGTTGCGGCGCTGAGCCTGGCATCAGCTATTTTTTCTACTATATATATATATATAATATATATATATATATATATATATATATATATATATATACATATATATACATATATATATATAAAGGGTTACAACATTGGTTACATGCAGGGTACAAGGCTACTTGTCACAGGTTGTAAAGTTCCTCCAGCTCCTCAGATGGCGGGCAGGAACCATGGATGCAGTGAGCATTTCCTCTCTGGATCGCCACACTAAGGCGTTGAAAGAGGAAACAGGCGGCTCTAGTTGTTTTAATTAGCTTAGATCCTAACTCCTTCAAAAACCTAGTTCCACTTTTACCCCAGGTACCGAATATCTCTGAGGCAATGGGGACAAAATTGTAGTATTGATCAAAGTCTCTATATTTACGTGACTTGGCTGCTTCCCGGTGAGTGGCAGCACCTCCTGCCTGTGCAGCTCTGAAGTCAACATAGGTGTTGCTAAAGTTGAAACGCGAGTGTAGTCCCACACCAACTGTCTACCAGTCTTCCAGGGGTTCACTGTGATTCTGTCTGGGCGACCGATAGGTTCGTCAGAGTTGTGGGGCATTAGATAACGAGATTCTCTCTCTCTCTCTCTCTCTCTCTCTCTCTCTCTCTCTACTGGACAAACGGGTGTGGTAAGGCCGTTACAAACGTTAAGGCCGTTATTAAACACTTAATAGTGTTATTAACCTCGCTGTGTCGTGCATGCCATCCTCCTGTGCTTTGGCAGAGAAGGCCATGCCGGCCGTACCTGTCAGCCACTGCCTGGGGTTAAATCTATAGTAAGAGTTTGTACCTTAAAAACGAAATATAACTTGGCATATTCCACATATGTACTTATTAATCAGCCAAATAGTGACTATAAGCAAAAAGTCATATATGTACTGTCTTGTGTGAGAGCGGGTTGCGGCATGGAGACCTCGGTAGTGATGTCGTCTTTATACGGTGATGTGTGGGATGAGATCAAGGGCTGAGTGTCGGCATGGTATTGAAGTCGTTATTCTGTATATATATAATGTGGTATTTTTTCTTTTATAAGCAAGTCTTCCAGGATTTGCAATCTTCTTTAGTAAGTGGTAGATTCCTTGATTTTTGTATTTTATATTAGCATGTTCTTAGTGAGTGTTGTATCAAGTTTACTTTGCATAAATAGAAAGGTAGCTAGATCGCTCTGTAGACAGAGATTGAGAGGCAACTCGATAGAGAAATAGAGAGGTAGCTCGATAGGAGAAAGAGATAGATAGGGATAGAGAGAGATAGACATGGATAGATACATGTAGGTAGAAAGAGGGAAGACAGTCAGACCCGGGTTACACCGGGTACCCCCCCCCCCCAAGTATATTATATTCAACGTGCGTCTCGACACTTGAATGTATGTCTTGTGCAGTAAATCTATGTATCAAGTGCCGGCTTTAAGAAGTAAACAAAGCATCGTATCATCTATGAATTAAATCTCATATCCCCCACTTTTCGTTCTATAGCAAGTGTCCACGTACATTTGTTCTCATTACAATCATTGTAATGGTCCCAGGTGTTCTGTTCTTCCCTCTGCCGTCTCATTATTCGATCCTCACAGTCCCTAATTAACCTTCCCATTATCTTGTTCTTCTCCTTGATGGTTAATCTGTTTATGCTGCTGTGTGGTCCGGTTATGTACGCTCTCTGTATAACTTTAGGCTACTGCCAGGGGTAACTATACGGATTATATTAACTGGTCCAGAGGTGAGGGGAGGCTTTTCTGAATATTTCAGCAGAGTGCTCCATGAATATTTCCTCACTTGTCTTTCATTTGTTGCCACTTTTTCGTCTTGGTATTTGCCTTCCTCCTTCCTTCCCTTCCTAGTGATTGTTCTCACTCCTCACACAATTACATAATACCCTCCTAAGCTACAATAAATAACAATCACTCCTCTGTGACTCCCTCTGCCTGTGAGGATTCACCTAGTTGTGCATGCGGGGGTTGAGCTTCGGTTCTTTGGTCTCGCCTCTCAATTGTCAATCAACCGGTGAACAGATTCCTGAGCCTATTGGGCTCTATCATATTTACACTTGAAACGGTGTATGGAGTCTGTCTTCACTACATCACTTCCTAATGCATTCCATTTATTAACTTCTCTGACACTAAACAAATTCTTTGTAATGTCTCTATGGCTCATTTGGGCACTCAATTTCCACCTGTGTCCCCTAGTGAGTGTGCCCCTTGTGTTAAATAAACTGTTTGTGTGTGTTTGTGTATACTTTTCCTCCTCCCCCCCCCCCCAACCTCCGTATGTGTGTTTGAAATGAGCTCCAGCATGTGTGACTATCTTTTGTATACTAAACATCTTCACATGATTCGAGAAATATATCAGTGATCTGAAAAAGGGATAAGACACGACCAGAAATAATCTCTCTCAATAAATGTTTGTTTACAATGCAAGCAAATCATCATATTATCCTGATATGTGATAAATATAAATACAGAATAAAAAGTGAAACATTTCGCAAATTAACTTTCCATTCTTTTTAATTATAACAAAGTTCATCAGAATATTTTTATTATTTATGGAATGCTTTTAGTGAAGTTAAATATCGTCGCGAAGGCACACAGATTTCTTAAAAGACTCCCGTGTGTACCCACTATCCTTGATGTGGGTAAAGCTTTTAGGGAATGTGATATATGCAAATGTCAACATTTCTTTTTTTCCAATATTACATTCCCCTTCACCCCCTTCCCCTTGCTTAAATTTCTTCATGGGTACAATATGACTTCACTCGTATTATTAATTTGGAAGTTTATTGCCGATTAATGTAACTGGCATTTTTATAATTATTACAATCTTTATATACTGTTATTATTATTTTGAATTATTATTATTATTATTATTATTATTATTATTATTATTATTATTATTATTATTATTATTACACGATCTCAATAGTCTATTACAGTCCGCTTCGCGTGTTTTTCTATCTTCAATTGTGTCCTATTATCTTTTCCATCTTCTCCTTTCCCCCCCACACTGCCTCCCTTTTTTCCTTCTGCACGATTCTTCCCCAACCCACTAGTCTCTCCCATCCCGTGTCCCATCCCTCCTCTTTCCCCATCCCCATAACCTTCACCCAAGGCCAAAACGACCCTACAGCCGTGGTCCCCCCCCCCCCCCCCAACACATCTCCCACGGTGGAAGCCTCAATCAGTCTCCACTCCTTGCCGCTCCCCTGTCGACTCCTCTCCCATCTCCGGCCCGCGATATGCCCGACAATTCTGGTCCTTTTATGCACGAGACGTGAATACACGGTTTACGGCGGGATGAAAGCTCTTCGTATCGTGAAAAATTGAGAGGGAGGAGAGTCTCAGATGAGGGAAAGAGAGGTGGGGGGTGGAGAGGAGGAGCAGGTTTATAGGGGAAGATGCGATAGGGGTTTGGCGATGAGAGCTGGTTTATGCGGCGCGCGATGGGGAAGGGCGATGGTGATAGAGAAGGGGGTAGACAGCTATGAGAAGGGGAAAGGGGTTAGGAGGAGGGGGTTACGAGGAGGAATTATATTTTCTAATAAGCTTGTGAGAGAGTAAGGGCTGGTAGAGGGCGAACCTGGTAGAGGGGGTAGAACCTACGGGGCTAGAGAGATATGTTCATGCCGAGTTAATAAGGCGTGTTTCATGGTATCTCTCGCTAGCATATTACTTCCTGGTTCAGCCGAGCGCGGCTCATAGTTACGTCTCAAGCCCTGTATGAACTGTCGCTTAAACGCTTCGGTCAGACATCAACAGGATGAGGGGGGGGGAGCCTGTGGCGCCTTGCAGCGTGTGAGCATTAAATAAGGAATGCGAATCCGGATAATATGCAACGGACGAGCGAGAATATTTAAGGAGCTGGAAAGTAGAGATGAAATGCAGAACGAGGCATGAAGAAGAACGAGAAAAACTTATCCCTCTGGAAGGCAACAGTTGAGACGTAAACTGAAGACGTAACCAGTTAAGACGTCAACTGAAGACGTAACCAGTTAAGACGTCAACTGAAGACGTAACCAGTTAAGACGTCAGCTGAAGACGTAACCAGTTAAGACGTCAGCTGAAGACGTCAGCTGAAGACGTAACCAGTTAAGACGTCAACTGAAGACGTAACCAGTAGAGACGTAAACCAGTGTTTACCTCAAGTTTTCATACAATCGAAACTTGTTCAATTTATATATCCACTGATTCGAAATGTATTTTGTGTTACTATATCTGAAACCTTATTATATCTCCTGTGTTAGTTATTGCCTTTTAATCCACTTGATTATTGTAACATATGTCGCCCTTTACTCTCCGATTCCCTAGATGATGCAAAGTAAGCTTGTTTATCCTGGTTAGGAAGCTTTCTAACTCTTTGTTTATCTTTGTCTTTCTTTGTAAAAATTAAACTGATTTAATGTTCATTCTTTAGTAGTGAGACCAAGAGTGAATTACATAATTTAAAGATTCCAGAAATAAGTTCCATTATCCAATTTACTTTATCCCGTGCATTTACCCATTGAATTTTTGGCTCAAGATCCCTACTGATTATAACTCTTATCAGGTTCCGAGAGAAACCTACGATCCTCTCGGACGTAGGTTCGAACTCTCCTCACGGCCCTTGTGGATTTGTTCATAACTCTCAGCTCTTTTTTCACATTCAGATTTCGCAATTTCAACAATATTCAACCATCTCAGTTGGATAATATTATTATTATTATTATTATTATCCTAATAATCATTACCTAAACTCAGAACCCAACATTTTTTTAGCCATAAACTGAGTCTGACCAGCTTTATTTAATTTGAAAAACTTTAGTTGATTGCCTTGTTGCGATTGCTTTGAAATTTTGCTTTGAACGATTGCTTTGAAATTTTGACACAACGTTGCATTCGAATAGGCGCGTGTTTTTATATACCTACTATATACATGCCACACCTGTAACAGGTAAAAACATGCTTTATTTTTTAAACAGCGCCATCTGTTGTACGTAAGAGCAACACACGATGTACTAAATATGTTACAATTACATTTCAGTGTTTCCAATTTAATTGAAAAAATTGAATTTTCATAGATTTCGATTCATTTTCATTTTGATGTAATTATTTTTTGTGACATTGTGTTGAAATTGAGCTGTGTTGTTTACCATACCGTTCATTTCGTGTGTATACTTTATTTTTTATTTTTTAATTGTTTTTTTATGTCGTTTTTTAAACTGTTTTCTTATATTTCAGTGATGGAAATATCAGATCATTTGATGTTCCCAATTTTCTGATGGGAACATGAAATAATTTGGGAATGTATCGGACGAGGAAGTGGGGAATGGTGAGGAGGACGAGGGGACGGTAGATTGGGGAATGGTTAGAAGAACGAGGAAACGTTGGAGTTCGGGATAGTGAGGAGGACAAAGGGACGAGGAAATGGGAATGGTGGTGAGGATAAAGGAACAGGGGAGTAAGGAATGGTTGGGAGGACCAGGGTACGGGGGAGGGGGGAATGGTGCGGATGACTGGGAAACAAGGGAAGGTTGCTGCTCGTGGGCGGGTACAGCTATTTATATATATATATATATATATATATATATATATATATATATATATATATATATATATATATATTTATATATATATATATATATATATATATATATATATATATATATATATATATATATATATATATATATATATATATTATGTGTGTGTGATGTCAGAGTATATAAAGCGCCCTAGGGAGGCGCGTCACACGCAACCGTTTCCACTCAAGGATTTAACACCATTCATGCGTTAGATATGATTAGTAATGATGGATGTCAGGTTAGAGTCATGCGCGGTGTTGACATCCACCCACTGCCCAGGGTGAAGGTTAGTGGTGAGTGGGTGTCATGAGCGATGGGTGAGAACCAACGTCTCAGAGTATTGGATGAATAATCCACAACCATTCATGGATAAGAAGGTCTCCTAATTTAGCAAGATCACCATTCATGCGAGTGAAAAGGTCAATATAAAATATTAGACAGTAAATAGTGGCACGGCGCCTGACAGCTGGGTGGATTGCGCTTCGGATTCGTAGTCCTGAGGTTCCAGGTTCGATCCCCGGTGAAGGCGGAGATAAATGGGCAAAATGTTTCTTTCGCCCTGATGCCCCTGTTATCTAGCAATAAATAGGTACCCAGGAGCTAGACAGCTGCTACGGGCCGCTTCCTGGAATCGTAAGTGGAATAATATTCGATGTAAAAAAATTTAATAAAAAATTCACGCGAGTAAAAATAATGTAACAAAAATATTAATTACAAAAGACTAAGTATATATATTAGGAGCGTTCAAACCCATGAATACAACAATCACTGAAGATGTGCTACAGAAACAATAATAATATTAAAAGTATTAGAAGCAGAATAAAATAAGTGCACTTCAGAGCACAGACATAGATATTATTGCTCTAACAGAGCTTACGGAAGAATGCTGAAAATTGCGAACTTTTAACGGAATATAAAATTAAGGGATACAATTTATTTCACACTGATGGAGACAGTAGGCGAAGTGGAAGAGCAGTTCCAAATGTCAGAGAAAAATTACATAAAAATAAGAGTTACATATGGGTCATCAATCTACAAGATTAACAGTATGTGATCAGTGGCCCATTCCATTTTTTTCTGCTGAAATGAGCAAAAAAAGGAAATGGTGAATCTTTTTTTAATTAATCAGTGTCTACTTGCTTAAACACGGAAAAACAGTATTTTAGACTTGGTTTTAGTTAACAGGAAGACACTAATTTATAGCATTGAAATTGACAGTAAGAATGATAACAGTTATCACAAGGGAAATCTGTTTTAACATAATATTAAAAAGCTGTGTGAGAGCAAACTGTTGGTGACAGATTTATGCACAGTTGATTTTCTGGAATTAAGGATTTTTTTGGAAAGCGGTTGATTGAGTGGACACGGAAGGTGAGTTGTTCTTGAGACGTGACGGCTTGGTGTCCAGCAATGGGTAATGTGACACTGGTGTACAATGTACATTCATAATATAATCGACATAAAAACATTCTAAATAAATCGCAGGAATGTAGTGTGCTAAATCAATTTATTAGGTCCCTCAATGGATAACGGTTATCCATTTGCGTCATTGCCATTACAAACGAATTAAGATTGGTTAACCATTATTATTTCATTTGAATATAGCTTTCTTTTTTCGATTAAGCTTTTAAGTTCCATGGTTGTATATACATTTAGCGGTCAGTGATATTCGATCAAATACATTTTAAAAGCTATTGTATGCTAAGAAAGATTGTAAATGAGTTATAATTCATTTAACTTGCAATATGGGCTGTAAATCCCTCAGAAGTAGTAATAACAACAACAGTAGGAGTAAAATAAAAAAATACAATACAGGTTATAAGTTGTATAATAGTAACACATAAGCTTGAGACCCAATAACTTTTCGTGAAGTGTTAGGGACAGTCATAACTCTTGCGAGAAACTTGGGCGGCTCCGGGGAAGGTATTGGAGCCAGGAGCGGTATCGGGGAAAAGTTACCGTGTAGATCTTGGGGGAAATTAATGAGTCGTTAAGCAGAGGCTGTTAGTTGTTCCCGGAGAGGTTATTGGAGTGTTTTATTGAGGGATGGAGAGGACGGCAGGTGTGTGTGTGTGTGTGTGTGTGTGTGTGTGTGTGTGTGTGTGTGTGTGTGTGTGTGTGTGTGTGTGTGTATGTGTATGTGTGTGTGTGTGTATGTGTGTGTGTACTCACCTAATTGTGATTGCGGGGGTTGAGCTCTGGCTCTATGGTCTCGCCTCTCAACCGTCAATCAACAGGTGTACAGGTTCCTGAGCCTATTGGGCTCTATCATATCTACACTTCAAACTGTGTATGGAGTCAGCCTCCACCACATCACTTCCTAATGCAATCCATTTGTCAACCATTCTGACACTAAAAAAGTTCTTTCAAATATCTCTGTGGCTCATTTGGGCACTCAGTTTCCACCTGTGTCCCCTAGTGCGTGTGTCCCTTGTGTTAAATAGCCTATCTTTATCTACCCTATCGATTCCCTTGAGAATTTTGAATGTGGTGATCATGTCCCCCCCTAACTCTTCTGGGTGTGTGTGTGACATCCTTTAATTTTGCTGGCAAGACTTAGGACTAGCTCTTGGGTTCTGGGTTTTTAGCTGTCGAACATCTAATGTAATATATACCAGCGCAATAGATTTCTGTTATTATATAAATGTGAATCTTTTAATTCTATTAGCGTCAACAACCTCCTCTTCCCATCGTTCTTTTCATTTACTCGTTGCTCCCAAACTAAATAAATATTTCATCTGTATTATTAGCTTCCATTCAAGAGCCCCACTACAGTGGCATCACCGAAGCATTTTGTCTTTTCTGCATTCTAGTTCTCTCACTTCTCGGAACAGTCTTGTGGCATTTCTAACTTTTGCAATTTTTAACAGCTCTTGCTGGTTTGATAAATTCTTATTCCAGATAAATATCTCTATCATTTTTCATACATACAATGATTTTTTCTTCTGATAACTTCTTGAGTGAGTCCAACACGTTTATTTATTTTATAAAATGCTACTCGGTGCATGGGAAACAAACTTAATACATCCTTGCGAATGCCATTCATCGAGACTTGTTGACCCGTCCTCATCAACAGAGGTGCAGTGCTCATTAACCCACCCGTCAAACCTACTCTGTATAAATGAAAAACTCTTTACACACGACTCACAACTGATAACATATGCAATTTTCTCGAACAGTTCATCGTTCATGATCTCTGTTCGAATGTCACCTCTCTAGACGTTTCATCCACACATGGCAAATACTAATAATTGCCAACAGAACCTAGCCTAATCAAGGGTAAATTTTATGGCACATTTTATTATATAATAATATTTTATATTTGAGAAAAATACAAATTTTTAATGCGAAATAAGTAGAAATCGATAAGTGAATCTTTGGGGTTGACCGCTGTTTAGACAAAATTAGTCCGGGAATAAGTTGCTCCAACACACAAGATTATGTGGCTGGCCTGTGTGGCTTTAACGGAGTCCACACACACACATAACCTCAAATAACATTATTACAGCTTCCTCACTCAACAAAACATTTTCCAACAAGAAGTGCGGCAAGTTATTGTCAGAAAAGAGGTTCATTTTGCTCTAACCGAGTGATTTCGATTTGTGTAACATCATAGATAAGCAACGTCAAATTAACGATATGCAACGTTATTTAGGCATTGAAATAACGTTGAATCAACGTTCATGACATTGATTCGATATGAATTGGCATTTCTCTTGGATAATGTGCCCAATGTGTTGTGGCCGCAGCGTTACCAGATTGGAGAAGACTATAGATCCCCCCTGGTTACCAGGCGACCAATATACTTATATCCGATCACCAGGTAACCAAGGAATCCCTTAGTCGTCTCCGATTTGGTAACGCTGCGACCAAGAATAGCTAGTGGTTAGTTGTGCTAGCAGGCGAGGCTAGCGTGATGGTCGCGCCCCACACTCTCCTCGTGCTGGCTCAAACATATCTCTTCGTCTTACCCTTGTTTTATACATTATCTATACTGTTTGCTTCTCGTGTCTTAACCTTAACCGCGTGCTGGTCAGTGTGCACCGTTTCCTGGCGATGTTCCTCTGAAGACGACGCGTTAATCTATAATAAATGTGGAAAACTTTGGTGAAAGTGGGTTTACTTTTAATTGAATTAGTAAGTTGTCAATGCAAATTGATGAATGGTCAGGTAAAAGTTAATAACTGATTAACACTATGTCGTGTTTAACACCATGTTGATTAATTATTGACCTTTTTTGTATCAAACGTGTTTGTCTGTCTGTCTGTCTCTGTCTGTCTATCTGTCTCTGTCTGTCTATCTGTCTCTTATTATCTTCCTAAAACAACATTCCCATTTTTGAGTGACGACTTCAAAATCGATGTCAACGAGCACCTAATTCACAATACTATTCAATGATTCTTATTTGTTAACTGTATAATAAGCTAATTAACTATTCCGTTTCAATTAATATTGAGTTTTAATTAGTGGGGATGATGTTTGTCGCTCAGATCCTCTAGTTTAACAACTGCGCAAAAAGCATTTCGTCCCGTAAACAATAGAAAAAACATTTCCATTCAGCTGCCATTCAGGGGATCAATGAATGAAAGGTACCCACAAATGACTCACAGCTGATCACGCGTTCAGCAGCTGTTCCAGAGATTGATGAATAAGGTTGATAGGCCTTAAGACCAACACCAAAAACAATACTCTTGGAGCACTTAACATATATCAGTTAACAGTTGGAAAAAAAAACACTAATTTTGTTGTGAATTGTATATAAAGATTTTCACCAAGCCTTTCGCACTCTCCTGAGTTCTTTGTCAAGGTCTGATTGTGTGGTGAGGACGAGACTCACGTCTCAACGATTGATGCTATTAGTCGTTCAGATGTAAGTCTCGTCCTAATCACATACTCATTTTGGGTTGATTGGCAAAGCACTCTGGAGAATGCGAAAGGCTTAGTGTAAATCTTTATATAAAATTCACAAATACACAGAGAGTACTCACACTAACGTGACCGCATCAATGAGACAACCCGTAGGAGCAGTGAAGAGGGTTCGAACCTATGCCGTGGGTGTTCCCATGCACACGCTTCAGGCAACTAGACCCCGACATGGCACCACACTAATGTAGTCACAAATACGTTAGTGTGGGGTTTTACCCAAAGTTATTATGTCTGCGTGAAAACATTACCATTACTTAATATAGTGATAACATTTTACACAGGAGTCTCCAAGATCGGGGTAAATACACAGATCTCGGTGTATATACATTGATAGTTTACTTTTGTTCTGGGCAACGTTCAGCATTAAAGTGTTCTTGCTGGTAGTGTCAGAAGGCTGTTGTGATTTCCATAATAGCCTTCTAGAGACTGATAGGCATTAAACCCAACATCAAACAGTGTCTCCATTCCCCCCCCCCCCCCCCTGTTTCCTCTTGAAAAATTATTGACATAAATGTCTTAAATCGCATCTGTTGCATGTCTCAGGAAGGCTGGTACTCACACAAGGTAAACCAAGTAAGGATTTATGGGAGTGTGAGGCAACGCCCAATTTAATCGTCTCATTAGTACTGAGTTCTGAGTTGTTGATTACCTTGTTAAGTTGTTCCACGCTGTGAGTGGACTTCAGATGTCAGGACTAAAGTTACAGAAGCATGGTAATTGTATACATTAGGTGGCAATCAGTTGGAAGTTGAACAAGTACTAATTTTTTAAGTTAATTATTGCGGATCAAAGAGGTTTTTCTCTCTCTCTCTTACTCTTTCTCTTTCTCTCTCTCTCTCTCTCTCTCTCTCTCTCTCTCTCTCTCTCTCTCTCTCTCTCTCTCTCTCTCTCTCTCTCTCTCTCTCTCTCTCTCTCGCTTTCTTTCTCAAGACTGGCACCACGGGACCCATGAGGGACAGGGGCCACCTTGATAGCCATATACCATGATATGGTCGGAGCTTCCAATTTACTCGTTAGTATTTCTAAGAATCTGCCCATCGTCTGGACACGTTTAAAATGTGTTAATATAATAAAGATTAGTTAATATATTCGTCTGACTTTAACTATATTTACGTAGATTGAACTTAAGCT
The DNA here is from genome assembly GCF_040958095.1 of Procambarus clarkii. Lineage (NCBI taxonomy): Eukaryota > Metazoa > Arthropoda > Malacostraca > Decapoda > Cambaridae > Procambarus > Procambarus clarkii. Next base: position 19,135,111 of record NC_091172.1, on the reverse strand, counting down.
CTTAGACCTTCCTTTTATCCTTCATTCATCTGGCTATTTCATAACTTTTTAATCCACGTACACAATCAACCTGGGTTGTCTATCTGTCCAGCTGTTTCCACTTCCCTGAAAGAGGAAAATCTACTTCCTGTCATCACTCTGAATTGTTCATATCTTTATCCTTCATCTGAGTCTTCTGGTCCTGGGCCCTTTCGGTTTCATGAGCTTTACTGTTCTTGTGTTTGAATTCATGGCATTTTTACACCGTCCCCATTGCCGGAACCCGCGTCAAGGCATTAAGCCTCTGGTCTTTTGAGAATTTGCCTAAATGCTTGGTTCCCGATCCGCTTGCTGATACAGCACATTCAGGAATTGGTCTTACGTACGTGATTTTAGAAATTATCTAGATTTAAATTCATACAAGTGACGACCCCTTGTGTTTACCGACTTTTCAGTATGGTACGGAGACTTGTATTTATTATTTAGTTCTTTTGTCATCATATTCTGTCGTGTTCTCTCCCTCCTCCCTTGTGGGGATGCTTATTTCTTTTAACTTCTCATGGTTGAACATTCCCTTCTCGGGTGCGGGGGGGGGGGGCGGGGGGGGGGGGGGGGGTGAGGCAGATTACATCCTAAGTCTTTGAGAGAGAAATCAATAATTTTACTTAAAGTCTGTTCTCTCTCTGGGCTGTGGCTTTTCGTTTTCACAGGTTGAAAGTGTGCTAAACAGCGCCGCTGAAATCTGACACATATAATGTTTTCATTATTGAGTATAATTATATGAAGTTGCCAGGATGTAGATAAAGCTATCCTGGAAATAATATAACATAAGAATACAAGAATATTATGAAAGGCCGTAGCAGACCTGTTGACCACACTCAGGCGGGTCCTGTTAAAAGTCTTGCCCTTTTTACACTCGGCGTAAAGCGTTAGGAAGTTTAGTTTAAACTTCCGTAAGTTTTCTTCCGTTTTCCTCCGTTTTTCTTAGTCTTCTTTCGTAAACTGTCCAGGTGTTTGTAAATCAGGCGTATACCCGCTGCTGATATACTGTCCGAATATGCCTTGTGTGTGTCAGTTTCGGAACAATGTATATATCTCTGACGGCTGAGAAGACAGTGCTCGGGGTTCGTAGTCCTAAGGGTCCGGCTTCTATCCCCGGCGGAGGCAAAAATAAATGAGCAGAATTTCTTTCACCTTGATGCCCCTGTTCATCTAGTAGTAAACAGGTACCTGGGAGTTAGACAGCTGCTACGGGCTGAAACTTAGAAACTTTGTACTTGGAAGCTAGACAGCTGCTGCGGGCTGCTTCCTGGGGATGTGTTTAAATATTAGGATTAAGGAATTCCCGGAAACGCTACGCGTGCTAGCGGCTATACAAGAATGTAAGAACTCTTGTATTTATAAATAAATATATAAATATAGATCTTCGTTTCTGTCTCTGTGATCTGAGGAAATATATCCCGTTCATCAAGGTACAGTTCCTCTCCAACAGTGTGTGGAGTTCCTCTCCATCGCATTTTGACGTATAACTCTCCCTGAGGTCGAAAACTGGTGGACTTAAAATCACAGCAGCTCGCAAATTTGACGTGATATCCCGTTTTCTATTCGTTGGGCCACGGTTCGGTTAGGGTAATTTAGCACGTCAGTTTCGAGACGTTGTAAACGCTGGAGAGAACGGGTTGGGGGTGTTCCTACTCTAATATCTTTATTATTGATGGAAGTAAAATCTAGTTGACACTTGATTGATCATATATGGAGCCTGTCCTGGGCCTCTTGCATCATCTTGTGTTCCTTTTTCATTAGCGTACTCGCCTATCTGTGCTCGCAATATCGAACATCAGCTCTTAAGCCCCGCCTTTCAGCCATCAGCAATGCAATAACGTTTTTCAATCGTTTTTCTTGCCATAAATTAAATGTAAAATTGTGTGTCAAATTGGCATCGAAAACTTCCTTAAAAAGTAACAATAGTAAACACACACACTCTCTGTTCCTCACAGGCGTTTCGAAGGCCCAATAGAGAAGCAAGCTGGTCTGAAATCGAACCCGGGTCTGTGGACTGCAAATCCCGACAACTGTCCGCTCGGCGCCTGTGCTCACCTAGATATCCTTATCTAGACGTGCTTGACGAGGCCGAGCATCTGCTCTTAGCGTCCTGCGAGTGAACGTCCTGCGAAAGACACGAGCCTCCAGAGGTTCGTCAAAGGACGCCAAGTGCAGAACTGATTCGCAAATGCATTGTGCCGGGGGGCGTACAGCCCTCCAGGCAGTCGTCCACACGACCCTCCTTCCCCCCGCCAGCACCGCGGGCACCGCACCCGCACCCTGGAAATGGAACCGCAGTCTGTATTACTTCTACGTGAAGTGGGGGAAGGGAGGAGATGATGTAGGTCCGGTGAGGAAGTACAGGCAACATGAGGGTGGAAGGCAGGTCGGGCGGAGGCAGAATGCAGGTAAGATGATGGTGGAATATAATTAGGGTGACGGTGGGCTGGATGCTGGGTGATGTAGAATGCAAGTCGAATGACATTAATTTTTTACGGTGGATGACGTTCGGGTGACGGTGGAATGCACGTCAGATGAAGGTGGAATATTAAGGCGTTAGAAAGTGGAGAATGGAGGAGTCCCCTCACGGTGACCGTGCGAGGAGAGCCCCCCCATCACGGTGACCGTGCGAGGAGAGTTCCCCCTTCACGGTGACCGTGACCGACATCAGCAGTCAGGTGTCGACCACAACTGACGTGGAGACCACCATACCTAAACTATTGGAACTGAGAGAGGTCTTGACACCAATCAATACAAACATCGTAAGGGACCAAGCGGTGATGTCAAGCCGCCATTTGGTCAAGGGAATATAAGCTGGGATCAACCAGATTGTAGTGCATCATGTAGTGCCTCACGAGACGTGGATAAGAGAGGTGCTGCTAGACGTAAGATCAATTTAAAGTCATTTTCGCATACTGGCAGAAAGAAATAGCACCCATTTGCCCTGTGAAGGTGCTTAAGAGCTCAGACGACCTCAGCAGTGATTTACTTTATTAGAATTTGTGAGTGTCAAACCAATTCTTATCGTACGTATGTGCCAGGTCGTCAGTGTCTTCGCGGAATCACTTGATAGTAGCAGTGACAATAAACAAGCTGTCAGCGTTCTGCTGCCTCCTAGTGTTATGTCCTGTGTTTATATTTGTTTTCTAGTGTGGCGGTGAATATTATAATAATAATATGTCTAGGAACACCAAGTGCTTAAATGCGAATCCTCATCACCACTCCTACGGATTTTCTCAACAATAATAATGATAATAATATTAATAATAATATTGTATTTTAGCAAGTTCAGATTTACTTTCTTGTTTTCCTCATCTCATTTGCATGAGCGCTCCAGAAATTCCCCCTTCATCATAAAGCATATAAAGTTTTCCTGGCCTGTACTTTATTTTGTATTGAGCGTAGCGAGAAAAGCTGGAGTCATGTGTGGGCCAGAGATGTGGTCTGGTCTGTCGACTAAAGGTACAGCGTCAGTGACATATATATATATATATATATATATATATATATATATATATATATATATATATATATATATATATATATATATATATATATATGCTGCAACTGTGCAGCTGAGCGTCTTGTGTTATAGTATTCGTCTAATGGTTGTGTAAGACCTTGAGTAGGTGACGTTGAGCACGTTAATGGTCTTGTATACATACCAGTAACACCGCTGACATCTCTGCGATGTTGAAGTCTGCTGACAGGATACATGCAGCCAGGATGTGCCGAGTTTTCAGATGTGAAGCTTTATACGTGTTTATAACTCTCTTTCTATCTATCTATTATTAAATCCTTCTCCTTTTATCTATCTCCGTCCCTACTATTCCTCTATCCTCTCCCTCCCTCTCTTGCTCTACCACTAAACCTTCCAAACACACACACTGAATATATTACACTATTAATCTCGCACCAGAATGCAGAGAACTATGTGCCAACATCACAGTTGGTGTTGTAATTTTAGTTGCCTTTGAAGGTAAATAGCACTGATAACAGTGGAAATTATGTAGGTTGTCACTGAACTAGAACTGTAAGGTCATGTGTGTGACCTTAAGGTCATGTGTGTGTGTGTGTGTGTGTGTGTGTGTGTGTGTGTGTGTGTGTGTGTGTGTGTGTTCACTCACTACTTATACACATCAAGATGTTCTGCAGGATCAACCATCAGTAGTCCAATGCAACTCTTAACACATGTTTTCCTTATCATATTAACCTTTAAAACTAGCCTCGACAAATTCCTCATCTCTTTCATTAAATTTATTTACGACCCTTAAATTAGAGAAGTTCATATTGACATCTCTGTGACTCACTTGTGTTCCCAGCTTCCATTTACTGTCCTCTGTTCTGTAGACGATGAGTCACAATAACGTGGCTGAAGATATGATGAGCAAACCCCACACCAGAAGATGAAGAAATGACGACGTTTCGGTCCATCAAAAGACTTGATAATGGTCCAGGACAGACCGAAACGTCGTTTGGTCATCATAATCTCCCTCTGTCCTATTATTATTCCTCACTTTGAACATTGATTTTTTTTATCTACTTGGTCAATTCCCCCTTTTAATTTTTTACGTCGTTGTTATTTTTGCAGTATTCCTTGTTTAATGCAGTGTGATGAGGTCCAGATTTTCTCAGTCTGTCTTCATTCTTCATAGCTCAGGCGGCTTAGTTCAGCAATACACCAGGTTGCATATCACCGAGGCAGCACGCTCAAGGGATGGGTCTCACATACGACCATTCTGAGCGCTATGTAAATCCTTTGTGTGTGTGTGTGTGTGTGTGTGTGTGTGTGTGTGTGTGTGGGTGTGTGTGTGTGTGTGTGTGTGTGTGTGTGTGTGTGTGTGTGTGTGTGTGTGTGTGTGTGTGTGTGTGTGTGTGGGTGTGTGGGTGGGTGGGAGCATGCATGGATATGTGTGAAAAAAGTGAGATTAACTCAATATAATCCGCTCTCTCGGTCTTTCTCTTTCCCTGTCTATCTACCTCTCCCTCTCCTTCTCTCTCACGTGAGCTCAGTCTCCCCTTCCCCCAACACACACTCTCTCTCTCTCTCTCTCTCTCTCTCTCTCTCTCTCTCTCTCTCTCTCTCTCTCTCTCTCTCTCTCTCTCTCTCTCTCTCTCTCTCTCTCTCTCTCTCTCTTTCTCTCTCTCCCTCTCACTCTTTACATCTCTTCCGCCCCACTCTCCTTTATAACACGCAAGCTTAACAGATTTTTCATATGTAAATAAAATATAAATGTGATATCGGTATAAAGGCACACGATAACAGTGTCATGCGTGTATCCACGGCGGTACCATGTATCCAAGGCGGTACCATGTATCCACGGCGGTACCATGTATCCAAGGCGGTACCATGTATCCACGGCGGTACCATGTACCCAGATGACACTCCATGAAACGTGGTAGGTTTTGACGGTGTGGTGAGGGCGTGATGCCCTCCCTTGGTTCTACAGTTCTGCTGATCTGTTGGTGTTGGTAAGCTGCAGTTATTATCAGAGTGGAAGCTAGTGCATACTGAATGAGGAGAGGAAGGAGGAAGAGGAAGAAGGGGGAAGAGGAGAGGGAGGAGGAGGAGGAAGAAGGGGGAAGAGGAGGAGGAGGAGGAGAAGGAGGAAGAAGGGGGAAGAGGAGGAGGAGGAGGCGTTCTGGATATCGAAGAAAGGGCGTGCTTGTATTCATATATACACCGTGAGATATATCACCCACCATTCAGTTGATATGCTTTTTACAGTATACTTGGGTCCGGGAATATATTCTGGCCTAAGTACTACTGGTCGTCAAGATAACTTCACAGTACATGACTGGTCGTCAAGATAACTTCACAGGACAACAATGGTCATGAAGATAACTTCACGGTACATCACTGGTCATGAAGGTAACTTCACAATACATCACTGGTCATCAAAATAACTTCACAGTACACCACTGGTCAAGATAACTTCATAGTACACCACTGTTCGTCAAGATAACTTCACAGTACACCACTGGTCGTCAAGATAACTTCACAGTACACCACTGGGCGTCAAGATAACTTCACAGTACACCACTGGTCAAGATGACTTCACAGTACACCACTGGTCAAGATGACTTCACAGTACACCACTGTTCGTCAAGATGACTTCACAGTACACCACTGTTCGTCAAGATAACTTCACAGTACACCACTGGTCAAGATAACTTCACAGTACACCACTGTTCGTCAAGATAACTTAACAGTAGAACACTGGTCGTCACGATAACGTCACACTACATCACTGGTCATGAAGATAACTTCACAGTACACCACTGGTCGTCAAGATAACTTCACAGTACACCACTGGTTAAGATAACTTCACAGTACACCACTGGTCGTCACGATAACTTCACAGTACACCACTGGTCGGTCAAACGGCAGCACCCCTGACCACAGAAATGGTCCAGTGCGTTAATTCCCAAATAAATGTTGTGGAGGCCGGAATGTAAGCAGGATACATGGCCTCCTGCCCGGTGTATTTGAAGTTTTTATGGGGTCATGTTATGGCGATTTTAGGTGAGTTTATGTATTTACTATTTGTGTCTGCAGGATCGAGCTGCTAGCTCTGGGACCCCGCCTTTCTAGCCATCGGTTGTCTAGTGTACATTACTGTATGTTTTCTTCGTACCTAATTGCCTTAATGTGCTTGCGTAACCGCCGGAAACCGGAACTGCCCTGCCGGAAACTCAACCCCCGTGTCAGCGGGGGTTGAGTTTTGGCTCTTTGGTCCTGGCTCTCAATACGCAATTAGCTGGTTTAGAGGTTCCTGAGCCTATTGAGCTCTATAATGAAGCTGTATATAGAATCTGTTTGCCTCACTTCTTAATTCATTCTATTTGTACAATACTGACACTGATAAAGTTATTTCTAATGTCTCTGTAACTCACTTGAGTACTCAGTTTGTAGTTGTGTTCTCCTGTTTGTGAACCACTCGTGCTAAATATTGTTTTCGTTCCTCAGATAATTGTGTATGTAGCAATGAAGTAATGAATATTATTTAAAAATATTATGAACAAGAACTGTTCTGGAGCTGACCTCTTTGTTGAACTCAGCTGGTGATCTCTCTCTCTCTCTCTCTCTCTCTCTCTCTCTCTCTCTCTCTCTCTCTCTCTCTCTCTCTCTCTCTCTCTCTCTCTCTCTCTCTCTCTCTCTCACTCTCTCTCTCTCTCTCTATGATTCGCTGTCTTCTGTTGCTTAAATACTCCTATATTCATTGGAGCCTCATACCTGTCACTTCTGCCTGCTCTTTCCTCCATGAGAAGTGGTCCCCTGTAGGGTATCGTATCGAGGGCTTCCTGGCAATCCCCAAAAATGCAGCATGCCCGCCACTTTCTCTCTTCTCTGATTTCAGTGGTCCAGTCATAGAACGTTCCTCCCTTTACCCGCTTCCCCTCCCTGTGTTCCTTGTCCTCCTCCTCCTCCTCCTTTCTCCTATTGTGCAGATCTGAAAACCTAAGAGGTAAGTTGTTCACTGAAACACGACTCCAGTTACCCTTGTGAAGACATAAACAAGCAAACTTCTTCTTAAATTTTAATACATAAAATACACATGAAACACAGCAGGCAGTTTGTACTGTACCCGAGCATGTTATCCTTTACACCTCTCTCTCTCTCTCTCTCTCTCTCTCTCTCTCTCTCTCTCTCTCTCTCTCTCTCTCTCTCTCTCTCTCTCTCTCTCTCTCTCTCTCTCCCTCTCTCTCTCTCTCTCTCTCTCTCTCTCTCTCTCTCTCTCTCTCTCTCTCTCTCTCTCTCTCCCTCTCTCTCTCTCTCTCTCTCTCTCTCTCTCTCTCTCTCTCTCTCTCTCTCTCTCTCTCTCTGTTTCTCTCTCTCTCTCTCTCTCTCTCTCTCTCTCTCTCTCTCTCTCTCTCTCTCTCTCTCTCTCTCTCTCTCTCTCTCTCTCTCTCTCTCTCTCGTCTTCTCCAACACCTGCATTACATGTGTTGGAGAAACTCGGAGATGAGTGACTCATCGTTCATCGATATTCACATATTCAGTGAATCACATCACTCACACAGTTGGCATTGCACAGTACATAGTGGTATTACACTGTATAAAGTAGTATTAGACAGTTCTTAGTAGTATTACACCGTACATAGTAGTGTTACACCGTACATAATTGTATTGACTCTTACGTAGTGACCCAAGCTTAAGCATACAGACAGGTTGGTATTGCGCACACACACACACACACACACAGGTGTTCGAGCCCTGTGTATACTTAATACATTTGATTACCAACTCCAACTCTGAATTCTTAATTTTCATACAAGTTTGGTTTATAGATGCACCCATGGAAGCAACCATACAGAACGAGATCAACCATACTGAGTAGAAATATTCCCAGACTTGGATTAAAAAGAACTGACTGGGATTAATAAGAACGGATTGAGATTAAGAAGTAAAGACTGAGATCAATAAATGAACAGACTGGGACTATATAATGAACAGATTGGGATTTTATAATGAACTGACTGGGATTATTTAATGAACAGACTGGGATTAAATATGAACAAACTGGGATTAATATGAACAAACTGGGATTAATATGAACAATCTGGGATTAATAATATAAACAGTGGTTGGTTGTGGACAGGACAACTAGCCAAACAATCACTCCTTCACCCTGCCTGAGCGAACTGGGAACCTTAGTTCACCAAACACACAATAATAAAACTTGAAGACTTTGGATTTTGTAGCGGTTTGTATGAAAGGGCATTTTATTTATTTTAAGAGTAGGATTACAGTTACTAGTAAGATAAAGCCTCTTCATAGCAGATGTCTAAGGATTTTTTTTTTCGTGAAATGTCTGTTTTTTTGCTTTGCCCACAATTAGAATCCAGACGCTTGGGGCTTCTGGGTCCTCGTTGAACTCAACATGGTGATTTGTGAATGAATGACGAGTGTCATAAGGTGGTTGGGGTCGACCCCCCATGCCCCTCCTTACGAAGGATCAGCTCCTATTCCGACTCCCATGACATATGAAATGTGGGGTTTATTGTCCATAGAATTATAAAATAGATTTTACTGCTATTACTGACGAAGAATCAACGTCGGTAATGTTGACTGAATGTTGCTCGAGTACCTTTTGTCCACTGCGAAAGAGAACAGGAGTGAGGGAGAAAGTCAGAGAGGGAAGGAGGTGAGGGAAGAGAGTTGCAGAGAACGGGAGAGAGGCAGATGGAATAGAAGGGATAGAAAGACAAACTAAGCAGGTAGATCAATCAAGTAATATTCTAAATCACGTGTTAGAGTTAAGTCTGGATCGACTATATTTTTTTAAAGCAAATCTCAAGAAACATTGAGAAAAGAATATGGGTCACTGAACATTATCCCTAAATGCTTTAATTGAAGCTTTGGTGATATGAGACGCTCAAAAAGTAGGATCAAGTACAAAATATATTCCTCAGAGCATATGTCAAAGGATTCAAGTCACTTTAAAACATTTACATATACATTAAAGATGATTATCTACGCATTTCACGGTTGATAGAGCCAGTTTATTTACAATTATCATCCTCATTTCTTATATATATATATATTCTTGTCAGAGACAATTAGTAGAAAACCACATATTCATCATTATAAATCTCTCATTATAAATATATCAGCATTGTTTAAAAGCATAATCCCTCCTGTGCAACATAAAATTAACTTATTAGCCATGTAAATCTCTCTGAGAGTACTACTTTCTACTAACTGTTCGTTCACAGTTAGTGGAAAGAATATTCGTAATATCGAAAATCTACAACAGGTGGAATGGCTTTTACTACATTTAAGCCCTTCATACAGAACATGGAACAATTACTGGAGGATTTCCTTCAACTAGAAGGATTACATTCACATGGGTTTTGTTATATGAATATAATAACATGAATAGAAGAGAATGTTGATATAGAACAACATGTATAATGAAAATATGGAAAAATAAAAGAGAGAGAGACAGAGAGAGAGATATATATTAGCAGATAATAAACACAAATTGGACACACACACACACACACACACACACACACACACACACACACACACACACACACACACACACACACACACACACACACACATATATATATATATATATATATATATATATATGAGAGACAGATAAAATTTGATTATTTTATAATACATTATATATACAAGATTTTACATGTAATCAACAGCGAGGCCTCACAGCAAAATATATATATATATATATATATATATATATATATATATATATCTTCCAGAAAGTACTCACAGGGAGAGGCTCCAGCCAGACCTGACCACCAGGTCTCCCCTGTAAGGTCTCACATCGAGGTCTCCAAGAGCCGTCTCTTGTTTTATGGAAGGTCTGAAATTAGGAATAATGTATTAAAACCTTTTAAATGTATAAATTCTATTCATTTCATAATTTGCATTCAAGTGAATATGCAACAAAGGATTAAAAGTGGAGTGGAGGAAGTACAGAAGACAAAGGACAGAGGACAACAGGATCAGATGCAACAGAGCTAGGAACGATTACATTAACATAAGCAGAGCATAGAAAAGAAATTATGAGAACGATATTGCGATCAAAGCGAAAAAACAACCTAAATTACTACACAGTCATATAAGAAGAAAAATGTCGGTGAACGACCAAGTGACAAGACTAAGGAAAACAGAGCGGGCATATACAGAAAGTGACAAGGAAATCTGCGAGGCACTGAATGCCAGTTTCCATGGAGTGTTCACAATCGAGCCTGAGCAGCTCCCATTGTTAGAAGAGATTACCCTTGATGAAAGACTATCAGATATAGAGGTGACAGCAGAGGAGGTAATGAAACAGTTGACAACAGTGGATGCAACTAAAGCGGTTGGACCAGACAAAGTATCAGATATAGAGGTGACAGCAGAGGAGGTAATGAAACAGTTGACAACAGTGGATGCAACTAAAGCGGTTGGACCAGACAAAGTATCACCGTGGATACTAAAGGAGGCAGCGCAGGCCCTCAGCGTGCCTCTGGCAAGGATCTTTAATGAATCACTTATGTCGGGAGAATTGCCCAATTGCTGGAAGAGGGCAAATGTCGTACCGATTTTCAAGAAAGGTGATAGGGAGGAAGCACTTAACTATAGACCTGTATCACTGACAAGCATCTCCTGTAAAATACTTGAAAGAATAATTAGGCTAAGACTGGTTGCACACCTAGAGAGCGTTAGGTTTGTAAACAAATATCAACTTGGGTTCTGGAAAGGGAAATCTTGCCTAAGAAATCTTTTGGAATTCTATGATAAAATAACGAGGATAAAGCAGGACAGAGAAGGTTGGGCAGACCGCATATTTCTGGACTACCAAAAAGCCATTGATACAGTACCGCACATGAGACTGCTATTCAAACTCGAGAGGCAGGCGGGAGAGAGGAAAGGCCCTAGCATGGATAAGGAACTACCCAACAGGAAGGAGCCAGAGAGTAATGGTAAGGGGAGAGAAGTCGGACTGGCGAACAGTAACGAGTGGAGTACCTAAAGGATCGGTACTAGGACCAATTCTTTTTCTAATATATGTTAATGACATGTTTACAGGCGTAGAGTCCTACATGTCAATGTTTGCGGATGACGCAAAGTTGATGAGGAGAGTTGTGACAGATGAGGATTGTAGGATCCTCCAAGAGGACCTGAACAGGTTGCAGAGATGGTCAGAGAAATGGCTACTGGAGTTCAACACGAACAAATGTAAAGTTATGGAAATGTGACTAGGTGATAGGAGACCAAAGGGACAGTACATAATGAAGGGAACAGCCTACCTGTGACGACGCGAGAAAGAGACCTGCGCGTGGACGTATCACTTAATTTATCTCCTGAGGCACATAAATAGGATAACTACATTACCGTACTCTACACTGGCAAAAGTTAGAACATCATTCAGAAACCTAAGTAAGGAGGCATTTAAGGCGCTTTACACTGAATACGTGAGGCCAGTCTTAGAGTATGCCGCCTCATCATGGAGTCCCCATCTGAAGAAACACATAAGGAAACTGGAAAAGGTTTAGAAGTTTGCAACGAGACTCGTCCCAGCGTTAAGAGGGATGGGATATGAAGAGCGTCTGAAGGAACTGAGCCTTACGACACTAGAAAAAAGAAGGGAGAGGGGGGACATGATAGGAAAGTATAAAATACTCAGGGGGATTGACAGAGTGGACATAGACGAAATGTTCACACGGAATAGTAACAGAACGAGGGGACATGGGTGGAAGTTGGAAACTCAGATGAGTCACTGAGATGTTAAGAGGTTTTCTTTTAGCGTGAGAGTAGTGGAAAATGGAAGGCACTTAAGGAGCAGGTTGTGGAAGCAAATTCTGTTCCTAATATTAAAACTAGATATTATAGGGAAATAGGACTGGAGACATTGCTATAAACAACCGATGGCTCGAAAGGCGGGATCCAAGAGTCAGTGCTCGATCCTGCAGACACAAATAGTTGAGTACAAATAGGTGAATACACACACACACACACACACACACACACACACACACACACACACACACACACGCACGCACACACACACACACACACACACACACACACACACACACACACGCACGCACACACACACACACACACACACACACACACACACGCACGCACACACACACACACACACACACACACACACACACACACACACACGCACGCACGCACAAGCCAGACTCACAGAGCGACTAGATGGAGGTGTAGCAAGACTCTCCCCGAGCACAAGTAGCCAGAAGCGACCTGGACTCATATGCTGGTAGATCTTGAAGAGCCATGTCTTGTTGTCCCTGAACCCCGGTGCCTCCGCCGCCCCGCGCCCCTGTGTGGTGCGCGGCCTGGGGGCCAGCTGGGGAAGGCAGGGGTTGTAGGATGGCGAACGGATTGGAACCTCCTGAGGTGTTTACACTAGGAGGAGGGATGCCCGCTGCTGAGGTTAAATCCCGCGTGAGCGAGGTTGACGCTCTCGTCAGCTGGGTGCTGCCACTACTACAGCTATCCTGAAGGAGAAGCAGATATCATCAGCAGGGCTATAGCTATGGTGAGGCATAAGCTGATGATATCAACGTTGGGAGTACCTTGGTGTTGCTACCTAATGACCAGTTTCCACGTGCATGTGAAGGTTTACGGCAATTAAACACGTGTGGCTACAGTTATTTGACCTTCCCATTATTCATAAACATCGTCTTTAAAATGCTTTCCATTATTACTTTGGAAAAATAATGTTTAAAATCCTTCTTAATGCAGCTTTCAGACGAAAATGACTGCCATGGATCATTTGAATTTCAGTTCTGGCCCCTTATAAATCAACTAAGCTTTTTTGGGATATGTGTTAAAATGATCTTTACAAATTAATTTAGAAACAGGTAACAAGAGAAAAATAATTAGTTATTGTTTAGAAAATGTGAAGAGCCACAGTGAAATGATTAGAGAATTCAAATAGATGAAACTGAATAACAATGAGGATATTAATAATAATAATAATAATAATAATAATAATCATGTTTTGAATATATTAACAAAAATCGAACACAAAACAATGGATATATACAAGAGCCGGGTATTTAAGGGAAGTGTAGATATATACAAGAGCCGGGTATTTAAGGGAAGTGTAGATATATACAAGAGCTGGGTAAATATGGGTTTGGAAATGGGATTGCAAATTTATGTATTCGATTGTCGGGAACATAATAGACGTAGATTGCTTAAAACGTATGTCAGAAATATTTATGAGTTTTATTGGGTGTAAATAGCAGCCGCTTCGCATGGGCCACTAAACCTAATTAACTTTAATTTATTATTTGTTATTTACCGTTGATGTGAATGCTTGCATAAGGTGTGTGTGTGTGTGTCTTAAATGAGTGTATTTGTGCTCTTACAAATCACTGTGAACTGCATAAGGGAGTAAGAACTGTGAGGTAAACACCTCCTCCTCCTTCTCAGTTCTTGCCAACCAACCATCGCAATATACACACACGAAACTAACAACGTTCTCACAATGCTGTCAGTAAACAATATGAGCGCTTTTACCGTAGCACAGAGTAGGAACCTCCCCCAACCCCCCCTTACCAAATTATCCCAATTATCATTAGTACACAGAAGCTTATATTTCCGTTACATAATATTTCACAACAGCATTTTTTGCAAACATAATTATCTCTATTGTGCGGGTTGTTATAGGCACAAAGATACACACGATCTTACAGTATGACCAGAGCTGGAGGAGTGATGAGGTGGGACGTGGCCAGCCTCTCCGTGTTGTGGATCACCAGTTAGTAGGCCTCGGTCAACCCCTGCGCTCTCTGAGGATACAACAACAACATTATGGTTAGGCACAGATGTATAGGCCACTTGGTTATATTTCTCTCATTGTGAAGCTTAAAAATAACGCAGACGAGGAGTCACAATAACGTGGCTGAAATATGTTGACCAAACCACACACTAGAAAGTGAAGGGACGACGACGTTTCTGTCCGTCCCGGACCATTCTGAAGTCGATTGTGAGACAATCGACTTGAGAATGGTCCTGGACAGACCGAAACGTCGTCGTCCCTTCACTTTCTAGTGTGTGGTTTGGTCAACTTCAAAATAATATAAAAAAACAATTGACTAAATAAGTAATACATAAAGATTCACTTCCATGACAAAACAAACACACACGCACAATTAGGTGAGAACACTCACACACGCGCGAAGGAGTTTGGATAAGCAGGTTGAACCCTAATTGAGAGAAGACATAGCAGGGTTCCCGAGTGATATGGTGGGTGATTACGTACAAGGAATAATTCATTAAAATGCACTTCACAGAATCCTGAAGGAAATATGAGAGTTGGTTAAGAGTGAAATGGTGGAGGATCTTGGGGCAATTTGAGAAATAATGTCTAACTTGAAAGTGTGCTGTTGCTAGTCAAGGAGTAAACAAGCTCATTACCTAAAAAATACCCCATCTAGCATTTAGTATGTGACAACCAAGCTCTAAATACTTGCAACGAAATACTGAAGAGACTATCTCGTGGCAAACATCAGTTGTGAATATGAAAAAATAGAGAGCATTGCAGGATGTGGCAATGTAGGCAGCAACTTCGCAGAAAGCAGCAAGGCTCATCAGTCAGCTACTATAGAAGAAATAAACAATAGAGTGTTAAGACTCGAAGCCAAACGAGAAGAGTAAAACATAAAGTAGCAATGGCAGGGATTTTTCTGGAAAGCAGATACAGATTTCAGGCTTGGTCAGAACAGCAAGGGGAAAATTCAGCCGCTGAAAACAGTGTTCACAAACAATATTATAAAAGAGATATTCTTATAAATGAACAAACTTGAACATGTACCAAGTTACAGAAGAATATTTCTTCATGGGGGATATGCCATGCGAAGAGAGCAGCATCAGCAGAGGGAACAAGAAGTGCAGGGAGGAGGAGAGGAGGAGATAATCAATGACTTTCAGCTTGACACACTCAGGGATAACCATAACAGTAACTTGTATCATTTAACGCCCCACTCTTGCAATACACTTCCCTTCCGTGACATAATCCCATATTAACACCCCTTTTCTCTGCCTGTCTTATGCTTCCATTCAACACCAACACCTTCTTTCCTTCTCCACTCTGCTTCTTCTCCCCAAAGACAACCCACCCACCCCTTTCCCCTTCCCCTCTCTGCCCCTTTCTACACCAATCCTGCTCTTCTGTGCCCCTGTCTTCCCTATCCCACATCGACGAAATCTTTCCTGCCCCCGCCCCCCCCCCCACCACCTCCTCAATCAGCCTCTGCCACCTATCATCGCCTCCACAGTGTTCATCACAACAATAACCCGACACCCAACCCCCACTATTCCTCACCCCCCTCCCCCATAACCTCCCCATCCAACGATGGCTCTCAGCCGTTTCCCTACCACGTTAAACACAAAGCAACGTTATGGAGAGCCCACAGGGTAGCCATCATACTACCAGCAGAACTAAAATGTATAAGTTACTTGAATCGACTAATGTAATTTAACCATAGCTCACTGAAAAAAACAAGGGATATATGATCACCACATATAAAATTCTCAGGGAAATAGACAAGGCAAATTAGTATATAGAGACAATACAGAGAATTATTTTTTTTTGTATTGAACAAGTGGAATGCACTGAGAAGGGAAGTGGTGGATACAGCCTCCATATACAGCCTCCAAAGTAATTACACTTGGCTCGGTAGGCGCTTGAACACCGTATATCTGTCTTTTACCCGTACACTGCTGCCTCTTGCTCTTCTTCTTCCTCCCCGTGCTCCTCTTTTTCCTGCTCTCCACACGGATTACTCCCCCCCCCCCACACCGTCCTCCTCCTTCCTAATCTCCTAATAATCAGCACTGTTATTCCTCATCTCTTCCTTGCCCCCTCCTCCCCCCCTCCCCCTCCTACTGCAGTAAAGACGCTCCGTAATATACATTCATTCCTTCTTACTCCTTCACTTATCATTCCTCCTTACCGATTTCCCAAGCAAATGTAAGGTAATGAAACTAGGCGGAGGAAACATGAGGCCAGACACAGGATACCGAATGGGAGATGAAGTCCTTCACGAAACGGACAGAGAGAAAGATCTAGGAGTTGATATCACACCAAACCTCTCTCCTGAAACCCACATCAAAAGAATAACATCAGCGGCGTATGCAATGCTGGTGCACAGGAACCTGTGTAAGGAATCATTCAGAACCTTGTACACCGCATATGTAAGACCAATCCTGAAGTAAGCGGCCTGGTCGACGATCGGGCCGCTGGGACGCTAAGCCCCGGAAGCACCTCAAGGTAGCCCCAGCATGGAGCCTGTACCTTGTCAAGCACAAGACGAAGCTGGAAAACGTTCAGAGGTATGCCACTAGACTAGTCCCAGAACTAAGAGGCATGAATTACGAGGAACGACTGCGTGTAATGTACCTCACGTCGTTGGCAGACATGAAAACTCGGGGAGACAAATGATCACTACCTACAAAATTCTCTGAGGAATTGACAGGTAGATAAAGATAAACTATTCAACACTGGTGGTACGCGAACAAGGAGACACAGGTGGAAACAGAGTTCCCAAATGAGCCACAGGGACGATAGAAAGGACTTTTTCAGTGTTAGTTAACAGGTGGAGTGCATTGGGCAGTGATGTGGTGGAGGCTGACTCCATACACAGTTTCAAATGTAGATATGACAGCCCAGTTGGCTCAGGAATCTGTACACCTGTTGATTGACAGTTGAGAGGCGGGACCAAAGAGCCAGAGCTCAACCCCTGCAAGCACAAATAGGTGAGTACGCACACACACGGAACGGACCACACTCGCTGGTCGTAGGCCTAAAGGTCGGGTTTGTTTCCTGGTCGAGGCAGAAACAAATGGGCAGTATTTTTATCACCTGATGCGCCTGTTCACCTAGCAGTAAATAGGTACCTGGGAGTTAGCTGCTAAGGGCTGCATCCAATGAATATATCTGTTAGAGAAATATTAGTTGATATGATAGGAGGAATATAGGTAAAGAGTGAGTACATTAGGCAACCGTCCGTTATAAAGGCGAGGCCCAAGAGCTAGCACCTCCATCCTGCAGACACAGATAGTGAATACAAATGATACAGATACACGCACACACACACACACATACACACACACACACACACACACACACACACACACACACACACACACACACACACACACACACACACACACACACACACACACACACACACAGATATTAGAAAGAACTTTTTTAGTGTCAGAGTGGTTGACAAATGGAATGCATTAGGGGGTGATGTGGTGGAGGCTGACTCCATACACAGTTTCAAGTGTAGATATGACAGAGCCCGATAGGCTCAGGAATCTGTACACCTGTTGATTGACGGTTGAGAGGCGGGACCAAAGAGCCAGAGCTCAACCCCCGCAAACACAACTAGGTGAGTACAACTAGGTGAGTACACACACACACATTTATTCTATTCTATTTAACACAAGGGGAACACGCACAAGGGGACACAGGTGGAAACTGAGTGCCCAAATGAGCCACAGAGATATTAGAAAGAACTTTTTTAGTGTCAGAGTGGTTAACAAATGGAATGCATTAGGGGGTGATGTGGTGGAGGCTCACTCCATACACAGTTTCAAGTGTAGATATGACAGAGCCCGATAGGCTCAGGAATCTGTACACCTGTTGATTGACGGTTGAGAGGCGGGACCAAAGAGCCAGAGCTCAACCCCCGCAAACACAACTAGGTGAGTACAACTAGGTGAGTACACACACACACACACACACACACACACACACACACACACAGACACACACACACGCACACACACACGTTCAATCCCAAATCCAGAATCATCTCTCATATCGAGAAACAAATCTGTTCTCCAACTGACTAAATATAAAAACTCTGACAGATATTTTTTTTTAAATTTCACACATATTTCCCAGACAAAAGCGAAAATTAAAAAAAAAACGAAAAATAAAAATTTCCAAATGATTTAAAAAAAAATCTGAAAAAATATGCCTTTTCTGCTTCGAATAGTTCATTGAATCCCCGGGTTTTCCCTCTCTGGGAGTGCATGACCTAGTACTCTCTGGGAGTGCATGACCTAGTACTCTCTGGGAGTGCATGACCTAGTAGAGCTATTCTGGTACTCTCTCGCTTACTCGACGGGTTCCAGAGCCACTGAGCGCGTCCGTTCAGTGTTTTCCTCTTGTGCCATGAATACTCACCTAGTTGTGCTTGCGGGGATTGAGCTCTAGCTCTTTGGTCCCGCCTAAATGGAGTAGAGTTTGTGTCTGGTGGCGAGGTTCAGCAGGAGGATATGTCTAGAGTGGAACACAAACTATTTTATTCATATTCCTTTTTTTTTGTCCTCTTATTTTAATTTTTGTTAATCACTGTTAAATGCTCTTGTGGTTTCGGCTTTGGAGAGGAGAAAGAGAGGTACTGTGAGGCCGAGGGACGATGAGACAGTCAGAGTGACAAGCTAAGAGACAGAGAGAACAGAATTTCACAAATGAGACATAAATGTAAATACAAGAGAAAGCTCTTCAGTTTAAAGATTATGGTCACATGTTTACCTTTTGTTCCACGGATAGGTAGGTGACTTTCTGTTCTAGTGATGAGTACGTGACTGTTCCACGGATGAGTACGAGACTATTTCTTCCAAGGAATAATTGGCAAGTCTCTTCCATCCTGAGTCGTCAAGCATTTATCGACAATTATCATTCATGTTCAATGTAAAGTAATTATCTAGAGGAAGCACAAAGCCAGTACGGTCATGTAGCACTTGGAAGGGACATGAGGACGAGAATCTGGGGATATGACTGAGGGAAGGAACAGTTCCCAAGCACATGGACCATTGGATGTCGAACGCCGACCCGCAAAAAGCGAGACCCTCTCTGTATTGAATAGTCCAAGTGGTTGGTTATTCAAAACAATTTAAAGGCTGTTTTTTTTTATCTGAGAACTATATATATATATTACCTTTCCTAAGGTAATGTATTCGTAAGTCGACAGATGTTTTTCTTCATATTAACCACTTTATGTAAAATTATTTTTATTCGGCACAAAAGAGCCAAGCGTGTTGGTGTTTTTTGCCGCTTAAATATTTTGTCAGACGAGGTGATGCAGGTCTGGTGTTGGTGTTGTCCCGGACAGACATTATGGACGCCGCAATACCTCACTGGCTTACAGTCAATCAATCAATCAATCAACCAATCAATCCTTACTGGTTTACACACCAGTAAGGTGTATAAAGTAAATTGTTTCACTTGTCCTACATAGAGATATAGATCGATATATATAGAGGTATAGACTCATGCCCGTGCCACCTCTTGGGTGGCTTAATCTTCATCAATCAATCATACTGGCAGAGCTACCAAGTATATTTTAGCCGTGAAGATAATAACTAAAATTAAATCAAATTTTGTATATACTCAACGAGACTCGAAATATACCTCCATGGTGTATGTCTCTCCTCCCAGCCCCCCCCCCCCCCCCCCTGTCGAGCAGGTTGCAAATCTATTATTTTGTGTACGACATAGACCGTGCCACGTGCATGGGGGCCAGACGAAAACATAAATGAGAAAACCCTGCCAGTTACTGAGTGGGTGTAGATGGAGGCCCAAACAGCCAGTAAACCAGTAAACCAGCGCTCTGTTCTCTTAAAAATAACGTAGCTTTTAGCCGTTTTCCCGTATGGCCGAAAGTGGACGTAATTTGAAAATGAAAATAAATTTGGGATTTTTTTTTCAACAGCAGTAAGTTAAGGGTCCTCAGGTAGGTTAGGTGGGCAGGAAATTCTCATAAAGTTTCAAAACTTTATAAAAAATGTTGATTGAAAGTTTCCTCTCCTAACCTTTCTGAGTAGGCCGGACGACTCAAACAGAAAACGGGACAGTACGTCACTTTTGTGAGTCGATTTCATTTCAAATTACGTCCACTTTTAGCCATAGCGCGCATACCAGCGAAAAGCGACGTTATTTTTAAGAGGATGGGTTGCGGAGTTGTGCTTTGCGTCCGTGTCCGCTGGATCATAATAGCATTCTCTACTCTGATTAAGAGGAGAAACGGCGACAAAAATGTAAGAGACGGGAAGGTGGAGGTGGAGAGTGCAACGGCGACCTCGCTTCTTCTAGGGTTGGCGTTCGATTGTTAAGTCAATTAGATTCTAAAGGGTATAACCAACCGTTCAACCAATTGGGCTGGACGGTAGAGCGACGGTCTCGCTTCATGCAGGTCGGCGTTCAATCCCCGACCGTCCGAATGGTTGGGCACCATTCCTCCCCCTCTCCCATCCCAAACCTTATCCTGGCCCCTTCCCAATGCTTTATAGTCGTGATGGCTTGGTGCTTTCCCCTGATAGTTCCGTCCCTCCCTCCTTCGCACAGTCCTAGCTCCTATCCCCTTTCTAATTATTGTATAGACATTTTATCCTGATAATTACCTTTTCACTTCTGCCTCTGATTTCCTATAATGAGACGCGCGTACTCACCTAGCTGTGCTTGCGGGGGGTTGAGCTTCGGCTCTTTGGTCCTGCAAAGATACGATCTTTCCCCCACCCAGGAGCTGCACTGTCCCTATAGACATGTATTGATATTATAGTCACCACCGTTACAATACATCTTTTATCTGGAATCAAACTTTTGTTTCACTAAGCCAAGGATTTAAACCGTTGCAATGGTGCAACTTATCTCCTGCAACAGCAGTCCTTCCGAGGTTAATATTAAATTCCCTCAAGCTAGTTTAATATAAATGACTTCACTCCGCCTCTCTCCACACGAGCGGTGCACGTGTTGACTCCTCTAAGCCTTATGGTCTTAATGTTAATTCCTGGAAAGACTACAAATTTGTCTCTTTGTGTTTGGAAATAAAAATCATAATTTGCGCGCTTCTATAGAACGGTAAAATTCAGTGCCTTCTCTAAGCCTCTGAGAACAGTCACTATGTTGTCTGTATTATTTTCGAACTTGCTGAAGTAATGTCTTTGGTTTAATGTGTGTGTGTGTGTGTGTGTGTGTGTGTGTGTGTGTGTGTGTGTGTGTGTGTGTACTCACCTATTTGTGTTTGCGGGGGTTGAGCTTTGACTCTTTGGTCCCGCCTCTCAACTGTCAATCAACTGGTGTACAGGTTCCTGAGCCTACTGGGCTCTATCATATCTACATTTGAAACTGTGTATGGAGTCAGCCTCCACCACATCACTGCCTCATGTATTTCACCTGTTAACTACTCTGACACTGAAAAAGTTCCTTCTAATGTCCCTGTGGCTCATGTGGGTACTCAGTTTCCACCTGTGTCCCCTTGTCCACGTACCACCAGTGTTGAATAGTTTATCCTTGTCTACCCGATCGATTCCCCTAAGGATTTTGTAGGTAGTGATCATGTCTCCCCTTACTCTTCTGTCTTCCAGTGCCGTAAGGTCCATTTCCCGCAGCCTTTCCTCGTAACTCATGCCTCTTAGTTCTGGGACTAGTCTAGTGGCTTATCTTAGAACTTTTTCCAGCTTCGTCTTGTGCTTGACAAGGTACGGGCTCTATGCTGGGGCCGCATACTCCAGGATTGGTCTTACATATGTGGTATACAAGATTCTGAATGATTCCTTACACAGGTTCCTGAAGGCTGTTCTGATGTTAGCCAGCCTCGTATATGCCTCAGACTTAATTCTTTTTATGTGGGCTTCAGGAGACAGGTTTGGTGTGATATCAACTCCTAGATCTTTCTCTCTGTCCGTTTCATTAATTACTTCATCTCCTATTCTGCATCCTGTGTCTGGCCTCCTGTTTCCACCGCCTAGTTTCATTACTTTGCATTTGCTCGGGTTGAACTTTAGCAGCCATTTATTGAACCATTCATGCAGTCTGTCTAGGTCATCTTGTAGCCTCCTACTATCATCCTCTGTTTCAATCCTCCTCATAATTTTTGTATCATCAGTAAACATTGAGAGAAACGAGTTTATACCTTCTGGGAGATCATTTACATATACCAGAAACAGTATAGGTCCAAGGACTGACCCCTGCGGGACTCCACTCGAAACGTCTCGTCAATCTGAGACCTCGCCCCTCACATTTACTCGTTGTCTCCTGTTGCTTAGGTACTCCTTGTGTGCGTGTGTGTGTGTGTGTGTTTATAAAACATTATACAAAACCTTCGTTATCTTTCCTTCTGACACGATAACACGTGAAAAATTAATGTAACATTTAATGTAATGTAATAAAAATGTAACACACACACACACGCACACACACGCACACACACACACACACACACACACACACACACACACACACACACACACACACACACACACACACACACACACACACACACATATATATATATATATATATATATATATATATATATATATATATATATATATATACACATCCTTGTCAGGCCTTGTATACATATGCCACATATGTCACATATGTCAGACCAATCCTGGAGTATGCGGCTCCAGCAAGGAGTCCATATCTAGTCAAGCATAAGACTAAACTGGTAAAGGTTCAAAAGTTTGCCACTAGACTAGTTCCCGAACTGAGGGGTATGAGCTACGAGGAGAGACTACGGGAATAAAACCTCACGTTACTGGGAGACAGAAGAGTTAGAGGGGACATGATCACCACATACAAGATTCTTAGAAGAATTTATAGGGTAGATAAAGACAGACTATTTAGCACGAGGGGCACACGCACTAGAGGGATACAGGTGGAAATTGAGTGCCCAAATGAGCCATAGAGATATTAGAAATAATTTTTTCAGTGTCAGAGTAGTGGACAAATAGAATGCATTAGGAAGTGATGTGGTGGAGGCTGACTCCATACACAGCTTTAAGTGTAGATATGATAGAGCCCAGTAGGCTCAGGAACCTGTACATTAGTTTATTGAACGATGAGAGGCGGGACCAAAGAGCCAGAGTTCAACCCCCGCAAGCACAACTATGTAAGTACAACTGGGTAAGTACACATATACACACACACACACACACACACATACATACATACATGCATAATGAAACACAAACAAGCAAATCCGAACGCATAAACAAGAAAAGTCACGTACCTGAACGTGAACAAAGACATTCACCATTCCATTTTATTATTCATATATTCTATTAAATAAACTCCAGTGATATATATTCCATTAAACATACTCTAATAAAAGCAGCTATATCAATTAATTGAAAATCATCTGAAAACTCGTCATCTGGTCCTTGTCCCTTCCGCCGCTCTACACCAGCTCTGGGGAGTGGTATAGACAGGTCCTACACCAGCTCTGGGGAGTGGTATAGACAGGTCCTACACCAGCTCTGGGGAGTGGTATAGACAGGTCCTACACCAGCTCTGGGGAGTGGTATAGACAGGTCCTACACCAACTCTGGGGAGTGGTATAGACAGGTCCTACACCAACTCTGGGGAGTGGTATAGACAGGTCCTACACCAACTCTGGGGAGTGGTATAGACAGGTCCTACACCAGCTCTGGGGAGTGGTATAGACAGGTCCTACACCAGCTCTGGGGAGTGGTATAGACAGGTCCTACACCAGCTCTGGGGAGTGGTATAGACAGGTCCTACACCAGCTCTGGGGAGTGGTATAGACAGGTCCTACACCAGCTCTGGGAAGTGGTATAAGTAGTAGGGTGTACGACTCACAGGGGATTTTTTTTTTCAGGCCAGAGATCCCATGTGAGTCGTACGACTCGCAGGGGATTTTTTGTTTGAGGTCCAATATCCCCTGTGAGTCGTGGGGGTTTTCAGGCAAATTTGGGGAGTCACAGATTTGGGACTAAGGAATTCTTATGAGGAAAATAATTTCTGAGATTTTAGAAGTTTGTTAAGGTTTCTTATGATGAAAATAAGTAGGAAAATCTTAAAGAAAAAACTTTAGAAAATATCGTGTTTGTGTCACAGCATTTCCAGGTAAACTCTATGGACAACCTTTGCCCGTTTTCAATCACACATTTTCCAAGAGCATTTTCAAAGAATATTGTCTTAGACGTTTTGTTAAGGAAAACAGACAACTTAGCCATAACATTTAGTTTTATATCCATTTACGGCTATTTCACCTGTAAAGACCAAAATTGAACAGAGCCCAGTTTTAAGCTCATATTTCATCAGAGTCCAATTATCAACAGAAATTCGCCAGAGTCTACTTTGAGAGCAAAATTAGACAGAGACAGTTTTAAGCTCATATTTCATCAGAGTCCAATTATCAACAGAAATTCGTCAGAGTCTACTTTGAGAGCAAAATTAGTCAGAGACAGTTTTAAGCTCATATTTCATCAGAGTCCAATTATCAACAGAAATTCGCCAGAGTCTACTTTGAGAGCAAAATTAGTCAGTGTCCTATAATCTGTGAAAATTCATCAGAGTCCAGTTCTTGATCGAAATTCATCAGAGTCCAGTTTTCTAGCAAAATTCGTCAGAGTCTACTTTGAGAGCAAAATTAGTCAGAGACAGTTTTAAGCTCAAATTTCATCAGAGTCCAGTTCATGATCGAAATTAATCAGAGTCCAATTAAAGACTCAAATTTGACAGAGACCACATTTTCGCTACTAGCAGTCCAATCCCCCTGAAATTTTAAACAGTCATACTTCAAACACAGTAAATAAGATCAAAACAGTTATCGAGCTCCAGCTCTCGTCCTCCGCCTTAGTTCATTTATACAAGATCGTTAGTAACAGACCAATTTTCCCGAAATTTAAAGCAGACATACTTCAAAGTTAGTAAATAAAATCAAGTAAGTTATCGAGCTCCAGCTCTCATCCCCCGCCTTAGTTCTCTCTCGTATCTTTGTAAATAACCCATCAATTTCCCGAAATTTAAAAGCAGACATACTTCAAAGTTAGTAAATAAGATCAAGTCAGTTACTGAGCTCCAGCTCTCGTCCCCACCTTAGTTCTCTTTCGTATCTTTGTAAATAACCCATCAATTTCCCTGAAATTTTTACCCTCTGTATTTCAGACATAGTAAATATGAAGTAAACAATTATAAAACTCTAGCTCTTGTCCTCTGTCCAAGCTCACTTTTGTAAATTCATTACTCTCAGTCCAAATCCCCCTGAGATTTAAACACCCAACTACATTTTCAGACATAGTAAATAAAAACCAGTTCAGTTATCAAGTTTCAACTCTTGTCCCCCCCAGCTTAGTTCATTTTGTACAAGTTCTTTATTTTCCAACTAAATCATCCTGAGATTTAAGATCACCTTATTTCTAACGTAGTAAAATTAATCTGGACATTAGCCAAGCTCCATTTTCCTCCATTGTGGGTTTGGGTAAAATATACAAAAACAA
Organism: Procambarus clarkii; assembly: GCF_040958095.1. Lineage (NCBI taxonomy): Eukaryota > Metazoa > Arthropoda > Malacostraca > Decapoda > Cambaridae > Procambarus > Procambarus clarkii. Next base: position 19,109,310 of record NC_091172.1, on the reverse strand, counting down.
GAAACAAAACTACATCTGAAAGGTTAGGAAAAGGATAATATATTCAACAAATACGTCAAAAACACAATAAACTACATCTGAAAGGTTAGGTTAAAGGGTTGGGGAATAAGAACATATGATAGAACCTACTAAATACACTACGATTACAAGAGGTTAGGTTAAGGGGTTGGGGAATAAGAACATATGATAACAAACATAATAAATACAACTTATGAGCAACTTGATGAGCTTTAACAAATAACCCTTGATCTGCAAAAATGACCATTTGAGAAATTAGCCCTTGAAACGAGTAAGTTCCCATATATAACAAAAATCCTTTGAAATGGTTAAACACCCAATCTTAAACAAATAACACTTGAAATGCAAAACGTCCATTTGAGAAATTATCCCTTGAAATGAGTAAATGCCCATATATAACAAAAATTCTTTGAAATGCTTAAATATCCAATCTCTAACAAATAGCACTTGAAATGCATAAGTGACCATTTGAGAAATTAACTAATGAAATGAGTAAATGAATATGAGACAATGATTGACGAAACATAAAAGACAAGAAGGAATAATTATGTAAGTTAGATCATGTCTGGTTTGACTAGATAAGTTAGGATACATCAGTTTGGGAATGTAAGATTAAGTTAGGTAAAGCAAGTTAGGTTACGTTAGGATAGGTAAGATAAGTTAAATAAGTTAGGTTAGGTAAGGTAAGGTAAGTTAGGTTAAATTATGTAAGTTAGGTAAGATAGGTAAGGTAAGTTAGGATATGTAAAGTTAGGTTATGCAGGTTAAGTTAGGTAATGTAGGTAAGTTAGGTTAAGCAGGATAAGTTAGGTAATGTAGGTAAGTTAGGTATGATAGGTAAGGTAAGGTAAGTTAAGTTAGGTAAGTAACATTGGGTGGAGAGGATAGGTTACGTAGGTTTGAACAGTGTAGTTCAGAGAACAGTTTTAAGGTAAAGCGACTAAGGAAATATATTTTAACAAGTGCAGGTTTGGTATGAAAAGCTGAACTAGTTACATTTTGGAGAAAATTTTATGACTGAAGATGTCTTAAAGAATAACATGATGGAAGAAGGAGAGTTTCTTTGATGAATGAAGGTGTCTTAGAGAACAACTTTTGGAGAACGAAGGTGAATTAGAGATCGCTTTGATGACTCTGAGAATAACTTTGGTCAACGATTATGGATTGGAAAGTTTCTCTAATGAACGAAGGTGACTTAAAGATTAACTTTTATGATTTAGAGAACATCTTTGATGTCTTAGAGAACAACATTGATGTCTTAGAGAACAACTTTTGATGACTCTGAGAATAACTTTGATGAGTTTGAGAATGACTTCTGAGAACATGAGTAGTATTTTGTTAGCTCAGAGAATAACTTTTTGATGACTCTGAGAATAACTTTGCTGTCTTAGAGAATAACTTTCAGGACTTAGAGAATGTCTTTGATGAATGGAAGGTTACTTAGAGAATAACATACCATGACTGAGAATAACTTTTGATAGCTCTTAGAATAACTTTGATGTCTTAGAGAATAACTTTAGATGTCTCTGAGAATAACTTTTATGAACGAAGATGTCTGAGATTAACTTTGACGTCTCTTGGAATAACTTTTGTGGACATGAGAATATCTTTGGATAACTCTGAGATTAACTTTGATGTCTTTGAAACAACTTTGATGAACGAGAGTGAGTTAGAGATTACCTTTGTTAACTCCGAGATCAACTTTGATGAACAAAAGTGAGTTAGAGATTACCTTTGTTAACTCCGAGATCAACTTTGATGAACAAAAGTGAGTTAGAGATTACATTTGAGAACTCTAAGATTAACTTTAGATGTCTCTGAGACAAACTTTTATAACATAGAAATTAACTTTAATGACCAAAAGTGAGTTAGAGAATACCTTTTGATGACTCCGAGAATAACTTTGATGAACAAAGATGTTTTGGAAAGTTTCTCTGAAGAACGAAGGTGACTCTGAGAATAACTTTTATGTCTTCGAGAAGAACATTGATGGTTTAGAGAGAATATCTTTGATGAAAAATGATGTCTTAGATTAACTTTGATGACTCTGTGAATAACTTTGATGACTTTGAGAACAAGTTTGATAGCTCTGAGAAAGACTTTGTGGTCTTAGAGAATAACTTTGAGGACTTAGCGAATTAATATGTTGAACGAAAGTGAGTTAGAGATTGCCTTTGTTAACTCTGAGATTAACTTTGATGAACGAGAAAATACTTTTTGATGGCATAGAGAACAAGTTTGATAGCTCTGAGAATAACTTTTATGCCTCTGAGATTAACTCTAATGAACGAAGATGTCTTAGAAAGTTTCTCTGATGAACGAAAGGCTACTTAGAGAATAGCATTTTGATGACTGAGATTAACTTTTTGATGACTCTGAGAATAACTTTGAGGATGCGAGTAAATTTTGAGTGTTTGAGAGTGTCTTTTGATATCTCGAAGAGTGCCCTTGAAGTCTTAAAGGATGTCTTTGATGTCTCGAAGGATGTCTTAGAGTGTAACTTTGGTGTCTTTGAGTAAGTCCTTGATGTATTGAAGAGTGTCTTTGATTTCTCGAAGAGTAACTTTGGTGTAACGGAGAGCACCTTTGACTATTTTTCTTACTTAACGACGTATAATTTTTACGAAAGTGCTGAAAAAAGATACATTTGACTATTTTTCTTACTTAGCGACATATAATTTTAGTTACGAAAGTGTTGAAAAAGTTACATTTGACTATTTTTAGTGCTCCACAAAGTATAAATGGCAGTTAAGAACGACGATGATAGATATCTTTGACTATATTTTCTTACTTGACGAAAACATAATGGCTGTTACGAAATGATGAATATGACTTTTTCTGTTGATTGATGGATAATTTTAGTTATGAAATGACAATGAAACATGAAGAACACGGTTATTTTCTGATGACTAGGGAATAAGTTTAGTTATGAACAGTTTTGGAAAGTTTCCTTTGACTATTTTTTCTTACTTGACAAAACATAATTTTAGTTATGAAATGACAATGAAACATGAAGAACACGGTTATTTTCTGATGACTAGGGAATAAGTTTAGTTATGAACAGTGCTGAAAGAAGTTTCCTTTGACAATTTTTAGCTAAGAGAAAGGTTGTTTTAGTTAAGAACAGTGTTGAATGAGATTAATCCTGACTGTTTTGGTTGATTGGATAATAAGTTTAGTTGAGAAATGACGAAAGTGACTATGTTTTAGTTGATTGGCGAAAGATTTTTAGTTAAGAAGTTACAAGAAAAATTTGTCTTTGTAAATTTGGAACTGAATAAAGTGTAGATTTGTTTAAGAACAGGGTTGGTAGAACTATTAAGTTGACTACGAGAATTACTTTGACATAGTTTTGCAAATAAAACTGGGTGACTAAAATTGTTGAGGAAACTGTAATGCAGTATAATATTATTTAACAAAGAACTAGTTAGTGAATGGAAGAACATAAAAAAATTGAGGTTAAGTAGGGGAATGAACACAGTGAACATACGGTGAACACAGAAAACATGTAAGAAAAAGTTGATGAATACAGTGAACATGCCTGGTTACCTGGTTGATACCTGGTTGATGGGGTTCTGGGAGTTCTTCTACTCCCCAAGCCCGGCCCGAGGCCAGGCTCGACTTGTGAGAGTTTGGTCCACCAGGCTGTTGCTTGGAGCGGCCCGCAGGCCCACATACCCACCACAGCCCGGTTGGTCCGGCACTCCTTGGAGGAATAAATCTAGTTTCCTCTTGAAAATGTCCACTGTTGTTCCGGCAATATTTCTTATGCTTGCTGGGAGGACGTTGAACAACCGCGGACCTCTGATGTTTATACAGTGTTCTCTGATTGTGCCTATGGCACCTCTGCTCTTCATTGGTTCTATTCTACATTTTCTTCCATGTCGTTCACTCCAGTACGTTGTTATTTTACTGTGTAGATTTGGTACTTGACCCTCCAGTATCTTCCAGGTGTATATTATTTGATATCTCTCTCGTCTTCTTTCTAGTGAGTACATTTGGAGGGCTTTGAGACGATCCCAATAATTTAGGTGCTTTATTGCGTCTATGCGTGCCGTATATGTTCTCTGTATTCCCTCTATTTCAGCAATCTCTCCTGCTTTGAAGGGGGAAGTGAGTACTGAGCAGTACTCAAGACGGGACAACACAAGTGCCTTGAAGAGTACAACCATTGTGATGGGATCCCTGGATTTGAAAGTTCTCGTAATCCATCCTATCATTTTTCTGGCTGTCGCAATATTTGCTTGGTTATGCTCCTTAAACGTTAGGTCGTCCGACATTATTATTCCCAAATCCTTTACATGCTGTTTTCCTACTATGGGTACATTTGATTGTGTTTTGTACTCTGTATTATGTTTAAGGTCTTCATTTTTACCGTACCTGAGTACCTGGAATTTATCACTGTTAAACATCATGTTATTTTCTGATGCCCAGTCGAAAACTTTATTAATATCAGCTTGAAGTTTTTCAATGTCCTCAGCCGAGGTAATTTTCATACTGATTTTTGTGTCATCTGCAAAGGATGATACGAAGCTGTGACTTGTATTTTTGTCTATATCTGATATGAGAATAAGGAAAAGCAGTGGTGCAAGGACTGTACCCTGAGGTACAGAGCTTTTCACTGCACTTGGACTAGATTTTATATGGTTGACAGTTACTCGCTGAGTCCTGTTTGACAGAAAACTGAGTATCCAGCGTCCTACTTTACCGGTTATTCCCATTGACTTCATTTTGTGTGCTATCACGCCATGGTCACATTTATCGAAGGCCTTTGCGAAGTCCGTGTATATCACATCAGCATTCTGTTTCTCTTCTAATGCCTCAGTGACTTTGTCGTAGTGCTCAAGTAGCTGTGAGAGGCACGATCTTCCCGCTCGAAATCCATGTTGGCCTGGGTTATGAAGGTCATTGGTCTCCATGAAATTGGTGACCTGACTCCTAATCACTCTCTCAAATACTTTTATGATGTGCGATGTTAGTGCAACTGGTCTATAATTTTTTGCCAATGCTTTGCTCCCTCCCTTGTGTAGAGGGGCTATGTCTGCTACTTTAAGTGCATCTGGTATCTCCCCCGTGTCCAAGCTCTTCCTCCACACTATACTGAGTGCCTGTGCTACCGGCACTTTGCATTTCTTTATAAATATTGAATTCCATGAGTCTGGACCTGGGGCCGAGTGCATGGGCATGTTTTCAATTTCTTTTTCAAAATTTAGTGCGCTCGTGTTTATATCAGTTATATTTACCGGGGTTTGAATATCCCGCATAAAGAAAATGTCTGGATCTTCCACCTTCATGTTGTTTATTGGAGTGCTAAACATGTCCTCATACTGCTTTTTTAGGATTTCACTAATTTCTTTGTCATCCTCCGTGTATGAACCTTCACTTGTACGAATAGGTCCAATACTGGCAGTGGTTTTTGCTTTTGATTTCGCATATGAGAAGAAATATTTTGGATTTTTCTTTATTTCCTGAATTGCTTTCTGTTCTAACTGCCTTTCTTCAGTTTCATATGAGTGTTTCAATTTCCGCTCGATTTCTTCAATCTCCCTATTTAAATTATTCCTTCTTTGACGGGAAATTCGTGTCTGCATAAGCAGTTCCGTTATTTTTTTCCTGCGTTTATAGTGTCGTCTGCGTTCTCTTTCTACGTTAGATCTCTTTCTGGCTTTCCTCAAAGGAACATGTTTCAGACAGACTTGATACGCTTCTGAAGTAAGTTTTTCTATTCCTTCTGTAGGACTTGTATTATTTAGAACAGTTCCCCATGGAATGTTTGTAAGTTCCCTGTTTATTATCTCCCAGTCTATCCTTTTATTATTAAAATTGAATTTACTGAATAGCCCCTCTCGCTTTATCAACGTTTTAGGTCTATTCTGAGTATTGATGGTCGTTTGCACTTCAATGAGTTTGTGATCTGAGTATGTGGTATCTGATATCGTAATGTCTCTGATAATGTCTTCATTGTTCGTAAAGACCAGATCTAGAATATTTTTATTTCTCGTTGGCTCCGATATCTGCTGATTGAGTGAAAATTTGTCACAGAATCTAAGTAGTTCTCTAATCTGTGGTTGGTTAGGTCCTGTTAGATTTCCTGGTATAATATTATTGTTTGCTATTTTCCACCTGAGACTAGGCAAGTTGAAGTCACCTAGGAAAATAATATCAGGTATCGGGTTCTGCAAATTATGAAGGCTATTCTCTATTTTGCTTATCTGTTCTGTGAATTCCTCAGCCGTTGCATCTGGCGGTTTGTATATTAGTATAATCACTAAATTTATTTTCTCTATTTTTAATCCCAGTACCTCTACCACCTCATTTGTAACGTTTAGGAGCTCCGAGCATACAAGGTCTTCCCTAATATACAGACCCACTCCTCCATGTGACCTAATTTTCCTATCACACCTGTATAGGTTATATCCTGGAATCCAGATCTCACTGTCCAACAATTCCCCTGCATGGGTTTCTGTGAAAGCTCCAAATACTGCATTTGACTCCGTGAGGAGGCCATTTATGAACTGTACTTTGTTGTTTGTTCTTGTTTTCAGTCCTTGTATGTTGGCAAAGATGAATGAGGTTACTCTATTAGTGATAGTTTGAATGCAGGGAATATGAACTTATAGAGAATATGAAGACATGATAAGGAGAATAGGGAATACAAAGAATGAACAATGGACTTGTGAAGAACATGGAGAATATGACAAAGAATGTAGAAAATATGTAAGTGAAGGTGAAAAACGAAGTGATCTTGTGAGGAACATGAACTTGTAGAGGAACATGAATATTGACAAAGAACACAAAATATGGAAGTTAGCATGAATATTGAGTATAAAAGTTGTAAAGAGAACATGTGATGAACATGAAAACATAGAAAATATGACTAGAATTTGTAGAGAACATAATGAGACTAAGAGAAAGATTACAGAAAAAATGGAGATACTTGTGAAAATATGAACTGAATGGGACTGTGAACATTTGAAGAACATGGAGTGAACACGGATGAGAATACGAAGAACACAGTGAATATAGAGAAAATATGCAAATACAGTACGATTATTGAAGGTTTGGATAAGTTGGGGATGAGAAGGTAAGGGAGGGAAAGGGTAAGGTGAGATGAGATGGAGGAAGGTGGGAGGGGGTGAAAGATAATTACACAGGTTGGGGTTATGTGTGTACTCGGATAAGAGTTAGGCTGTAGACGGACTTGATCGAATATATTTATGTCTGATGATCTAAGGCTGAGGAAATGGAGCTTGGCTAATGTCCAGATTAATTTTACTACGTTAGAAATAAGGTGATCTTAAATCTCAGGGTGATTTAGTTGGAAAATAAAGAACTTGTACAAAATGAACTAAGCTGGGGGGACAAGAGTTGAAACTTGATAACTGAACTGGTTTTTATTTACTATGTCTGAAAATGTAGTTGGGTGTTTAAATCTCAGGGGGATTTGGACTGAGAGTAATGAATTTACAAAAGTGAGCTTGGACAGAGGACAAGAGCTAGAGTTTTATAATTGTTTACTTCATATTTACTATGTCTGAAATACAGAGGGTAAAAATTTCAGGGAAATTGATGGGTTATTTACAAAGATACGAAAGAGAACTAAGGTGGGGACGAGAGCTGGAGCTCAGTAACTGACTTGATCTTATTTACTAACTTTGAAGTATGTCTGCTTTTAAATTTCGGGAAATTGATGGGTTATTTACAAAGATACGAGAGAGAACTAAGGCGGGGGATGAGAGCTGGAGCTCGATAACTTACTTGATTTTATTTACTAACTTTGAAGTATGTCTGCTTTAAATTTCGGGAAAATTGGTCTGTTACTAACGATCTTGTATAAATGAACTAAGGCGGAGGACGAGAGCTGGAGCTCGATAACTGTTTTGATCTTATTTACTGTGTTTGAAGTATGACTGTTTAAAATTTCAGGGGGATTGGACTGCTAGTAGCGAAAATGTGGTCTCTGTCAAATTTGAGTCTTTAATTGGACTCTGATTAATTTCGATCATGAACTGGACTCTGATGAAATTTGAGCTTAAAACTGTCTCTGACTAATTTTGCTCTCAAAGTAGACTCTGACGAATTTTGCTAGAAAACTGGACTCTGATGAATTTCGATCAAGAACTGGACTCTGATGAATTTTCACAGATTACAGGACACTGACTAATTTTGCTCTCAAAGTAGACTCTGGCGAATTTCTGTTGATAATTGGACTCTGATGAAATATGAGCTTAAAACTGTCTCTGACTAATTTTGCTCTCAAAGTAGACTCTGACGAATTTCTGTTGATAATTGGACTCTGATGAAATATGAGCTTAAAACTGTCTCTGACTAATTTTGCTCTCAAAGTAGACTCTGGCGAATTTCTGTTGATAATTGGACTCTGATGAAATATGAGCTTAAAACTGGGCTCTGTTCAATTTTGGTCTTTACAGGTGAAATAGCCGTAAATGGATATAAAACTAAATGTTATGGCTAAGTTGTCTGTTTTCCTTAACAAAACGTCTAAGACAATATTCTTTGAAAATGCTCTTGGAAAATGTGTGATTGAAAACGGGCAAAGGTTGTCCATAGAGTTTACCTGGAAATGCTGTGACACAAACACGATATTTTCTAAAGTTTTTTCTTTAAGATTTTCCTACTTATTTTCATCATAAGAAACCTTAACAAACTTCTAAAATCTCAGAAATTATTTTCCTCATAAGAATTCCTTAATCCCAAATCTGTGACTCCCCAAATTTGCCTGAAAACCCCCACGACTCACAGGGGATATTGGACCTCAAACAAAAAATCCCCTGTGAGTCGTACGACTCACAGGGGATCTCTGGCCTGAAAAAAAAAAATCCCCTGTGAGTCGTACACCCTACTACTGGTATAGACAGGTCCTACACCAGCTCTGGGGAGTGGTGTAAACAGGTCCTACACCAACTCTGGGGAGTGGTATAGACAGGTCCTACACCAGCTCTGGGGAGTGGAATAGACAGGTCCTACACCAGCTCTGGGGAGTGGTATAGACAGGTCCTACACCAGCTCTGGGGAGTGGTATAGACAGGTCCTACACCAGCTCTGGGGAGTGGTATAGACAGGTCCTACACCAGCTCTGGGAAGTGGTATAGACAGGTCCTACACCAGCTCTGGGGAGTGGTATAGACAGGTCCTACACCAGCTCTGGGGAGTGGTATAGACAGGTCCTACACCAGCTCTGGGGAGTGGTATAGACAGGTCCTACACCAGCTCTGGGGAGTGGTATAGACAGGTCCTACACCAGCTCTGGGGAGTGGTATAGACATATACTAATAGATCTAATTTGTAGCAACATCTGTTATAGTCAAATAGTCACCTGTCTACGTTTCTGTTTGAATATCTGTCTCTGGAGTCTCTCTGTGTATACATTAGGAATATACTTTATTTAGAGGATAAGTTACACTCATGTAAGTAAAGTGATTGTCTCTCTCTCTCTCTCTCTCTCTCTCTCTCTCTCTCTCTCTCTCTCTCTCTCTCTCTCTCTCTCTCTCTCTCTCTCTCTCTCTCTCTCTCTCTCTCTCTCTCTCTCTCTCTCTCTCTCTCTCTCTCTCTCTCTCTCTCTCTCCCTTTTCCCAACTCACCGCTCTTAATAAGAATAATATCAGGTCCTGGCTGTTGCTGTTGTACGAAGCCTTTACATTCCCCAGCTTGAGAATGAGGCGTAGCTGCCATGTCGTACACCACTTTGGTGCTGCTGCTGCTGTCGGGGGCGTGGGCGTGGGCGCGGGCGTGGGCGTGGGCGGCGCGGGTGCACACGACCATCACCACAACGACAGAGCTCACCAGCAGAAAGGCCGCCACGCCCACCACCACTCCCAAGACAGGTCCGACGTCCGCTGCGAAATTCGAGTCGGAGCCCTCAGCAGCGGCAGCGCTTGTCTGCTTCTCTGCCACATCTATGGGCGTGAGGTAGGCGATGACTGCTGGCTGAGCAGGGCCCTGGGCGTTCGAGGCCACAACCACCAGGTGATACTCCGAACCCGGTTCGAGACCCGAGACGGTGAAATGCGGTTCGTGCTGGTCTTCGAGAGACGCCAAGAGCTTCCCAGACCCAGGAGAATGGTCGATCTTGCCAGCAGCGTCTGCTGCGGAGCCCAGGATCTTGCCACCGTCTGCTGCGGAGCCCAGGATCTTGCCACCGTCTGCCAGGATCTTGCCACCGTCTGCCAGAATCTTGCCGGAGACTCCGGGAAGCCCAGGTGAGGTGAGGCTGGCCTTGGACTGAGCCTGACGCACCTGTAGAGTGAAGGTCTGGGCCAGACCCCCGCTCCAGCCGGCCTGGCACGACACCACCACTTCCCCCGCTGCGCTGCCGTTGTGCCAGGCACTGCAGTTGCTCACCGCCTCTGGCACTCCTGCAAGGAACACAGGTACAGTCAGCTGGCCGGAAATTACTGTTAAACCCGAGGACACTTGTATATATGTATATACTCACACATGTGGAAAGAAGCTGCTGCTGCCGGAAAAGCCAGAGCAACAGAAGGTTGTAATGAAGATTATATATATATGACAGTGTCAGACCACGGAGGAAGAATTGAAACAGGAATTAACTTAAGTACTTTCGTATATTAATTCATCTTCAGAAGGTATTCCTTCTGAAGATGTATTAATATACGAAAGTACTTAAGGAAATTCCTGTTTTAATTCTTCCTCCGTGGTCTGACACTGTCACATTATATATATATATATATATATATATATATATATATATATATATATATATATATATATATATATATATATATATATATGTATATATATATATATATATATATATATATATATATATATGTCGTACCTAGTAGCCAGAACTCACTTTTCAGCCTACAATGCAAGGCCCGATTTGCCTAATAAGCCAAGTTTTCATGAATTAATATATTTCTCTAATTTTTTTCTTATGAAATGATAAAGCTACCCATTTCATTATGTAAGAGGTCAATTTTTTTTTATTGGAGTTAAAATTAACGTAGATATATGACCGAACCTAACCAACCCTACCTAACCTAACCTAACCTATCTTTATAGGTTAGGTTAGGTTAGGTAGCCGAAAAAGTTAGGTTAGGTTAGGTTAGGTAGGTTAGGTAGTCGAAAAGCAATTAATTCATGAAAACTTGGCTTATTAGGCAAATCGGGCCTTGCATAGTAGGCTCAGAAGTGAGTTCTGGCTACTAGGTACGACATATATATATATATATATATATATATATATATATATATATATATATATATATATATATATATATATATATATATATATATATATATATAATATAGTCATCTGTCTTATCGAGATCTCGTTGACATATGTAAACATCTATTAGAGTGAGACACGCATAAAACCACATATACCCCCCCCCCCCCTCCTTTATAAACACAAAAGAGTACATTAAACCACAAAGAACCGCCCATAAAACCACATCAAAACACGTTAAACTCCAACATCACAGAGTCCCAAACTTGAATGCAAATACCCTCAACTTAAAGTTGAAACTCGGAACGTTAAGCTCATTGTCGTTATTTAATATGAAACCGCAAGGTGCTGGAGTGCGTAGCTGTAACTGTCCTCAAGGCTATCATACAGCCCTCTAGGCTGTCATACAGCCCACTAGGCTGTCATACAGCCCTCTGGACTGTCATACAGCCTACTAGGCTGTCATACTTCCCTCTAGGCTGTCATACTGCCCTCCAAGCTATCATACAGCCCTCTGGACTGTCATACAGCCCACTAGGCTGTCATACAGCCCACTAGGTTGTCATACAGCCCACTAGGCTGTCATACAGCCCACTAGGCTGTCATACAGCCCACTAGGCTGTCATACAGCCCACTAGGCTGTCATACAGCCCACTAGGCTGTCATACAGCCCACTAGGCTGTCATACAGCCCACTAGGCTGTCATACAACCCTTCAAGCTATCATACAGCCCTCGTGGCTGTCATACAGCTCTCCAGGCTATCATACAACCATCTGAGTTATCATCCAGCCTTACCTTGAGGTTACCTTGAGGTGCTTCCGGGGCCTAGCGTCCCCGCGGCCCGGTCGTCGACCAGGCCTCCTGGTTGCCGGACTGATCAACCAGGCTGTTGGACGCGGCTGCTCGCAGCCTGACGTATGAGTCACAGCCTGGTTGATTAGGTAAACACACACACACACTTCCACACTATCACTCAGCCCTTTCGACTACTGAGCCAACTCACAGATAATCGCAGTGTCCAGTAAATCATCCGGACTTGAACAGACTCACACGGACAAATATAACTAAACACAATAAGACATACTAGCCTATTGGGAGCGATATACGGGACAGACGATCCACACAGGCCTATACAAGTCCCTCAGAACAAAAAAGAAACCTCTCCTAAAGCCTACACGAAGCCTACACGGAGCCTACACGAAGCCTACAAGAAGCCTACACGAAGCCTACACGAAGCCTACAAGAAGCCTACACGGAGCCTACACGAAGCCTACAAGAAGCCTACACGAAGCCTACACGAAGCCTGGGACTCACCTGCGGGTACCACGTGAAAGACACAAGGTCGGTGCTGGAGATCGATGTGGTTGCGGCCCCAGCAGAGGAGGGAGCCAAAGTCGTGGTGCGTCTGCGGCGTGTACTCCACCAGGCTGCGGCTGCGGCCGGAGAGGACGCGGCTCTGCGGTAGCTCTACGAACTCGCTGGAGGTGTTGAACGCCCAGCGAAAGGTGGTGGCTTCCGGGTGCGCCTCCACCCGACAGGTCACGTTGACGGGCTGGTGACGCCGGCCCCCGTACACCCACTTCTGTCCCGAGGCGCAGACGGGAGAAACTGGGGAGGAAGGGAGGGGAGTTTATGTGGGACAGGGAGGGGAGGAAGTGTGGAGACAGAGGGAAGATAATAGGGGGGGCAGAGGGGGGGGGAGGAAATAGGGGGAGACAGAGGGGAGGTAAAAAGCAACGGGAAGTAGAGATATCCGACTGTTTGAATGTTCTGTTGTGATCCGTTGGCGTTCCGCTAGGATAATGTGACCACTTAAACTATCACCGTGTTCTGGATACGATACACACACACACACACACACACACACACACACACACACACACACACACACACACACACACACACACCACACACACACACACACACACACATTACTGGAATCTGTACACCAGTTGATTGACAGTTGAGAGGCGGGACCAAAGAGCCAAAGCTCAACCCCCGCAAGCACAAATAGGTGAGTACAAATAGGTGAGTACACACACACACACACACACACACACACACACACACACACACACACACACACACACACACACACACACACACACATTCACACACACACACACACACATTCACAAGCGCCACACAAGCACACACATTCAAAAAAATCTCTGTTTTGAAGCCCATTACGCGGCCGTGGCTTCTAAAGTGTAAACACATACACATGGGAATATGCACTCACTAAAAACTGTTTATTTTTGTGTTGTCAATGTGTGGCCGGCGACCCTTAGTTTCACGCCGCGTTGAGTTGACACCAGGATTTGTGTTCCCTAACTCTTCCACGGCCTAGTAAAATACAACGAAACAAATAAAAAAACTAACTTGTTTGCCTCTAACTATATTTTTAACTCATTAAATTTACTTCTAACTATATTTTAACTCATTAAATTTGTTTTCGTTCAAATTCATTATTTTTTTTTTTTAGAAAGTTTTTGTGTGCATTGTGTCGCTAATAATGTTTGTGAGTAGTTATATGTGATTATCCGGTTGTTAATTAGACATCAATGGTGATTATAGAATTGGTTACAAAAGCTAGTAATTATTGACGAGTAATTGAGAGTGCGAATTGATGCTGTATATGTATATTATGAATCATGCAGGATGTATGAATGAACTAGAGAGCTATTATGAATCAAAAAATATGTATAAATGCAGTAGATATACATTACGAATCATGAATATCTGAAATTCGCTGCGGATAATTTAGATTTAAAGAAAAAGTTTAATACATGGTTTATACTAAAATAAGCTAATTAGCTAAAGAGCCTTGACCTTACATATATTTCTTATTCGCATCAGACTCTCAGATAGAAACCCATAGAGATTATAGAGTCTATGCGAGCACAAGATCCATCTAGTCCCCTATAGAACCATAGAGTACTATAATGCCTTTAAGAGTTCCTGCTCGCTTTTCACATTGAAATATATAGTATTATAGACCCTACAACCCATAGAGCCTCGGAGCACCCCTGGAACTCTATACTTACACTTGACGTTGAGATGTAGAGCGTTAGAGGTGTCTGATCCCTGTGAGTTGACGGCTTTGCAGGTATAGAGCCCAGAAGAGCCCCGCCCCACGCCTTGGAGAACCAGGCTCTGGTTGCTCTGTATAACCCCAGCTGTCGCGTTGTGGTAGAGCTCTAAGCCCTGAAATGAGCGCAGCATTACACATTGAAGGCTTCTGTTATCTTAATTTCTGTTATCATGTCAGTTATTAGTGGGGGTAAATGATCAGCTATAGGTCAGTTATCATTTCAAAATGACCTTTTTGTGTGCCATCAGAGGAAAATGGTCTTTTGTGTGTATGTAATCAGAGGAAAAGGGTCTTTTGTGTGTGTCTTTTATAAGAAGAAAATTACCTTTTGTAGTTCTGTAACACGAGAAAGATTACTTTTTGCAGCTTTGTAATCAAAGAAAAAAATAATATTGATTGCTTTGTAATCAAAGAAAAATGGTCTTTTTTACACCAACAGAGAAAAATTATTACTTTTTGTGTCAGTTTGTAATCAGAGAGAGAGACTGCTTTTTGTAGGTCTGTTATAGGAGGAAAATGGCCATTTGTAGGTTTGTTTATTGGAGGAAAATGGCTGTTTGTAAGTTTGTTGTCGGAGGAAAAGGGCCTTTTGTGCATCTCTTTGTTAAGGAGTAATTGCAAGATATAAGTTTGGTAATATACGGGATTTTTTTAATTTTAGCTTGTCGTTATCACCGTTGGATTATGCACGTGTTATCTACGTTGGTTATCGCACGTGTTATAAGCGTTGGATAATGCACGTATTATCTGCGTTGGTTATCGCACGTGCTATAAGCGTTGGATTATGCACGTGTTATCTGCTTTGGTTATCGCACGTGCTATGAGCGTTGGATAATGCACGTGTTATCTGCTTTGGTTATCGCACGTGCTATGAGCGTTGGATAATGCACGTGTTATCTGCTTTGGTTATCGCACGTGTTATGAGCGTTGGATAATGCACGTGCTATCTGCGTTGGTTATCGCGCTTGTTTTCTTATGACTCTCATTAGTATTCACGTCTTGGTGTTTTTTACCATGTTTCCTTCGTACTCCCTCCCTTCCCCCTCCCCCCTTTGTTCTTATTTATTCCTCACGGCGTTATCCTCACCCTCTCTCCCCCCCCCTCATATCTGCACCTTTCTTTCATACTCATACCTATCCTCACGTCCTCCTCATGGCTACACAGTGGTGACACTCACTGGTTGACCAGCTACTCATTGTCAACAGTCACTGACTGGCCAGTCACCTGAAAGAATATTGAATAAATACTCTTCCCACATCCCAATGATTGTTCCCCTTTGTCCACTAATCGGGCAGTAGTTGATCCGAATCCGAGCCAATCTTAACAATCTCCCCCCTCCTC